>NC_142672.1:22716073-23041907 GCF_964200805.1 Pocillopora damicornis
CTTAGACAAACAAATTCAACACCTAATTAATCTTTCTTTTTTCATGATTGTTGTTGCTGCTTTTTTTCAGTTTTTTGCTCTATTTTCATGACTAATTGCTGTAATTTGTTTTGCTGTTTTTATTCTTACAAAACATTTTTGTAAGAGTTCCAATACTTGTGGATCATCCACACACTTTGCAAACATTTGGCATGCAGACAAGACAGAGGTAGTCAATGTACCCTTTGAGGAAAAACACCTTTTATATGACGTCTTCAATTTACTTTATTTGAAACTCTGATCTGAAAATATTTGTCAACAAGACTTGTTAGTAGTGAGAAGTACCAACCAAGTTTCCTTTCATAACTTAATTTCTTAAATGTCCCAATCACTGGATCTCCCAAAAAAATATTACATCTTTTTATTTTTGGTACAAATTACAAGTCCTTCTTTATATAAAAATGAAAAGTGCTAGTCACACTTCAGTAATAACAGCTCTTAAGTTTACTTGTTGTTCTTCTCTGTCTGTCAGCTATCAACAAAATTGTTTTATACTTCGTGCAGTGCATAACTATTTGTGGACCAGAGTTCCAACGCACCTCTGTAATCGCATATAGCTACTCCTGTCTCTTGTGCAAATGTTTCTCCTTTGTAAGACGCACTCTACTCTGTTGTTAATACTGCTTTAAGTTCAGTGGAAACGACTGACTGAGGAATCGAGATGGCGGCGTTGGAACGTGTTGCTGAACGCTTGCTACGGTCAAGCTTTGTAGATTTAGGTACTGGTACACTGGGATCATCTATGTATCTCTTACACTTCCGAATGTGGTATCCTTCTTTTATAAATATGAGGGTAAAAGACGATTTGTAGTCGCATTCAAAACTGTGATTGGCTTGCGTTATTTCTCACCTTTTCCATTAACACAACTCAAGTGAGTTTCGAGTCTTTGTTTCCTCGACAACTTTCGGCCACAAATCGTGCATTTGTAATACGATCGATTCTTGTCGATTATTTCTACATAGAGTGAGCTCACATTTTTATTTATATCACCAAGCTATCCATCTTCTAGAAGCAGAGAACCGGTCGGAGAAGTCAAAATAAAGTTGGGCGCTTCTCTTAACACTGCAATCGGCAAGCCAGCGGATTCACTTTGCTAGCCAATGACAAGTCCTAAAAGATCCACGTGATCATGCCGGTGATCGGAAACAAAGAAGACTCCATTTGGCGCTCATCTTTGAATGTACTTTTCATCGGTTGATCGCTTTTCTCAACTGTTTTGCTTAATATAACATTTCTAAAGATAGCTTTTATTCTGGTTCAATGGGAAAACGAGAATAGCGTGAGTGTTGTAAAAGAGAAGAAAGTCGTTGGCGCCGTGGAGTTAAAAGTAGGGACAACAGTTGACATATGGACCGGTACAAACAAGGGTCGAGTGGCCATCTGTAAAGCTACGATTTTGAAAGTTTGTGGTGAGTAAAAATTGCGATATTCGTTGTGATCAAAATCTTATAAAAGAATAGATGTAGCGGGTTGAATTAAGCTTACATAACGCTCGGCGCAACTGAAACTAGAATAATTCTGAGAATCGAATCGGTCACTTGCATGCCGCAGTTTCTTAAGCTTATGCTTTACAATGAAATAAACCTATCAGTAAGGTTTCAAGATTCCTCTAGTCACGTTTGGGAACATTCAAGATTCATAACAAACCTTAGTACATAAAGAAGCCCTCCTTGGTAAAAACAAAATAATGTATTCAGCCCCTTTTTTAGTAAAATCCATGAGAGAGATGTACTAACTCCAATATAAAAGTCACTCAATATAACAGAGATTTCTCAATTTGAGAATCCAATGAATGCCCTTTTCCTCATAGCCATCTTAAAAGCCTGGTCTGAGCTTTAAACATACATATTTTAATATATTATTTTGTTTTCAAATTCAGATGTCAAGGAATCCAGTTACAAAATGGTCAAGGTTCTTGTTGACAACCTCATTCAAGGCCAACTCATTGTGAGTCCAGGAAAAAAAATACAAACAGTACAAACAGCAGCTAAGTTTGCAGTTTAGGATAACTTCATTCTAATTTATTGTTACAGTTATAACAAGATTTTAATCAAAAAATCAATTTTATTTGTCTGTAATTAGCCCCTTCACTCCCAAGAATATAACTATATAAATATAACTTAGGATATTGTATTTTTTGGAAAAGAATCAACAGATTTTATTCACAATTTGTGTCAAACCAAATTTAATGATTGATTAGAACTATTTTATATGAATAGCTGTAATTGAGGATTAATCTGTATGAAGTTTTCAAGAAAAGAAAAATAAATCAAATTCCATCCTAATATTACCACACATTGATGTTAATAATTAATCAAAAATATTTTACATGTACGCCTTAATCAAGCTTTTAAATAAATTTCATTGAATACTTGAATTTTAGCTGGGTTTTTTTTAATTTAAAGTATTTATTTTATATCATAAGCCTCAAATTTTTGCTTAAAATTCCCAGTAATTCTTAAACATTCCTAAAAATTCCCAAAAATTCCCAGAAATTCCCAGAAATTCCCAGAAATTCCTAGGAATTTTTTAGATTTACAGCTTTTCAGGGAAAGTCATTGGTTCTCTGAGTTGGAATTCCAAGTCCTGTTGGCTATAAACTTGGAATTTCTGGGAATTTCTGGGAATTTCTGGGAATTTCTAGGAATTTCTAGGTTTTTAGAACCAGAGTTGTTATGGTTGGGAATTCCTAGGAATTCCTAGGAATTCCCAGTCCGAATTTACCGTGAAAATTCACACCTTTATTCCTAGGAATTCCTAGGATTTTCCTAGGAATTCCTAGGAATTCCAAAAGCCATTTCGCAAGGGTAAGGATCTTTGGCAGGTCTTTGTCAATCCTTGAAGATCCTCAAAGATCCTGTGAGGTTTTTCACCAGGGATAATCACCTTATATGGAAATACATTGTGCCAAGTTTTGTGAAGCTAAAAATTTGACTTTATAAAGTTCCAGATATCCAAAAATTAAGGATTTAATAACAGGCTCATATCCAATGTGCTCTTATGGAGTAATTGTTAAATATTTAATCATCATGGCTTGTTAAGTTTTGTACCTTGACTGATGTAACTTTTGTAATTTAGTATTATGTACTAAATTGATAAAGTAAATTGGTCACCAGAATGCTGACATTTCGAGCATCAGCCCTTCATCAGAACAATTAGAGGAATTGTGGGCTGTGTGTAGGTTTATATGCAGAAAATGGAGCTATGCTGGGATTATGGAGACAGGAAACAGGAAAACAGCCTCATTGTTGGCTCTGCTGAATAAGTGTTTCTCCACCTGTGGGAAGATTTAAGAAGAGAATCTGAAAGAGGTGTGCTGTGGGTGTAGCTGACTGGTTTGGCTCAAGGCCTTAAATTTATTTGTTTGTGAAGAAACACTCGTATTGAAGTGGGTGTAGTGTGGACCCACTTATAAAGTAGTGTAGGTGGAACACTTGTAGGAAAGAAAAATGTGTTTTGCCTCATATAAGTTGTCAGTTATTGTTTGTAAAATTCTGAAAGCTGTTTTGTTTTGTGTCATCAGTCAATGAAAAAAAAAAAGGTTAATGTTAGACTTTCTTGTGACAAAGATTTTTTGTCATTTAAGTGCTGTAGAATGAACAAACAGCTGCCTCTCCAAGTCAAGTGAGGGAAATCTGCACTTAAAAATATTAACTTTAAAAGTCAAAACTACTTGAAATGTCAGCTTTAAAACTCTTAGCAGTGGCCAATTTACATTATCAACTCAGTTGATAAAATCAAAATTATCTTGTTAAACTCCCCCACAGTTTCTTAAGAAACTAACCCCTTTATTAGTAATAGTAATTTGTAGCCTTTCCACACAGTTTCAATGTTATGGGCATCTAACACTGTATTAGGTGAACATTAAAGGAAAGACAAATTCCCTTAGCAATTGCATCCATGTGAAAATGTAATTATTACAGGCATGCATGTAGGAAAGGAAGAATCAAAATATATGCATTTGTTTCAAAGTTATCGCATGATGTATTTTTTTAAAATTCATACAATTCTGGGGCATTGTTATCTTGCAGTTGATGCATGTTACTAATGTAGAAGGGAAATGCCCAATTGCTTGAAGAGAGAGGTTGAATGGACACTCAAATTTACTTGAGGTTGCTTTTTCTTTTGGCAGACCTGGTGAAATTCTTGTGTGCAAACTTGAAGGAACTTCATTCTGGGAAAAAACACCTGGAGCTTATTTTGTCTCTCATTGTTTTACTCTTCCTGAAGGTAATTGTAATGACTGTATTTGAAAAAATGACAGATCTGTAGAGGGTAAACTGTAATGTTATTTTCTTAATCATCTTTACTCAGGGAAAAAGTGGAATGTGAATTTCCTAAATTTTTTGAGGGGGTTTAATTGACTGGTATAGTTGTCACTTTTGTGCATTGACTATATTCTAACAAAACCAATCCCAGAATGACAAATTAATGCCATCACCGTTGTGAGGGACATAATTATGTTATGTACAGTGTTCACATATGTGGGCAGTTAAATTTTTTTTTTTTAATGTGACTCTAAGTTTAGGCCCTTAATTCCTGTAGGTGGTTAACATATACATGGTGTAAGTTCTCTTTGCAACAAACGCATTAAGTCAGACCCTATTTGCACAGACAACTTATAACACATCATCATGGTTTTCATTCTATTTTGTTTCATACTGTTTGGTGTCTTGCACCAGTTTATCCTTTTATCAACTCATAATTGTATGTTTTCACTTCGCTCCTTCAAGAAATTCTCTCAAACAAGACATTTGGTGGGACTTTCTTATCTTGTGCAGTTCATTTGTCAAATGAATGTTTACCATATGTTAATTTTTGGCTTAATCTCAAAGCTAAACTCTGATGTAATTATGTTTATGTGTTAGATAAAAGTTTAGCCAGTGAGAGTAAATAAAGTCTTTGTTGATAGAGTGTCTCCCTCATTCAAAGATACATGACTGAATAAACAGGCAAAACTGGTGGGGAAAGTGCTAGAAACTCTTTAGGTGGCCAATTCACATTATCAACTCAGTTGATAAAACCATGCAAATTACATATCTTGCAATTCTCCCCAATGATGCAGCACCACAGTTTCTTCAGAAACTTACCTTCGTCATTTGTGTGTCTGTTAAATAGTCTAAAAGAGTGATGATCAATTTAATCCTTTCACTTTAAGATAATGAGATTAATACTCCTTCCCACATTCATCAACAGCTTCTTATGATGGAAAGTCTTAGAATTTATTGTCAACTATCAGCTGCTTGATAGTTTTTGTTATTCTGATTACCTGCCTGCTGTCTTAGTAATTTGAGTATTGTTTGGCCTCTTCTAAAAGTGAAAGGG
Organism: Pocillopora damicornis; assembly: GCF_964200805.1. NCBI lineage: Eukaryota > Metazoa > Cnidaria > Anthozoa > Scleractinia > Pocilloporidae > Pocillopora > Pocillopora damicornis. The sequence continues at coordinate 22,721,439 of NC_142672.1, forward strand.
CTACATGTATGCTAAGAAAGGTTTTTGAAATTAAAGTACATGTATAACCGAAATCATTAACCTTATCTTCATGCAAAATTGCTGTAAAATATGTACCGTAATTTCCGGTCGATTACCCGCGGGTAATCTGTTGATTTTGCATTAAATCCGCGCCACTGCGGGTAATAGGGAGGTGCGGGTTATGTGACAATTTTAAATTCTTCTGGAAGTTGAATTGAAAAAATTTCTCACCTACCTGCGTTTCCACCTCTCAAATGAATTTTATTGTATCAAAAGTGCCACAAAGCGGCACGAAAACATGATGCCAACTCGAGTTTATTTCACGCATAATTAGTTGCGTGACAAACAAATTTTTATCGGCACGCGTGAAAACAAAACCTTGATGGTGACAAAAATAATCCAAGGATATCCGGCGCATCAGTAACAAATTTCCAGTTTTCACTAGCTTGAGCTAAAGAGAATTTTCCCGTTTTAAGGGACTTGTTAGGCCCAGTAGAACAGGAGATATCGATTTTTTTGAGAAATTGCCGACAGTAATTTTAAATCCCAAATGCATCACCAGAATGTTGAAAATAATAGGTGCGAAACTTAACTAATTTCGCGCTGAAAAAGTATTTTAACGACAAATGAACAATGGATATTGCTCATTACGCTCCTACATGCTATAAAAAGGTAACTGACTGAATAAGAATTATAAACCTCGATCATTCGCGATAAGTGTATCCACGAGTCACCAATTAAGTTAAAATGCCTGCTGTGAAACGCCCACGTCACAGTTTTACGTTTGATTATAAGCTTAGAGTAATAACTCTTGCCGATGAAATCGGTAATAGAGCAGCAGTAATAATCAATCAATAAAGTATAAGCTAATATTGACACAGAATTGTGCACATGTCTGAATCGAAAGACTGAAATGTATCGCCTTAATGTCACGTTTTCGCCACCGAAAAAGTTGAATAACAACGTGCGGGTTATCCACCGGTGCGGGTAATCCGTTGACTTTTTTTTTCGCCGTATGCAATAATCGGCCGGTGCGGGTAATCGGCCGTGCGGGTAATCGACCGGAAATTACGGTAAGAGTTTGTTTGAACATGATGCCAAGAGAACAGAAGTATGTGCTTGTCATGATCTTAACATTAGTGTACCTCTCAGCCATAAGATTAAACATCCTGTCCAAAAGAAAGACATTCTTAAGCAGCTACATGAATCCAGCAATGAAAAAATTGTCTACCTTTGTGTGTGGTTATTTGGATGAACCCCACCTTAGCATGCAAAATGTTTGTCTCTTGTTTATTTTTTTTTCTCCTAGACTTTGATATGGAATGACAGCAATGGAAACCAGCTGCAGAAACTACCCAACCAAGGAAAAGAGGTGTTAGATGTTCTTCCCTTTGCTGCTAATGGAAATGACTATTTGAGCAGAAATTAAGTGTTAACAAATGGATGAATGTACAAAAATTTATTGACAAATTCTGCATTGCTCTAAGTTAGTACCTATTTTTTATATACAAATGTGTTGTATTAAATAGTATATAACATGCAAGTAAAAAGTGGTTTTCTCACCCACTGATTGGCTAGTTTGGAAAAGAACAGCAAGTACTATTTAGCACCAAGTGACCAATGAGACAAAATTGCACATCTAGAATTTAATTTCTGACCATTTTTTGGTATACTAGAGAAATAAACTAATTTCTGGTATACAGTGTATGTGTGGAATATACTAAAACAATTTTTCACCTCAGCATTGGTGAAAGTGAATATTTATCTTACCGCTTTGGGGCATGGTGAATATCTACCAATATTCACCTCCACTTTGATGAATAATTGTTTATTAAAATAAATATCTTTAGTTGGTAAAATAATTTTCATACTATTTAATAAAATAATGAAGTAACATATAATTTTAAAATAAGTGAATATTTTAACCTTACTGACAATTACTTTCTTCTTAATACTATAAAATGTTTCTTACTCCTTTTTAATATTGATCTATTATTGCAAAGATCCATAGCAACATGAAATCTAACTGTTTTATGTAATAATATAGCAAAATGTTGCTATTGGTGATGTCATAGACCTGTCTGTCCTCGTATAGATCATAAGTAAAAAAACATTTAGAATGCCTGACTGTATAATTTAACTTATCATATATAATAAGAATATTTGATAATAATATTATTCTATGAGTGCATATTGGACGAGATGGCAAATAATTTTTAAATTAAATTTCATCAAATCCTGAAGATTTGGATCTTTGAAGTTTTTTTCAGCTCTGCAAGTTGAGTGAAACAACCAGAAAACTCTTGCTTCATTTGGAGTTGAAAAGTTACTGTTTGATATTTGGTATTGAGTTAAATTCATGAGTCAGCCAAGTACAACACAGAGTAGAGAATTCATGGTTAGCATTTTGAAGTGAAGCAAAGTGGTTCAAAAGTCTGAATCTAAATCCTCCCGAGAGCAATATAATATTTTCCCTAAAAATAAGATTTTTGTTTGATAAAAATACAGCAAGTTTCAAGCTATGAGACTTTAACTAATATAACTAACTTTTATCCTTTGATCTCAGTAATACTGGATCATTTGTTTTGATCCAACTTCCTTTAAAGGAATGTTAAGCCTTCAGTTAACTTACACATTGCTGTTACTCTGGTAACTAGGGCTGAAAGTAAGAGGGAGGTTTTGACCGCATAGCATCAGGCCTATTTCTGATGGAGAATCACAAACGAGATAAAAGCCAAAACAGACATTGCAGCAGTACTGGTTCTAGAAGTAAAGGATGCTGCCGACCAACCAAAGTTTGAAATCAGAAATGCTTTTAAGCCAGCTGTAAGAAGACTCCACAGTACCCAACTAGAATAGAAGAGCCATGAACACAGCTTAGCTATAGACATACACAGATAAATATAGGGTTTCAACTGCATTAGCCAAATACGTACAGGATGTAAAGGGAATCATTATTGTATCACAAATGCTGTAATTTCATTGGTTATGCTTTTGGCTACCAACAGTATCTATTCTAGGATAGACAAAATAAAAAACCCAAACATGAGCCCCTCTTGTTAGTATTCTGATAGACCAGTGGAAAACTTAAACATTAAGATTGTTCGCTCTCCATTTTTGTGCATGATAGAAGCCTCTCTCTACTGATTATTTAATTAGAAAGAGGAAATGGACATCCTGGCTATGATGTACTCTGTTAAAGATCAGTAGTAATAGATTGTGCACCTCGCCTTTCTCCTGTTCATAAATTTTGAGTATAGTTTTAGGTTACGAAGAGCTCAACCTCTATTAACAATGTTTAAAATTCGTAAGAAGAAGGTTTTAAGTGAGCTTGTCTTGGAACGGTACAGAGTGTTAACAACTAAGGATGTACCTACACCGGTATACCACAACTTGATAATTATTTTCTTGATCCTGATTTAAAATTGTTATCGATATCGATATTGCAAATTTCCTCCTCCCAACTTAAATTCATAGTTTGGTCAAAGTAATTTAAGTCGACTACGGTAACTAGGTAGTTGTTGCACGTGATAAACTAGTGTTTTCTTGCAGTAAAAAAAAAATATTTCATGTTCAGTTCTATTTGCTGCGACCAGTATATAATTTTCCGTTGAAACTACTGTGTTTAAATACAAAAAATACAGACAGATTTTGCCAATCACCTTTTCAAAATTTCGATTTACAAGTTTCTTATGTGATTACCCACCTCATTAGGAAAGAACCACTCTCCGGGTAATTTAGTGCAAGGCGGCCAACCACAACCTTGGGTAATTGTGAAGAAGAGCTCCCCAAAAAACCTGTCGGCCGACTGTCGGTCAACTGTCGGCCGACAGGTTACCGACAGTCTATCGACAGCTAACCAACAGGTTACCGACAGGTTAAGAAAAAAGAAAAATTGTGGTAAAAACGAACAGTTAACGTGACATAACAATCCGTAATGGTGATGTATGACTCGACAGACTTCACCTACTTACCGATCGACGGCAAAGTTGAAAGTATGTAAAGAAACGTTTCTTCCAAAATGTTGTTATCAGATGCGTATAGGATATATCACTTGCGTAATTTACAACACACCAGACAATCTAAGAATCGCATTGGAAGATAATTTAATCGAAAAACTCGGCCAAAAACTCTGATAACCATAAGCTACGTATCAATACAAACACTTTCGTTCAAATCGCCCAACAATGCAACGCTGCCTCTTATGGTATTTTATGTAAGTATCAATAATGTTTACCTTGTGCATTTGTGTTGCTAAGATCGTCCTCTATCTTGCAGGTTTGGGATGAATTGCTATTTCCAATTTCAAGTTTAATAAATGATACAACTGTGAATCTTTTTACTCGTTATGTTAAGTAATAAATTACTATACGCAACAATTCGATAATTAGACTTGGATGCGTGATGCGATAATTGATTTAGGCGCACGCCGCTAAAATCACGATTCTACGAGTGAAGTATCTTGTGTATTTCACCACTCACAAAACGGCTCCTTTAGTTTGTCAACGTATTACACATGTTGGATGTTGTGTCAAGCGAAAACCGAGAGAAAACATTAAGTTTTGTGTTAACGTTTCACGGACAAGCTACCGACAAGCTACCGACAGGTTACCGACACATTACCAACAGTCGGCCGACTGTCGGCCGACTGTCGGTTCACTGTCGGCCGACAGGTAGCCTATATTTCGGGCAAAACCTGTCGGCCGTCTGTCGGCCAACTATCGGCCGACAAACGGCCCACAGTCGGCCGACTGTCGGCCGACAGACGACCAACTGTCGGCCGACTGTAGACTCCATAGAATTATTTAATAACGGCGAAAGTTAGAGTCCTTCAGAATCGCCATGTTTTTTCATGTGACAGTGTTATTTTTGTCTCGCAGCTGTTTTGGGCTCGTCACGCAACTACATATTGGCTTGTCACGTATTATGTGTCAGGCCAAAATGAGAGCGTTGAGGAGACCTAGGAACTCTCCCTTCATCTATATCAGGTAATCTTCCTCTGTCGAGCCTCTTTCGTCTGAATCATTTCAGCTTCAATCCTTTTTAAATTTCCCTCCCGTTGATTATCTCCTGGGGAAAAGGGGATCGGATCCGATAAAGACTGGTCCCTAACATGCCAGCATAGAAGAAAAACCAGATCAAGTACAGAAAGTTAACGAAGGTGAAAAAAATACTTCCAGCGAAGCTGTAACCTGACTGTTCATTGAATACAATATCTTTGGCGTTCACGCTTAAAATTTATTTCTTACACACACTGATCGTTGTAAAAGTTGTCAATGACTTTCATCAAGTGTTCTCGGAATCAACCTTGAAAATTCACATTTACCCTGAAACATCATTTTTCTTTCAATTTCAACGTTCCAGCAATTATTTGTTATCTGAAATATAGCTTCCTCTGGGGTATTCTGGGGTATTTACTTTGCATGAAATCGTGTATTGAGATCTGAAGTGATAATTCGAAAACGTGATTTCCCCCTTTGTCAAGAAACTTGTCCTTCGAATTATTTGGGCAGGTGAAATCATTGTTTTTGCCATGAGCTTCATTCTTGTAATATTTGTTATGGTAAATTTTTTATTTTGGAGAGACAGGTAGAAAAAAATTGTTTGATAGGATTCGGGTTTTGAAGAAAAGAGCAAATTATGTTGTGTTTTACTTGACTCTTGCAGATTTGTATTGCTAAGACCCTGAGCCTCGTAATTCGCTTTTTCGAGCTGCATAACCGAAAATTTACTCAGCTGAAAGGTGCATTTTCCTGGTGGAAAAATACAGATTGATGCATTGTTTGTCTGAAACAACCAAACCTTTCAGATCAAAGAAATTATTAACAAGCTTGTCATTTTTCACAAAGGTATTTGTTTTAGTCGAAGTCTTCCATTCGACGCCTCTTTAAACGCAATAACATCTCCAGAACTTTAACTATCTCATCACTAAACAAAATTTTACTTTGATGAAATAAACTCTATGGACAATGTGTAAAAGCAGGCGCACTTGTATGGGTTGGTAATATCTGAGTTGAAAACAAGGCACGTTAGTGGGACGAACCTTAAACAAACAATGTTCAAAGCTTTTCTCATTTTTTATTCAAGAAAGATCGCAAGCAGACTAATGATTAGTCAGCAAGTAAACAAAGAAATTAAAGATAATGCTGCGCAATTGTTATCTGTGTTAAACTTCAGAGGTCGGATCACGATCTTCTCATTGACCAACTCAAACTTGGACGTGGAGTTCATTTAGTTTTGTTTGAAGTGAAAGTCATCGGATAGCGAAGAAACTTCTTCGAGGGGTTTCTTTTCTTGATACTTCATAATCGTTAAATTCTTGTTTGCTTTGAAGAGAAGGTCAACAGAGCCTTGCTGAACAAATGAATTCAACCGGGAATCAAACTGCTCCTTTGACACCAGGAATGATTTGCAGCAATGAAGCAGAGCTTGTCTCGATGGCCACTGTGCAATTCTTATCATTCCTTGCAAATTTGGTGGCAGCGATAGCAATATGGAGGCTTCCAGGCCTAGAAGAAAACAAGTATCATCTTGTTGTCAGAACTCTGGTTGTCAGCGACCTCCTAATCCCAATCACAACGCTTCCATTCTCCATCATCTCCTTTGCAACCTGTTCGTGGATTGGAGGCGAGACTCTGTGCTCCGTAACTGCGTTCATCTCCACCACGTTTCTAAGCTGGTCTTTTGTTATCGTGTTTATAATGTGCCTGCTCCGTTTCCTGGCAGTTACAAGGCCTTTGTACTACAGAAACCAAGTTACATATGCGAGAGTGCGGAAGACTCTGATAGTCGGTCTGTTATGGCCTTGCGCTCACCTTATTCTTCCTGCTACGGGCTTCGGAAAGTTTCGTTTGTACAGTAAAGGACTGTACTGTGCTCTCGATTTAACAACAGAGGAACCAAATAATAAGATTCTACTCTACGCCACGGTTGTGGAAGGAAGCCTAGTTACTTTGGCTGTGTTGTATTTCTGTACCACTATCTTGTGTTTTGTTAAGAGGAAGCGAAGAATAAACAGTTTGCTCTCCGAACAGCAGCAGCGAGGAGCTGGCATCGAGAAAGTTAACAGGCAACAAGAAGGATTTGCACGATTAACTTTCGTGATTGTTGCATTGTTTTGTATTTGTTACGTTCCATTCTTGGTAAGTATTTAAATGGGGTAATTTTGACGAGCCTGTGTACGGCCGTGGGTAAGATTTTCATTCAATTACTGAAATTATATCCATAAACGATCGATGTAATGACATTTTTTCTTCCAGCCGACAGAAGTTGTTAGGAATTGCCAAATTTGTGTTTGATATTTTCTGCAACAAAATTAACTTTTTTCAACCGGCTAGCTGGCGTCATCAATTAAAATCACTCAAAAATGCAAGATGTAGCGATTCATCAACGTCTCTGAGGATGGTGAAACGAAATTCTGAGTAAGAATAACGAACAAAAAACTTCAGCAATAACATGAACATATTGAGAGAACAAAATTTTGATTTCTAAGGATCGTCGATAAACTCCCTTGTTGTGTAAGAAAAGACGATGAAGTTTGAAAATTTTGTCGACGAAGGATCAGCACAAAACTCTACTAAAGATCTAGCAAGAAATAGGCCATGAGAAGACCTGTAGGACCCGCGCTTTTCTGTCCGCGTGAGGATTTGGGACCAGTCGGGTAAAAGTTTACCGGAGGTCTGGCACTGATAATGCTTTTAGTGCCAGATTCCAAAGCTTTCAATCACAGAAAAAAAAAGTGTGATAAACATGAAAGCGTAATTAACTGAAAGGTAATTTTAAACTTATGGTGTGGTCCGAATTCATTATTCTTTCAGTCTTACCGCGTGTTTATTCTGATACGAGGCCCACCCTCATACGACGACCACACTTACTTCTACTCTGAGCTATTGGCTCACGTCAACCCTCTTTTAAATCCACTGGTATACGTGCTTTGCAACAAACAATACCGTGCTTCTATCAAGGAGCTCTTCACAAAAAGTTACTGCAAAAGCGTGAGATGGTGGTTGGGCGAGAAATTTTACTTAACAGGTAAAAAAAAAATGACGTTTATCACTACAGTTTGAGTCCACCTTAGTCGATTAGACCGCTCTTGCTATATCGGTCTCAAGGCTTAACGACCCACGAGAGAACGTCCCTGAGCCAGAAGGTCTTCCAAATCACGAGCCGAAGGCGAGTGACTCTCAAAGGTCTCGAGTGTCCATCATGTTTGATTAGATAAACAAAGTAGCCACTTTCCAAAACACAGGCATACACAGTCAAGTCTTTGATTTTCGCAGTTAGTTTTGCCCTAAGATTTTCTGAGATGAAAGTTTCCTCTTTCGTAGCCGCACAGACTGTGTATCCTAAAGTTGATTTGATGTGCCTAGACTTGCTCATTCAACGTTTTGTTAAAATTTGATAGCTGACAGTGAAGAAAATCAGCGAGCTTGAAACTTAAATTTCTGTAATGCGTACCCTATTTCAATGTTATTAACTCATTTTTAGTATATTTCCTTCATTTTTTTTAGATGAAAATACACGAAGCATAGAGTTGAGGAAGATGTCCGCGTTTTCTACAAGAACACAAAGTATTGTTTTGGAATAACAGGTCTTAGTTTCCCTTGGATCTGAATCGTATTTCTCCCATCTAGCTAGCATATAATTCCTTAAAATAGGTCAAGAAAATTTAGTGTTATATCAAGAAATCATTATCAAGCTAGCGCGCAGAACAAGCGTCAATTTGTTTCTGCATTTTTTCTCAGGCGAGCGGAGCCAAACACACAGGAGAGGAAGGAGCCCCTCCCCTTACCCTCCCCTCCCACTCGTCTCGCGCTTGCCTGCGCTCGCCTAAAAATGAAAAGAGGATTCTACAGGCCACCATCAAGCTAATGAGTTAATTCATTCTCATTACTTGTTTGAAGGATAAAGTTTCCATATTAGAAATGCTACATGTCAACAATATCTGGGCCAGTCGGCTGAAGTTTTGACAATTTAAGTGACGGTAAGGCCCCTTGCTTGACGGGGGTGGGCTAGTTGATTTCGGGTGAAGCTAATAACTAATGTTAAAGATCTAGGATTTTTGGTTTGTCTGTAGGTTGCTCTAAAAACAGTTCGTTTGCTTTCGGTGATTCCCAATAAAATATATGAGGTATTTTTTATCTCCGTTGTGATTTTAACTCGATAAACAAGTTCTCTCGCTCACAGGTCCTCACAGGAAAAAGCAAAGTAATTAGAAACTCCCAGAACGTGCAAGGACTGGACGATTTTTGTTGTGTCATGATAAAATCTACCTGACCCCCCTATGGCTCTACAGTATTCTAATGATCCCAATCATTTGCAAACAGTTTTTTATAGTCCTCCCTTTATACTCTCTTACCGACGACTGATCCCCTCTCCGTTCCCCTTACCCAAAAACTCCTCCGGACCTCCCCCCCCTTACTGATAAATTGTTGACAGGTAGCGAAATTCATAAAAGTGACGTCACGTTTTCCGCTGTTGTCCCCATTTCATTTATTAGCATTCGAATTCGCTTTTGAAACTTAAAAAACTCCTACAATCCGTCAATTTGTATTAATTTTTAGTTACCTGGATACCTAATATTAATGAAGCAAACCATACGGCAAAATTGAAACTTCTTTTCACTACGTACATTTGCAGGCAAAATGGAGTGAGCTTCCTAATTGTGTTACGCTTTCCGTGACAAAGATTTCCGCTTTCAGTTTCTAAAATTAGGGGAGCCCCCTAACAATGTTGGGAAATTTCCCTTTTGAATATACTTCCTAGGCAAGTACATTTGATAGCTGCAGTGGGATATTTCCAAAGTCTCGCTGTAAAGACTAGTGGGCAAAACTAGACAAGTCGGAAACGCCGAGGTAAGATTTTGGTTGTGGTATGTGTGAATAATCTCGCCCACATGATAACTCAGTGACACAAGCGTAGGTGCAGTTACAAATGTCCGCTAGAGCAGATATTTTTTCTTGTTTTCCAGAATCCTTCTTTGAATGAATTGAAGAGTAGGTCAATTTTGTCAGCTCCCAATATCTGCGCGGCTTTTAAATTTCTTCAGCATTGCAATTTTACCCACAATATTTTATTTCTCGTCGAAGCACAGGCGGCCCAAGCTCCAGCTGTGAGATGATCATCTTGCGCAATAACAGTCATGGCGGAATTATAAGAGTTTGTATGGGAATATTTACGACCGCTCTAAGGAATAAAAAAAATACGTCAAATTCTCAAAAAAAAATACCTCACCTTACTTCCACAGCGTATTGCTTGTTATCTGACCGCTTACTTTGATGAAAAGAGCCCATTTGAGCGAGTTGTTCATTTCGAGGTTTTCAACGTACATAAGAAAAGCTTTTCTTATGTACGTTGAAAACCTCGAAATGAACAACTCGCTTAAATGGGCTCTTTTCATCAAAGTAAGCGGTCAGATAACAAGCAATACGCTGTGGAAGTAAGGTGAGGTATTTTTTTTTGAGAATTTGACGTATTTTTTTATTCCTTAGAGCGGTCGTAAATATTCCCATACAAACTCTTATAATTCCGCCATGATTGTTATTGCGCAAGATGATCATCTCACAGCTGGAGCTTGGGCCGCCTGTGGTCGAAGAGTCATTGTCAAAATTCTCAGACGGCGGAGAAATTGGCTTCGTTAGGTTTACTCAGACCCACAATGCTACATTTAATTTGAACAGGCATAAATCTGGTCGATGAACTTACTCATTGGAAAGAGACCTGAGTTAACATATCGAGTTTTGTACAAACGATAGATCATCACTCTACATAGTAAATTTCTTATTTAAATGCGATTACATCCCATGTCAGAAGTCACAACGCTGCAAACCTTTTCTGCATTCCAAATTTTCTCGATATAAACGGTTGGTTCGATTGTTTGCTCAGTTTCAACGGTTTACTGTGGGTCTAACGTTAGTCAGCTGAAGATATTTGGAGTAACCCACGCGGTCTGTGGTTGTTAATCGCAGGCGAAGTTTTAAACTTATGGTTTATTTAAGCCTTACACGAAAAGACAGCAAATGATATTGTAACTGATGATTTCCGCTGTGTCTGTTCTCTACTTTGCTTTCATTTAGTGACTCCAAAAATTATTTGTAACTCGTGCATTCTTTGTAGGTGACGTAGAAGCGAGGATTTGGCGATTTTCAAAGGCAAATCGTTTGTAAGACTAGAAAAATCGGTCCAAGGTTTAACTAACAAAAACAAAATGGCTGACCTCGTTTCAATTGCTATGAATCTCTGAAAAAAACACACCCAACTGACAAGAAACACAAGAAAGCTATTATTTAAGATTAAACCCAAGCATGATTAGAAAAAAATTATTGATTGGTTTCAAAAGCTCAGAAGCGAATTCAAATGAGAACAATTTATAACAGTGACGTCAAGTTTTCCGCTGTAGTCCCCATTTCACTTATTAGCATTCGACTTCGCTTTTGAAACTTAGAAACTCCTTCAATCCGTCAATTTGTATTTGATTTCATTTATGCGCATACCTGATATCAATAAAGCAAACCATACAGCAAAATTGAAACTTCTTTTGACCATGTACATTTGCAGGCAAATAAAATGAGCTTAATAATAGCGTTACGCTTTTCGTGACAAAGATTTCCGCTTTCAGTTTCAAGAATTAGGGGTGCCCCCTAAAAATGTTGGGAAATTTCCCTTTTGAATATACTTCCACGGCAAGTATATTTTAACAGCTGCAGTGGGATATTTCCAAAGTCTTGCTGTAAAGACTAGCGAAGATAACTAGACAGGTCGGAAACGCCGAGGTAAGATTTTGGTTGTGGTATATGTGGATAATCTTGCCCTCCTTATAACTCAGCGACACAAACGTTGGTGCAGTTACAGATGTCCGCTAGTGTAGATATTTTTTCTTGTTTAGCAGAATCCTTCTTTGAATAAATTCAAAAGTAAGTGAATTCTGTCTGCTCACAATATCAGCGCGGCTTTTAATTTTCTTTAGCATTGTAATTTTACTCACAATGTTTAATGATCAGCGAAGAGTCACCGTAAAATTCTCAGACGGCGGAGATGTGAAATTGGCTTCGTTAGGTTTATTAAGATCCACGATGCCACATTAAATTTAAACGAGCATAAACCTGGTCGATGAATTAATTGAAAAGAGATCTGAGTTAACATGGCGAGGATTGTATAGACGATAGATTATCACTTTACAGGGTAAAGTTCTTATTTAAATGTAATTATATCCCATTTCAGCAGTCGTAACGCTCCAAATCTTCATTCCAAATTTCCCTGCATAAATGGTTGGTTTGATTGTTCGCTCATATTCAACGGTTTACTGTGGATATTTGCATAGTCTTGAAACGGAACTCTTGCTGTGAGTTTAGTATATCAGCTTTTCTCTTTGACTCTTTGTGAAGGCTATTAAAAAAAAAAACTTCAAAAGAAAGTCGGAAACGCTGAGGTAAGATTTTGGTTGTTGTATATGTAATTAAATGATTTTGCTGTCTCGATAGCTCGGCAACGCAAACATAGGTGCCTCTAGGCAAGTCCATAGATGCAGTGAGATATTTCTAGAATCCTGCATGTAGTTAACTTAAAAAGGAACTCGGGAACTCTGGGGTAAGATTTTGGCTGCAGTATGAAGACTAGTAGATGTGATTAAACTCGCCCTCCCGAAAACTTGGCGACATATACGTAGTTGCAGTTACAGATGTCCGCAAATTTATAATATTACCTCGTTTAGCAAACCCCTCTTTCATTGAAGGCCATAAAAATAGTGGAATTCTGTCAGTTTACAATCTTGGGGCGGCCTTTAATTTTGTTTAGCAGTGTAGGTTTACACAGAATTTTAATTATTCGGTGAAGAGTCGAGGAAATTGATCTCATTCATAACTGTGACCCGGTCAGGATACATTTTAATTTACGCATGCAGGGTCACGTTTACCGCAATCGTCTTTAGGGCGAGGAAAACTGCAGATGAATGGCAAATTTAGTTACATCTCTTTTCACCAGTCCTAATACATCAAAGCAGGTGTTCATTGCACCTTTACCTACGTAAATCGTTGGATACATCGTCCGCTGATATTTCACGGATTATCGTGGATCTGACACAATAAACAGTTCTAAATGCTGGTAATTTAGTGTTAACAACTGAGTTGAAAACGTAAATTGGCCACCGTAAAAAGTAAAAAAGCTGACTTTCGAGCGTTAGCCCTTCGTCAATTGCTCTGACGAAGGGCTAACGCTCGAAACGTCCGCTTTTTTACTTTTTATGGTGGCCAATTTACGTCTTCAATTCAGTTGTTAACACTAAATTACCTGCTATACTCTCCCACCGACGCAGCACCACAGTTTCTTCAGAAACTTATACCCCCTTAGTTCTAAATGATGTTGGAGTATTTTTTGTTCACCAAAACTGACAGTTAGATTTTTCATTTGGGTAGAATTAAAGAAAAACCGCCAGTATTGACACATTGTCGTTCATTTTCTGTCAGCGAAACCAAGCTGCCAATATCGCAGAAATAACTCTAAGCTAGTCGTCCATTGGACCAAAATAAAATTTGCGTTTGCATTTTATTTAACTAAATTCAGAAAACCTGGGCAATAAGCTTTCTGAGGCGAAATTTCCAAATACCTGGATGTTACACTTTAGTAGTTTTTTTTGTGGAGGAATGCGTGACGTCATGAGTTCCGGTTTCGGTTTCTAATGAAGGGGAACCCCCTTTTCGCAACTTTCGGGGAAATTTCCCAGTAACGCTTGACATCTTCAATAAACTTCCGCAGCGTAAGAGAAGCCCACTATAGTAGTGCTCGAAAATGGGTTCTTTTTTTAGGAAAGTTTCATTGTGGACACGGCATGTTCCTTTCACTTAGGCTTTTATAAGAACACTTTTGATTACCACGTGGTTCAACTTGAAAGACGAGGATCTAGTTGTAGCAGAAGTGTTTATTACCTTCGAATTCAGATAATCTTTAAACATTGTCGCAAATAAAGCTGTTCACGCATTTATCTTTGAGCGATTCCAGTAACATGTGTTAAATTAGCCCAAGTTTTTCTCAGAAGTTTTTTGAAGTACATATTCTTCTGTACTATAATTATATTCCGGCTTTGAGCGATGGCGTCAATTATGTGAATTCGCTGTTGACCTACATTTAGCCTTGCTCAAAAGATCCTTAGGATAAACACTTGACGTTGCCCGGTCTGCGTTTGGATGTTAGTTTAGGGAGCCTTCAAGCCCCGAGGTATATCGCTTTTGCACTTAAGAGGTGATAATTCCCAATGCGCCAATCCACCTACACTCTTGTATATGTAGCTGTAGTACAGGGAGGAGAGGAGTTAAATTTGATTAAATTTCAAACTAAATTAACCCCCAATTATAGCGCGACTTTATGTCTTTTGATAGACCCATAGTACACGGGATGACGTCCCTTGAAATCCTCTTTGCGAAAATGGTTAAGGAGTCAATCTTTCCAAATAAGGCTTTGTCAGGAAGCGAATCTTGTGATCTTTTCCTTTTTCCGGTTGAAAAGTTATCTAAGTGCAACCGAAGTTCACTTGACAAACTCTCGGTACCAATGAGCGCACATGCACGCATAGCGTGTGCTATGGCGAACCTTAGAAACTGGGTTAGAAACATTTACTTTATTTAACCTGTTTTCAAACATTTCGAACATTATGACTGATGTCGTTAGCTCTTTACACTTTTGTTGACCCCTTCAAAACGTTCTTCTGTCTCCAAGTATTGAATCTTGTGCTTTTACAATCATATTTCTCAACCATTGGCCTGATTGTGGCTCATTAGTTTTGCTGTTAAGGACTAAAATAGCGTGTTTTTTCCTTTAGGTTGACAGGTCATGTGACTTATCTAACGCTAGTGCGTCAAGTTCGTTCAGTTCACTCTGAATAACAGAGGTTTGTTGTAGTTCATAATCCATGTTACCAACCCTGCGATAATAGCCCTAATTCACCGAATGAACCCCTCCCTCTCTTACTCTTTAGGAGTTTCATTTTCAGTGAAAGCCTTGACGTTTCTTTCAGCAACTATTGTGGAATCCGGTCCTGATTGTTTTCACCCATTTATATCATTATCAGAAAAATAATTACGAAAAATCAACTAATGACGGGTGAACAAAGTAATGATTATGTTGAATTTTCGGCTGAAAGGGCCATTGATGTTGAAAGCCGTCCTTATCGATTTACAACCAAAGCCTGTAAGATTGTGCCCAAAATTGATATTAAGTTTTAGAGTAATTGGTTCTCTTTCAGTGATGGCGGAAGGTGGTAAGGTGAATGTTGAAGATGGGAAATCTACAGAAGGTAAGAAGGAAAAACAGTTTAATTACAGTCAACTTTCTGTTTGGAAAATGTCACATGATTATTACTTCCAGTTTGGGGCTTGATTGACAAAACACATTATATGACAGTTTTTCTCATGCATGATGATAAATAAAAGTAAAACCACAAGGGAAATACTCGTGAAAGGTCTTGTTTTTTAAGGCTAATGGTCTCACCATGAACGTGATGCTTTCCTTTCCAGTTGCAGAGGAACGTCAGGTCAGATCCATTGACTTAAAACTGAATTTAGCTTATGATATTCAAGCAGGTGAGGAAGGTAGTCTTACAAGTCATAGTCACAACGTGAATTTATGGTCTGATTTATTATCATGTTTCAGATGCCAACTTTTGAATTTAAGGGAAACTCAATTCCATGCCAAAACTCTTCTACTGAGAGAAAAATTTGGAAGTATGAAATTATGAACTGCCTGACTTAACCCAACTTTTAGGATAGCGTATTTCTCAGACTATATGAAACATTGAATGTGATCTCGTAAGGAACATAAAAGCAAAACAAAACGATACAAAAACTTCGAAAAACTATTGAACCTTCGGGTTCCTAACGTTATGAAAAGGGACCACCAGGGCAATTTTTTTACAATTTGTCCCCAGTACCTCTCTCCAGGTAAATCAGTTCCTCTTTATCCACTTTTCTGTTGTCCATCTTCAGATCTCTATCGTTCTTCCTCTCACTCCCGCCTCGATTAGAGTCCAGCACCTGACGTTTTTGCTGATTTTGTCGATAAGATCAACATACACCTGTTCGTTAAACTCGTTAATCAGTGTTTAATAACACTGTCGGTACCGTAGCGTGTGATTGGAAATCTTCTTTAAACGGCGTACTTTTTCACAATCTTATTTCGCCACTTCTAGATCTTAATTTTAGTTTTGATGGGAAAGATATATCAAACACTGGAGATAGAGTTTGAGTATTTTTCCAAATACCGCGATACACGTTGTTTTGAATTAACTTATCAGTGTTTGTCTATATGGGCAAAATGTTGCAACGTATTTGATTTTTTACATCTTAGCTGGTTTGGTACAATTTAGGTTTGAAACTGTTCAGTGGCTGAACAATCGCGCCACAGTGATTCGAGGCCGACAGAGATATCAGAAAGATCCTTATCCTCCGTATACTCGTCTGATTATTTTTCTCTCGTTATAGACGTTCTGGCCGTTTCACCGTCCGAT
Organism: Pocillopora damicornis; assembly: GCF_964200805.1. NCBI lineage: Eukaryota > Metazoa > Cnidaria > Anthozoa > Scleractinia > Pocilloporidae > Pocillopora > Pocillopora damicornis. The sequence goes on from NC_142672.1 coordinate 22,737,931, forward strand.
GGTACATCGCCATTTGATGATGCAACCTTAAAAGGTAACAATAACAACCAAAATAAGCACAACCTATTCAATGAGGTATGGTCATCGAGTCAATTAGGGTTACGCAATCCTTTTAAGAGGGGCACACAAAAGGACCTGTACCGCCTAGTCATCGTGTAACAGGAAAAATGCAAATATATTTTGCAAGTCAACAAAATGACTTCAACGTTTGACAGCCAATTCAGAATGCTTCTCTCCTAGATATTTTACACATCTGTTTATGTCAGGCTACTATTTTGTGCATCCCTATTCAGTCGGGCTAAATCGAGCTAAACGCCAAACTCTATAGCTGCAGAGCAGCGGCTCAGCTCCTTTTGGGTAACAACTGATCGATCATGCTTTACCAATTTTGTATTCATTTTGATAGGGATTCATTACAATCATTTACAGTTGGAATCGAGTGCGTGAAGGAAACCTTTTGTTGCGTTTGCAGCAATCTCAGTCAAAGGCTCAATGCACGGCCCCGTCACCAACGTCACGCGTTCTAGCCGATTTTCTATTCGTCCGCTAGCTAATTGAAAGATGAGATAAAACCTGACACTAAAAATTGTGAACCTCAAACTAGCCAATCGGATACAAGAAAAACAGGTCGAAAACAAACAGACCGAAATTCAGATGCTCTTGCAAGACTTTTTCGCTAATTTGGCAACTTACCCAGCACTGAGAAAACATTATTAGCTGCTGCGTATAAAGTAGACTCCAATTCTGACAGTTGAGAAATTGCACTTCCGTACTCACATGAAATTATTTTGTTAGGAAATTTTCAAGAAGCCTTGGATGATGCTACAGTGTCTGTTCAATTGGCACCGACTTCCATTGAAGCAATAGAAATCGGTAAGTTCTATGCATTTCCTGAGACATGCAGGAATTGTCTCCGAGAATGACCGAAAGGTTGGACTTCTGACCAGTTGACCATTCAGGCAAACAGCTTGTACTGGGGTGCAACATTGTCTGATCTTCTTAAATCGTTTCACAATTTAATCGTTACGGCTCAATTTCGACTTTCCGTTAGACAGGCCATCTTCCAAAAGCAGAATGAAAATTCCAAATTTCTCATTTTGAAAAGTAATTCTCCTACTCTTAAATTGTTTTAAATTAAGTTGTAAGTTCTGACAGTTTAATAAAAAAAAAGCTGCTGTACCATCACATTTATTATTTAAACTGCGATGTTTAAAAGGATTTCCAGGCATGGATAATGCCCTAACAGCACACGTGTAAAATTGCGAGAAGCCTTATTGCCCACGCACTTTGACTTTTTTCGGGCATCGAGGATCTTTTTTTTTTTCATTCACTGATGAAGTCGACTTTTATTGTCAATAAAGACTATCATGTTTATATAACAAACAAAATAATAGGTGGTTGCTCGTAGAAATGAAACTTCTCCTCGAGTGTTCAACCCGACATCCCCACCTCTTTCCCTGTCTTCTCTCATAGGCTATCGCGTTGACCCCTCGGAGAGAAATTCCATATCTACGCGTACCCATGTACAACTCTCAATTTTTTCACCAGTCTGCATATTATACTCTGTTTCGAGTCTGGTAAATTTCCTTTGATTGCGTACATTGCGAGACATCAATAAAGTTGAGATTTGTAAGATTAAAATAGAAGTTCAAGTTGAGGTGTTTTAGTATCCGCAATGGGAAAAATGATCTTCCTTAATACAATTTTGTTCAATTTATTCTAGGGGCCAGTGCATGCGTACAGCAACACCTGTATCAAGAAGGCATTACCTGGTGTCAGAAAGGATTGGCAGTATCCTTTGACGAATGTAGAAAAAGTCAATATTGCGTTGGAGATTCCTTTCATTTAATTACTCATGTTTAAAAGCGAAAAGTAATCGGTTCCCATATGCTGTTAACTCTAATAAATAAACGAATTCAAGAAACCGGGCGACCTGTCATGAAGACGGCAACAACAACAGAAATCATCTTAAACAGTACTGGGTTCAAACGTTTACATGAATAATACCCTTAATTATATCAGCTCTTACCATAATACACAGTGGGTGCCAAACAACTCCAAATTCCTATCGAACCTTAATCCTAAAGTCAAAGCTCTGTGATTTCTTTTCTCTCATGTCCTATCACTGGTATTAAAACCTTATTGCTTGCACCGCTGGCAATGTCATTGCCAGCTCCAGTCACCGGAAGAGTGAGGAGTCAGGTGCAAGTTTACATATAAGCTTCTATATTCATCAACACAACTGATCTAGGCCATGAGAATTTACGGCACAATTTTTGTCTAACCTCCTATTCCACTTTGGGCAAAAATATACCTGTACTTCTGGGTTGTCGGCTTATAAACCCTAGTTTAACCCTTTAATGTGTTGCCTAAGTAAAATGAAGGAATTGAAGAGTAGTTCATATACACGGAGAGTTTTTTAAACTCACCCATTCAGGTAAAGGATTTGTCTAATAGGGCTTACATTGAATAGATGTAAATGTGCGGCTGACTCCAAACACTCGTATTGTACCAGCGGTGGCGATGGCAGTTGTTGGTATCAGTGTTGAGAGTTGCTTACGAAATGGCATAGGCAGTGAAAAGTTGTCCTTGAAGTTGCACTAGCGATCACAATGGAAATATAGTAATAGTGCTTCTTGCGCTGGCAGTGGTGCTAGAAGTGGTGGTGATGTTGGCGATGGTGGTGCCAATTAGTGCCACTGCCGCCGCTGCTACTTCTGCCAATTTTCATTTCACCGGAGTGAATGCTGCCATGAATCGGGTTGGGTTTGAAATTTTAGTGTAAACAGAACTGACCCAAAACTCTTTAGAAGGCAAATTATTTGACTTGACCCTTTGAAGATTAACAATAACAATAAGAAGTTACTTGAGTTGTGGACCGAGTGTGATAATCAACCAACTGATGCAACAGATGAAACGAGAATTAATAAGGAGATTAACTCCAACCGTGACAAAGAAAAAGCAAAAATCGAGGTAAGAGAATATTTACGGCTTTAAAATTCAATGAAAATTAAGAGGTAACACGGAGAAGGACGCTCGCATGGAAGAGCGATAGATATACTTAAGAAGGTAGTTGTTATGTTTGTGATACCTAGATGATGTCTGAAATCTAAGACGGTTGAGCAGTTGCGTTTCACAGAGGTCGTTAGCTGAGCGCTGTTCACATGTTTTTTTCACTCTGATATTGTTTATTGACTATTCGTTATTATTAAAACTGTTTACTCAATTTTCTTAAACTCTAAAGCTAAGTGTTTGGCTAACTTCAAAGATATTATCATTTGTAAACCTAAAACAACGTCCACTGGGTCAAGGCAGTTTTCATTTCATTAATGAAGAGGCTGAAGGACAAATTTTCGCAGTCCACACCCGGCTGGCTTGGTTGGATAAATTGAGTAGCACCGTATGCAAGTCTGGTTCAAATAATAAGCTATCAAAAAACGTAATTAAGGATAAGTAAGCCAAGGGGGTAAAAAGGCAATTAAACGATTTCCATATTTCTAACTTCAAACCTTAGGATATACATATCAACGAACAGCTACCTCAAGGAACTCTCCAAAAGATCTTCCTCGATGCGAACAATTTGCGTTTTTCTATTGGAGCAAGAGACAAAGCTGGAGAGGGAAAGAGTTACGGCAATCTCGGCAACGCTTATCATAGCCCAGGAGATTTCGAAAGAGCCATCCACTATCTTGAATGTCATCTAAAAATTGCCAAAGAAGTTAAAGACAAGCCTGGAGTGGGAATGAGTTATAGCAATCTCGGCAATGCTTATTATCGCCTAGGATATTTCGAAAGAGCCATCCAGTTACATGAACGTGATCTGAAAATTTCCAAAGAAGTGGGAGACAAGGCTGGAGAGGGAAGGAGTTATTGCAATCTCGGCAATGCTTATCATAGGCAAGGAGATTTCGAAAGAGCCATCCAATATCATGAACGTCACCTGAAAATTGCCAAAGAAGTGGGAGACAAGGCTGGAGAGGGAAAGAGTTACGGCAATCTCGGCAATGCTTATGATGGCCTAGGAGATTTCGAAAGAGCCATCCAGTATCATGAACGTCACATGAAAATTGCCAAAGAAGTGGGAGACAAGGCCGGAGAGGGAATGAGTTACGGCAATCTCGGCAATGCTTATCATAGCCTAGGAGATTTCGAAAGAGCCATCCGGTATCATGAACGTGATCTAAAAATTGCCAAAGAAGTGGGAGACAATTCCGGAGAGGGAAGGAGTTACGGCAATCTCGGCGTTGCTTATCATTGCCTAGGAGATTTCGAAAGAGCCATCCAGTATCATGAACGTCATCTGAAAATTTCCAAAGAAGTGGGAGACAAGGCTGGAGAGGGAAAGAGTTACGGCAATCTCGGCAATGCTTATGAGAGCCTAGGAGATTTCAAAAGAGCCATCCAGTATCATGAACGTGATCTGAAATTTGCCAAATTAGTGGGAGACAAGGCTCAAGAGGGAAAGTGTTATGGCAGTCTCGGCAATGCTTATGATAGCTTAGGAGATTTCGAAAGAGCCATCCAGTATCATGAACGTGATCTGAAAATTGCCAAAGAAGTGGGAGACAAGGCTGGAGAGGGAAGGAGTTACTGCAATCTCGGCATTTCTTATTGTAACCTTGGAGATTTCGAAAGAGCCCTACAGTATCATGAACGTGATCTGAAAATTGCCAAAGAAGTGGGAGACAAGGCTGGAGAGGGAAGGAGTTACGGAAATCTCGGCATTGCTTATCGTTGCCTAGGAGATTTCGAAAGAGCCATCCAGTATCATGAACGTGATCTGAAAATTGCCAAAGAGGTGGGAGACAAGGCTGGAGAGGGAAAGAGTTACGGCAATCTCGGCAATGCTTATCATAGGCTAGGAGATTTCGAAAGAGCCATCCAGTATCATGAACGTCATCTGAAAATTGCCAAAGAAGTGGGAGCCAAGGCTGGAAAAGGAAAGAGTTACAGCAATCTCGGCAATGCTTATCAGAGCCTTGGAGATTTCGAAAGAGCCATCCAGTATCATGAACGTCATCTGAAAATTGCCAAAGAAGTGAGAGACAAGGCTGGAGAGGGAATGAGTTACGGCAATCTCGGCAATGCTTATCAGAGCCTAGGAGATTTCGAAAGAGCCATCCAGTATCATGAACGTCATCTGAAAATTGCCAAAGAAGTGGGAGACAAGGCTGCAGAGGGAAGGAGTTACGGCAATCTTGGCATTGTTTATGATAGCCTAGGAGATTTCGAAAGAGCCATCGAGTATCATGAACGTCATCTGAAAGTTGCCAAAGAAGTGGGAGACAAGGCTGAAGAGGGAAGAAGTTACGGCAATCTTGGCAATGCTTATCATAGGCTAGGAGATTTCGAAAGAGCCATCCAGTATCATGAAAGTGATCTGAAAATTGCCAAAGAAGTGGGAGACAAGGCTGGAGAGGGAAAGAGTTACGGCAATCTCGGCATTGCTTATCAGAGCCTAGGAGATTTCGAAAGAGCCATCCAGTATCATGAACGTCATCTGAAAATTGCCAAAGAAGTGGGAGACAAGGATGGAAAGGGAAGGAGTTACAGCAATCTCGGCAATGCTTATTATAGGCTAGGAGATTTCGAAAGAGCCATCCAGTATCATGAACGTCATCTGAAAATTTCCAAAGAAGTGGGAAACAAGGCTGGAGAGGGATCCAGTTACGGTAATCTGGCCAATTTGTATTGGAAGTTGGGAGATCTAGAAAGAGCTGTTAACCTGTATCGTTCTTGTGTGATAATTTTTGATGCTATCCGAGCCAAGCTGCGGTTCAGAGATGATTGCAAGGTTAGCTTCCGCGACATGCAAAGAAACGCATATACTTGTTTGTGGCGTCTTCATTTAGAACAAAATCAAATTTTGGATGCGCTTCTATCTGCTGAACAAGGACGTGCACAGGCTCTAAATGATCTGATTTGTCTTAGATATGGGTTTAAAGAAATACAACCTCGGCCTCACACCCCAGGGAATTTTGATTTTGATGTTCTTGTAAGCGGTGCTGTTTCAAATACAGTCTTTATGGCTGTAGATAATAAGGAATGCAAGATATTCTACTGGTTTATTAACAGCTTTCAAGATATTCAATTGAGAAGTATTGAAATAAGAAATCATGGCTCGTTCGAAGATGTCAATACCTTTATTGGAAGCTTAATGGACACAGCATCAAGAGAGTTTAAAAGAAGTGTTATTAAATGCGAAAACCGCTCTCTTGATGAGCCCTGTACTGAAGAATTGGTGAAGAAAAGGTCAGGTCATGCTTATTTCTCTACTGAATGCTCACCGAAAACTGCTTTACGAATGTTGTATGACGTTATCATTGAGCCGATTGGTGATCTCGTCAATGGCAATGAACTTATCTTTGTTCCCGAGAGTTCATTGTGGTCAGTCCCTTTTGCTGCATTGATGGATTCCGAGTCAAATTATTTGTGTGACTCTTTCCAAGTTCGAACGATTCCATCCCTTACTACTTTGAGGTTGATAAATGATTACCCAGACGACTTCCACCATAAGAAAAGTGCTTTACTCGTGGGTGATCCATGTTTGGAGGGGGTTCTTTTCGAGGAGAGGACGCTCGATCCACTGCCATGTGCCAGAGAAGAAGTAATGATCATCGGGAGAATTCTTGGCACTGATCCGCTTATTGGTGAAGAAGCAAAAAAAGATGAAGTGTTGAGGCGACTTCCCTCTGTTGCCTTGGTGCACTTTGCTGCACATGGCCGAATGGAAACAGGCGAAATTGCCTTAGCGCCACGAAGTACTTGCCCATCAAAGCCCTTTGTTGAGGAGGATTTTATTCTAACAATGAAAGATGTGTTGGATATCCGGATACGAGCAAGGCTGGTTGTGTTAAGTTGTTGTCACAGTGGTCGTGGAGAGATTAAGGCTGAGGGAGTTGTTGGAATTGCAAGAGCATTTTTGGGTGCCGGTGCTCGCTCTGTTCTCGTGTCGCTGTGGGCGATTGATGACGAGGCTACTCTTGTGTTTATGAAACACTTTTATGAAGAATTGATTACTGGGAAGCTTGCAAGTGAAGCTCTTAACCAAGCTATGAAGAGCATGAAAGAGTCTGAAGAGTTTAGCGATGTGAAGTACTGGGCACCCTTTGTGCTCATCGGGGATGACGTCAGACTGGAATTAAATTGAAGATAGCATTTTGGATATTGTCAAATGTAAGTAGGCAATTATTAATTGATGATATATTTTGAATGAAGCCACATCATATTTACATGAAGGGAAGTTATCATGCCAAGGTACAAGTTCTGCCATTCAATTTTAGTGCTCTGAGTAGCTGACTGCAACGGCCCTTAGGCCTTTAAAAATGATTTGTTCTTAGTCACGCATTAACAACGTATGATTTGCAGTGAGCAGCAACATGATATCCTGGTTTGCAGGAAGACTTTAACCAAAACTAGGATATGTAATGATAAACATAATGACGTGATGTAAATCTTAGTTTGTGTACAATGTATATCAAAATGAGTGAAAGGAATATTTGGTCATCGGTGCTGTTGCCACGCATAGCTTGCATCGAAAATGTTAATTGTTCTCTGCGCTGACTCCTCCGATTTCTCATACTTCTACAAATATCGGTGTGTTAAACAAGTCTTACTTTAGGAGCGTATTCAAACCTATGTTAAAATGAATATTCTCTATTTACCTTTCAGACACCTCTTATCCTGTTTCTAGAAGAGACAAGATCCTTGCTGATGGTTTTTGGCAACGATTTGAAACCAAGTTCTCCGACGACAAGAATTTCCTCAGTATTTTCAGCGATATAGCTTGGTTTTAAAAACAAAATGTCTCAGTTTTCAAACGTCCTAATTATCTCGGGATGTAATGATATTGTCTGTCAGTAGAAAAAAAAAACTGAACGAGTTGCTGAGTTGGGTTTTTAAGGCGAAATCTAAGTTTAAAACTTTTGTATCAATAACCTTATTTTAATTCCTTGATACAGAGTATGAAAGACACGACAATGCGTTGCAGAATAGGAGGTGAACTATGGTAGATTGTGCTTGTGACTTACAAGTGAATTTTAAAAAATTAATTGGTTTACTGATTACGATTGAAGTAGTTGAAGTATTTCAAAAGACTCAAGAAGTGGTGCGCACTTCCTCAGTTAAAAAAATTGTGGCGAATTCTTTAATTCTTTCTGGAATGAGTCGACAGAAGTTAAGCTTCGAAGATTTGTTCCCGTAATTTATTTCAAAGGATTATGTACTTTATGTGTAGAGCGAAGCAGTTATCTCGCTCACGTGTTCGTGATGTTTTTCAATTTGAATCTTACGAATGTTTCATTTTCATTGTAAAATTTAATTCACTTTTAAGTTGCAATTTCCTTTCTTGGTTAATTACAGCACCGAGGCAGTTTCTATGCAAATTGAACGTTAAAGTTTGTAGTTTATAACTGTGAATATATGACAATTATATATGTATATATACTCCATATTAACTTCATTACAGCGAAGATCGCTTTCATATTCATTATCTTTATTATAGTTTCAGTATTTAGTGTTTTGGTGCTTAGAAGAGAGTTTTGATATCATGTCAAGATCCTTCGGTCTTTCAAATTTCCTCGGGTTGGATTCTTCTTTCACCATGCTCTTTCTAAAGGGACAGTTTTTGTAACGAATTAGGAACAGTGATTGACTCGAAAAGTTATTGTAATCTCTTTGACTTTGTTATCATGTGAAAATAAAAACTCTCTAACAGAATGTCCTTTTGTTACAGATCTGGGCCCAGCTGTTCAAAGAGTGGATATAACGCTATCCAAAGGATAAATCAATATGCAGCGGATAACTGTTAAGAAAACGTACTGCGCTATCCACCGGAGAGCGATTTATCCAGTGGATAGCGTTATCCAACCTTTGAACAACCAGGTCCTGATGATGGAACTCAGCCCTGTAACATCTTGTATAGAGATAACCCTGAACAATGAAGGATGCAAAGCTCATGCATTGTGATTTTTTGGTTGGAAGCAGTCGTAGGTGATCATTGTTAACAACACCCTCAACGAAATTGGATGGAATGAGATTCGATTTCTCGAGGGGAATTTGAATCTTTTCAATAAGTTTTAGTTCCCCTCGTTTAGTTTCCTTTCCCTTAGGGTATGACTTTAAGTGTGCGCTCGATAAAAGGGTTCTTAGAAGTTTGACTACAATTAAACATCAAATGATACGTCATAACAAATAGAATGTCAGTATCTGTCCTTGGAAATAATTATCTTGGAAGTTGTTCGCGTAACCCAACACCGCTGGTACTAAATTTTTTTTATTTTTTCGTCCTGTTGCTCTGTTTCACGGGCTGAGACTGTTTTCCCATAATGCAACAAAATAAATATGATAAGCATGGTAAGGAAAGCCTGTTAAGGAATTCTCGGAAAATTAAATTCCATTTTGATTGACTGTATAAAAATAACTTAGGTGAAATTGATAGATCCCAAGGGTCAAACTAGAAGCCACCTCCCCTCTCCTGTGACTTTACTAGTACATTTTGTCACCTGACGCCCAAAGCCTTGAAATTGAAAGCCTAGAAACATCGGCACTGGAATGAATGGTCCAGAATTCGACAACTCGGGGTGTTTTCTGTCTAAACACTCAAGTGCGAGTGCTACTCAAGCTTCTATAGCCTTCTTTCGTTAATTCTTACAGTGACGGTAGTAAGAGCAGCGTTTTTTTTTTTATAGTCGAAGGCTTTGACATTGTAACTGTCACTGCCTTTTACCTCAATTGCTTATTGGAGACAAATCAATGCTTGCATTAGTGCCTGCTGATAGCCCACGTCCTTGTAACAAAAAAACTGAAATTTTAATTCACTGCCTATTATGTACAGTTAATCGTCATTATGGTAAATATGGCATGATGATACATGTTCTTATTTCTTAAAAATTAAGATAACGTGATTTGGAGGCAAATATTTTCCCGCCTATCTCTTAGTGCAATGCTTCTACAAAGCCGACTACACGTCAGTTTGGTTTCTGTATGACTGTTTATCTATAATTTCTACGATAGATTATATCAAACGTAATGTCTACGCAAGGAGCAATAATTCTAACTTGTTGATGAGTTTTTCTACGAACAATGGCGCAAATCCATCCACATGATCGCACAGATGCAAATTATGCTCTCTACCAAAAGCAAAGGAATAAGTGTACTTCCTCAAGACGGAAAGTGATCAGGGCATATTTTCTTAATAAATCCGAAGCAGAAAATCTGAATGAATTTTGGAACCCTTATCGTCCTTTTCTTCAGTCAAAGAAATCAAGGCAAGCAAACGACATCTCACTGGAAGAAAACGAGGCATTTATCAAAGACAAAAATGAGATAGCAAATATTTTCAACAGCTATTTTATTCCTGTCGCTGATGCAGCAGCATAGATAAATGAGGAGGACTTTGGAACTGATTTCAGTACTCATCCAAGCGTTCAGTCTATACTAACTTACCATTCTTCGGAAATAGTACTAAATTTCGATTTTGCACATACTAATTCAAAGCCATTAGAGAAGTTTTTGTAAGAAATGAATACGCGTAAATCTTGTGACCGTGAATTGATACCTCCACGATTATTGAAAGAGTCTGCATCTGTAATATTGGAGCCTCTTGCAAAACTAATGAACTGTTCAATTAGTCTAGGTCATTATCCTTCACGCTGGAAAATGGGACAAGTGACCCCTTTATTTAAACAGGATGATGAACCCCTGTAAAATGAATTACAGACCCGTAACTGCTCTTCCGGCCCTAATAACGTTTTTGAACGAATCCTAGCAAAAGAACTTGAGCCTTTATCAAGATATCTTATCAGATTTCATCTCTGCATACAGACCAAATTACAAACAGACAGAAGACTGAAGAAGAAGTCGTAATAGTAAAGAAACTGTAGCAATTGTTTCTATGGACTTATCAAAGGCTTTCGGTAGCATCCCTCACGCTCTTTTTTTGACCAAACTCAAGGCTTATAGTTTAAGCGAAACGAGCAAATCTTGAGGAACTACCTTTCCGCAAGAATACAACGTGTAAAAACTGGAGACACGTTTTCTGAATGGGAACTGGTGAGAAAAGGAGTCCCCCAGGGAAGTGTCCTTGGTCCCATATTTTTCAATGTTCACATCAATGATTTGCTCGACCATATTAAGCAGGCAAACCTGAATGCTTGCGCCGACAATCAACAGTTGTACTCGTCTGACAAGGACCTAGAAACACTAAACACACAGCTGGAACGTGAACTTGAAATTGCTAACAGTTGGTATGAGCGCTAGCGAAATGGAATGATTGTAAATCCGCACAAGTACCAAGCAATGGTGCTTAGCGCGTACAGTAGTTATGAATTCTCTTTTTCCGTTAAGAATTCAATCGATTTATTGGGTGTAACTACTGACAAGGATTTGAGTTTTAATCATCACATCTCACAGATATGTGAGACGGTTAACAAACAATCAATGCAAGTGTTCTCAAGAGATTTAAAAATATCATTACCAGAAATGTCATGTTACGTTTATTAAATATTAAAATATTATTAAATATTATTATTATTATTATTATTAATATTATTAAAATATCATTACCAGAAATGTCATGTTACGTTTATTAAAGGCTTCTATCCTACCCCACCTTCAATGTTGCTCTCTTATTTGGTATTTTTGTGTCACTAGAAATTGTGATTGATTGGAGTCTTTGAATAAACATGTTTTACGATTTATTTTCAATGATTCAATGTCTAGTTATGATGAACTATTAAAGAAAGCAAAGATAGCATCCCTATTCACTGGAAGACTTCACAAAATTCTTAGGTAGTTTTCAAGAGCTTATTTGTTTCTGGGTATCCTGGATATCTAAATTCGTTCTTCGTATTTCCAGTTATTCATTAAGAGGAAAGAATATTCTAACCTTACCTATACCGAGAACAACAAATTACGGACTTGAATGCATCCGATATCAAGCAGCAAAAATATGGAATTCGCTCCCAAACAGTATGAGAGCAATGACATCGTTTAAAGATTTAAAGACAGACATAAAGAAAAAGAAAACGAACTTTTAGTGGTAATTTTAATGAGTGTATTTTAATGATTCAATTGATTCAAGTATTTTTCTTCCTCTGAGATATTAGCTTAACAGAGCTACTCTGATAATTCGAGTTGACAGAAAGTGTATTTATGTGTGGCACAGATAGTCAAGAAATGTTATCCCAAAAGTAGTTAACTGTACGTATCTTCTCTTCAATACATAAAAAACCCTTTTGTCGTATCTCATATTTCTCCAGAGATACTATCTTCAAATTTGTCATCGATCAAAATTTCTGTCCATTGTTTGTTGAGAGTCGAGTCATTGCTTGTTGGCTGTTTATTTTGGTCTTCACTCAGCTCATTTGCTGAGCTTTTCAAGGACCATTGGTCAGTCCAAGTGTACAACAAGTGTATTTGTATCTTCTCTGCCCGCGAGCATCGCTTTCTTCCACACTGAAGACTTGTGAGAATTCTCTCCTATCACAATGGACCTCGGGATATTTCTCGAACCACTCACTTCTATTCACCCAACTGGTGCACGGAGGGACACATTCCAGATCAGAAGAGTTTCCTGGGGGCCCAATGTCACCCTTTTTCCTACGGGGTCTTTGTTTCCCCTTTTTCCTCGTGGGCCTCTGTTTCCTCGTGGTCCAGGGCGGCCCGGTAATCAACGGCTTCCGTTGTCCCCTTTCATTGCTTTAAGACCTTATTTACCTGGTGCGCAAAATACTGTGGGGGTAGTGGTGTTGGATGACGCTGACCTCATACAGCTCCCTGGTAGACCGGGAGGGCCTGGAATACCGGATGAGTGTCGAAGTCCCTGAAAATGAATAAAAGCGTTAGAAGGTCTTGGGAAGTTTCGCAAATAACAGACATTCCTAATTATCAGTGTGGAAAGATGAAGACGAAGTGTTAGATACATTAAAAGGGTCTAAAAAAGGCTTTTTCTTGAGCTGTTACATCCTACAAAAAAGGCGTAATTATTGTTGTACTGGACATTTAACAATGAAGTGACAAGGGTAACAAACTGTCTGATAGTCATATTTATAGCTTAACATCTTAGTAAGTTGACCTCGGAGAACATTGGTAAATGTATTGATTTTAGTTTAAGTGTCACATTAATGAACTCTGCAGAGCAGTGAAAGTTCAAAAACCGAACGCTGAAGATAAATGACTTTGCTCCATTAACGTTTTTTTTTTTTTTAACTAAACTAGTGAGCAGCCGCACTCTGCGAACAGCAGTTATAAAACAAGAACCACGGTTCTAGCTAAAACCGTGGCCCCAAAAAATTCTTATTTACATAGATTAGCAGGAGCTAATGGGCTCCTGGTTGATTTGTGGTTGGAGCTGATGGGCGTGTTTCTTTTTATAATGATAAAGGTCTTAATAGTGAAAAGTCCTCGGTCAATTATTTTGAAATTTACTGCTGGTAAAAGACACAGGCTTAAAGTTATTTCATCAACAATTAACAAAGGGTTTCAATGGGGTTAACCGGTCCTTATCGGTATAAAAAAACATCGGGCGAAAAAATTGACAACCCTTAAGCGTTGTTCGCGAGAAAAGTCACCGTAAATGTTTTTCATTTCGATAGAATGCGTTATTTTGTGTCATTCTGGGTTAAGCGGTATTTTTAAAATAAGAAAAAAAATTAACTGTTGGCAGTAAAAGGTATCACCCCATTGAGTTCTTCCTATCAAAGATCTTGGTGTTCAGGAAGGTTAGTGGCCTGTTTTGTTTTTGTTTTTTTCAAGGTGGCCGAGCTGAAATGTTTATTTTTGTCTAAGAAAGAAATAGAGAAACAAAGTAACTAAATTGTCTCGTTTTGCTGTTTGTGTAACTTGCGCAGAACGGAGCTGTTACTGGTTATACGTTTATCTTGAACACACCTCGTACTAATAGGAACAAAGCAACGGATGACTTCAATATAGGCGTTTAAAAGTGAAGCAGAGGCAACGTAACTGCATTCGGTTTGAGAGTGTAAGATGTACTCGTTGCCCTTTTAACACTTTTTTTAACAGTACAACTGCCGTAATAATATGGCATGCACAGCTACCAGTAAGGCATTCTCACAAAGCTTGCCTTAACCCGAAAAGAAGTACCCGTAGACAAACGCACGAGACTGCGTGGCTGAATCAAGTTTTCATATGCTATAACCGGGTACATTTTAAGCACTCAAAATAGAACTCTCCATTCTTGCATTCGAACGTTTTCAAACACGCGTCGACCTAAGGGTTCAAGTTTAAAATCGTGTTTAATTCGAAGTTAGTTCCGTTTATCTCGGTATGTCATCACGGAACTTTTCCGAATTTCCTTACGTGAAATATCACGAACATGTATAAATCAATCAAGATCAAGTTTTTGTGACATTAGAACGATGCAAGTGTGTATTATAAAAACGACAAAAATGACCATCATTGATTACTAATTTCCAAAAAACTCCCTCAAAACTACTACTGACATTGATTTTGTAGAGAAACATGGATTACATTTTACTTAAAAGATTATTTTTAGTTCATATGAGTGGTTGTGCTGTAAGTGACCTTTGGATACAAGTGGAGAACAATGCAAACAGGCCGTTGAGACTTGGTAAAGAGTGACCCCGACCGCTTTATTGATAGAGGTGACCGCTTGTAAATTTTAGTAAACAGACTTTGACCAGTTATTGTATCACTGGTATGATTGAAATACAACGGGATGTGACGCAGTGTAGCGCACACGTCAAACAATGTGGTCAGCACTTTGGAATTATGGATCAAATTCTTGTATAGACCTGGATACTTCTGAGTAAACCACCTTAATACTATAGTGGACATAAACGGAAGTCTCTCTTTAATTTCCCCCTGGGTGTCTTTCTTATCCCAGTATATCGAATACCATGGTTGCCAGATATAATAAAAGAGTATTCTCCAGAAAATACTCTCTTTTTAAGATTTGTAGTTTATGGGAAGTCCGTGGGCGCGGTTGAAATCTCCAGTTGCTTGAACTTCTAGCCGAGCCGGTAAAATATCTCCGGAATGCTTTAATCATAAGATGATTTCTCAAATGGAAAATGGGAGATTTATAACGGATTGATAAAGCAAAGGCCCTTGCAGATGTGGTTGAAATCTCCAGTGGCTTTAACATTTGCAGGGTGGAATCCTCTATACTGAAGATGATTTTCTTGGGATGGGCGCATGGTCACTTACGAGCGCACTATATGATTCTTAATCCTTAGAACTTGTTCACCGTGTTACGCGAGACCAACGCGACATGCTAAATTATCCCAAGTTGCAACCTTCTAACAGGGTGGATGGGACCATCAGCTTTTGCGCTTTTAAAGTATATGGTTTTGCTCAGAGCAGTAATTCAACTCTTTAAGATCTGATTGTGACTTTTCCCCTTTTAGCTGCTAGACATTTCCTTGTAAATTAGTTACGAGAATTTGAAGACAGATCAGACAACAACTTTTTCCTGATGACTTTGAGCATTTTCATTATACCTGTTTGTTGAACAATGTAAGGATGCTGTAGAGAGAAGTTTCATGTGAATCACTTCCGGGAGTTAACGTCAATTAGGAGACTTACACACAGCAACTGATGATTAAAAAAATTTATTCACTAAAAATATTCTTTTGAATCAAACGCTTTTTCTCCAGCTTCTTTGTTTATTTTCATCTTTCTTTCCTTTGATGTCGACAAAAGCAAAGCAGAGCAGAGAAAAGTAACTTGAAAATTTAACTTATTAAATAAAAAAAAAAGTTTACAAAGCCTCTATGCACAAACTGTGCCAGTACAAATGTAATTCGTATAAGTCGGTACGATCCTGCTAATTAAACTTCATCTTGAATGGAGTTCTGAGGTAGCGGAGGTCGAACATATCAAAGGGAAAAGATATATGCGGGACCAGGAGACCCCTGGGGTAGGAGATTACGGAATTCCACTAAATTATGGATCTTAAACTACGGGCTTATAACTATTTCTAAGTATATACATTACGAAAAGTAACTTTCAGAGCGCTTCTCAATTGAGTGTCGCAAAACCAAATGACTAATTAGAAGAGAGGACTCAAACTAAACGAGGCAAACTGCCAAAGCGCGGGAAAACGTGGGCGACGTAGTCATGATTAACTTCAGTTTTGCATCTGATTGGTTGAGAGTGACGCAAGTTTTTTGGACCAAACATAGACCGAATTAAAGCAAAACCAATGCATTTTCGGATTACTTTAAGACACTCAATTGAAATTGACTCTAATTAACTTTTCTTATATAATAAGATTCTAATCGCTATAAAAATTATAATATGAGATAAAAAAACTACTACAATAATTTAAGGATCTATAAAAACAGCCGTTCGAAATAAGATCTAGAGCCAGTGTTCTTCTCTTTGAATCGCGAAATAACATAGAATACACTGAAGAGGGTTGGAAAAATGCCTAACGTGGTTGAATTTTTTATAAAGAGCAAATACAGAGAAAAGCATCGTTTCGCAAATCAATCAGTGAACATTTATGAAAAATCTTTTCTCCGACACATACGAATGTGCAATTCATTTTTTCTACGATTTTACGATAGTGAATTTTAGCATAGAAATGAGTTGTAGTAAAAACTTCAGGAAGCTTCTCAATTAGAAACTATATAACTTCATGAACTGATTACACGCAATTTTTCAGATAGTTAAAGATATATAAAAATTAGACTTTTCATTCGTTTAGAACGAACCGAAAATTTTCGTTAATCTCTTTTTTCTCTGCTTACCTTAATTCTTGAGGTAATTTAGAGGAACAAAGATTATCTTAACTGCCACGAATTTTTCCTTTTAACATTTCTCTTAATTCTTCTGGAATCGCTATAAAACTATTTCAAACGGAAGCTTCAAGTTTTCACAGAGAAGATTCATTAATTGATCTTCCCCCTGGGTGGCAGAGGTGACTGCTTCGTAAACCCAACAGATTCTTTGTTTAAATGTGACTGCTAGCTTTTTCGCTTCACAGTCCAAGCACAGCATTTAAAACTATTCCAATCATTTTGAACCAACAGATCAATATAAGCGTTCCGCTGATTGTCCACGAGAGCCTCCAACATATATTGCATCGCCGTTTTATTTTCTGTTTTTCGCTATTTTTTGTAATCTTCACTTGTTGCCTAGACTAAGAGCAATCCCTGCATTTCGGAGAAGTTCGTCGTGTGGATAAAACACAACAGAGGAAAAAAATGGATGCTAGGGCGTCTGACTCCCAGAGTTCCGCGCGGCGCACTGACATCAATTTGTTTTGCACTGACGGACCCAGACTTCGCCTAAAAGCAGGGATTGCTCGTCCACTAATCCTTGTCAGTCATTTTTATTAACCAGTCACCTCTGCTAACCAGTCTTCTGGTATTTTTTTAACTCTTTATATCCAACTGAGCATTAGGAATCCTATTTTGGGAGAGAAAGGATCAACAGTTATTATTTGAAAACACTTATTCGCGTGTGACAGTCACCCGATATCAATCACACCAATACTACTTGTCATAGAGTTGACTGTAGTCCCCATTAGCGTCTTTGCTGTCCGCTTCAGCGATGTAGTCATACTCTACCGGCGGCGGCTGGAAAAAAAAAAGGATCCAAAAGTGACTTGGTGATAATCAACACGGACTATCATTGAAGTTGACACTGCTTAGTTTGTAATTAGAAACACAGACAGTCCCAGCTCATGACACAAAAACGAATGTGAATAAGACAAATGCTTTCGAGCGGAATTGTGCCACAAAAACACGATATTAAACGCGCTTGTGTGGGAACTCAACGATTTTATCATAGAAGTATGCGGAAGAAATGAGCAAACCGCGCTACTTCGCCGAAACTAAATCCACATGGTCTAAGCTATTGGTGAACAGAAACGAATACACCGACGCAACTATTGAAGACAATTTTCCGACGTAAAAACGAACTTCCTTCTACAAATCCGCAAGTGTTTCTCATGAGTATAAGGAAGAAATTAATATATCAATAAGCGCATAAATAAACGAAAAAAGTAAAACAAGACGTATGAACCGTTTGAGCAAATATTTCGACTAAACATCTCAGAAAAAAGTGCTATTATGACTATTTTTGTACCTTGAAGGATGTTTTCATATAGCCATTCAATTCTGCCTCTCTTAACCACACGTAGACACCAAAGGAAAACCCTCCCCCCACCTTCTAAAAAATACTTACCTCTAGCTGAATGTCCCTCAAGGGCATCAGAGGTGTTTGCCGGCCTCCCCATTTTCTACCATTAGAAAAAAAAAAAGGCGTTGGGTAAAGATAATGATAAAGTCCTGTGAGATAATTACTGGAATATTTTGGAATACTGTGCTGTTACCAATACTTCCTCATTGTCCCACACAGCCTACCCTCATTTCTATTTCAGCTTCCTTCCAAACAAGTCCCTTCTACCCTCGCCCTCTCAATCCCTTGCTCTCGCATTCCTTCTTATTCTTTTGCTCTCTTCTTTCCATTCCTTCGTTTCTCTCTTCCTTCCTTCCTTCCTTCTCATCTATTTCTCCCTCTCCATCTCTGTCTCTTTTCCCATTATTCCTTTCTCAAAATCACACACCTTTGTCAGTTTCTTTCTCCATATCTGCATCTGTTTCCTTATCCTTCACTCCCAATACTTCTCTTCCATCCTCTCTGGAGGATTTTGTTTGTGTCACGGTAAGATTTACGTGATCCTTCCTTAAGGTTCTGTAATATTCTTATGATCTACACCCTCATCATTGGCAGTTAATTAGTAGTCAGTTTTCTATACCTATTCTACCCCCCACTTCATACTCTGTTGGCGACGACGACTGATGTCCCCTCTGTTTCCTTTAAATTCCGTGTGATCTCCTCCCCCCCACCCACCCCCTCAAAAAAAAAACTTCCATCCCCCCGGGGATAGTGGATTGATTGGTTCCTGAGCTCCCTGCCCTCTCACACTGCCATCCCTTACTGTCTTCCCCCCCCCCTTCCTTCCACCCTAAAAACCAACAGAAACTCATCTTCATACCTTACAAAGTAAACAGCAACTCCAGCTATCGCACATCCTACGAGAACTGAAATAGTAAGCCCGGCAATTACTACGCTACTTAATTTTCTTTCTTGGGTCGTTGTTGTTTGGGTCTCTGAGGAATAAAAGAGAGAGCAGTGATTGAGGAGTCTATTTCAAAAAATAACTTTCACACAACTAAATTAATAATAGAATATTATCACAATCACTGATCAAAACTGTGGGCAAGATGTATTTTCACAACATGAAAAGTTACAAATGTTTTCTGATTATGTTTTCCCAATTATATTAAGAACACATACGTGTAGGTTAATGTTACTGTATATACAGGAGGTGATGGGTCTAAAAACTTGAAAAATGTAATTGTCATGTCTTCTAATTTTTCGTCATTGTATTTGTGCTTATAGAACATTCATTATTATTATAAGTTTCTTTTTTTTCTGATAGGCATAGGTAATTATTATTGTGGGTATTTTCAGCAAAATATTTGTAATCCTTTGAGCTGTAGTTTTGTTATTTTATTGTTCAGGTTCCTTTTGTTTGGTTCATAGTTTTCAAGGTTGTCACCCATCATGTTTAACCCTTTAATCCCTAAGAGTGACAAGGTTCTAATTTCTCCTTACAATATCACCCCTGAAACAAATGTTTAAGTCACAAGAATAAAGGAAATGATCAGCAACTAATCTTGATGGTTTTACAAATTCTCCTTGTTAGAACTTAGGTAATGTATAAAAAACAGAATGGAGAATATGCATAATGATCCAGTTAGGGTGTAAAGGGTTAAATATGCTGACTTTTCTACATTCCAGGGTTCATTGTGATTCATGTTGTTGGATTTCAGGATGTTATGTAGCTGTTGTGATATTAAACTAGTTTGTTTTTTTTTTTTACCAATAATCCTAAGTAAAGTCGCCAGTGCCAAAACATTGAACTCATAACAATCACACTCAGGCAGGTAATACCACATTTATGCAAAGAAGGATCATATCAAGGGGTGAGTGGCAATGAAGATTCATGTTTTGCACTTCATTTGCATTTGCCCCACATGACATTCTGCTCTTTTTCATCACTCACCTTGCACTTTCTTAATGACATGAAACAATCTGCGTGTGCTGGACTTTCCTTCCATATTACGCATGATCATGAAGACATCATAGCTGTGCACATTTTGCAATCTTGGTAAAGTAATGCTGGTTGCTTTGGCATCAGTAGTATAACTACAACCTTTAACTTCCCTCTGGCCAACATGGTATGCGCATGAAATCACGTACTGACCAGGATTGCCCCGCCATGATGAGGTATCTGCCGGCTGAGAGACAATTACTTTTTGTCATCATCATGGTGGCATTAGATCAAATCTCTATTACCAGACATCACTATGAGAAGCACTCCCCTCCCAAAGAGATCGAATGATGAATAATAGCAAAGAAAAAACAAACAAATTATTTCATGAGGCAGCCAAGAGGGCCCCATCTCATCTGAGTGTGGTAAAAACCAAAACCAAGTACCGGTGATAACAATTAAATTGCCCAATCATGGAGCAAAAAATCACAAGGAGCAAATCAGAACTCAAAGTAAAAACAATTAAAGTGTTAAAAGCCTTGGAAATGTGTGTAGCCAAGGCACCATTGGTTTATAGTTTTGCATCTGAATAGTAAAGAAAATGGCATGATTTTTCTGGACTAATCACAGTGGATAGATAAAACAAAACCCATGAAATCTTGCTTTACTTCAGACAATATATTGAATTTTTTTTCAGAAAAGCCTTTCCCGAAAGAAAAAAAACACTCAGATTATCTCAATCATTAGAGAAAAATATAAAGCCTGTAAACTATGACTTTACCACGATTATTTAGCCTTAGACCACAAGTTTTGTGCCTGAATGATTTTCAAATTGAAGTATAGCAGACTCAATGATCAACAATTTTCAAATTGAAAAAAGTCCAGTTTGAAGTGTACACACGCAGACATGTGTTCTAAAAAGAAATTTTAGGTATCAAGAATTAAGGTTTAAAACCCACCTCCCAGTCCACTGATACATTCCTGAGACCAGAATTGCCCGGAAAGGATATCGAATAATCTCTTATCACCTTTGGTAGATTGACTGGATCTGTAATCAAAATGATTGATGTCATCTACAGCTGTAGAGGGGTGGAGGGAATGGAAGAATATGCTAAAGGATTGCGAGATTGGAGAGAGGGTTAATCAAGACAGAAAAAAATTGGAGCAAAGGATGAAGGGAGGAGAGTTAAAGTGAAGTGAAGGAAAAGAGAGAGAAATAGATTGTAAAAGGAAAGGATGGAATTAGAGTGAAGGGAAAGGAGGCAAGATCAAGAAAAGGTCAGTAAATGGGGGTATAGTTTAGGGAAGTGACCTGCCAGGGGCCTGTTTCTCAAAGGTCCTTGTACTTTATGGGCCCCTATGGCTGTTCTGTTTTCATTCCAGATGGGAGTTTCAAAAGTTTTGAAAACTATACAAACAAAACTATCAGCTAAAGAAACAAAATGGACTGGTTAGGGTGCTAGAACTTGCTCTAGAGAAACAGGTCCCACAAGACAATTAGGCTAATGAGAAAAGAAACAAAGAGGCAATGTGTGCAAGAAGGTGGAAGACAAGAGGGAGAAGGTTATAAGGAAGTCCTTAGAAAAGAACAGTCAGAGTGACCAATGGCAAAAGAGAAAAATGAGCATAATGATAGGTACATGGCACTTTATACTGTCAAGAAAAACAAGAATTGCTTACTCATATTGGATGCCATTGCAAATACACCCATGAAAATGATTCATATTTAGACAATGTGCAAGGTGACTCAACAGTTTGCAAATAACAGGGAACATTTCTGTAACCAAGTGTGGGTTGTAGAAGAAATGAGAAATTATGGCCTGGACTACATAGATACAAGGGCAACAACTATTAAAAAGACTGCAGCCTGCTTTTGTCCTGACAATTTTTGGCCCGATGGCTTCACTCCAGGCTGATTCATCTAATCTGACCACGACATAAACATAATACTCTGTAAAGTCTTTCAGTCCAGTGAGCAGTGTAAATTCTTTATTGGATCTAGTGCTTGTCTGAAATGAAACAAACATTTAAAAAGTATGACTGTGTATTAATATTAAATTAAAAAATTACTTTGGTATTCTCTTAATTTAATAATAATGACATTAACTAATTTAGTAATCAGGATAAAATTGGCCCTGATGATTAAAGAAATAAATGTCCACCTGAATGAATAAATAGTTTGACTTGTGCATACAATAAAAACAGTGAATAGTCATTTTGAAACATGAAAAATAAATCAATACATAAAAAACAATTTTTAAATCATTTTTTATGCTACTCACATAGGTTTCTCAGACCAGGAGACCACAAGTTTTCATTCCATTCTCCCACTCTCTCTGCCAATTTTCATTCACCTGTCTTGAGCTATAACTTCTCCCACTCCTCTCCTCCCCCCTCTCTTTCTTCACAAATTACTGATGCAGTTTTTTATCTTGACATGTAAATTGGATTTGTTCATTTAATTTTATTAAAGCTTTGAGGACAGTTCTCTTAGTCAGTAACATTTCATTTACAATGGGTGATGTGTAAAAAATTAGTTAGAAAATGTTTACCTAAACATACCCTATTTTTAATCTCCCCTTTGGCATGATAGAGCACTGTATAATTTTGGTCGGCTAGATCCCAAGATAGTCTGGCTTTCCAACGCACACTAAAATTTTCAGGAGGCTTGGGTGTAACTGAAAGACAAACATTAACCTTTTAATTTTCCAGCAGTGACAATAACATGTAATGTCTTGTTAAATTATCAAAATATTTAATCCAGCAAACAGGTAATGAGATTACTCAAAATTATCAGGCAGAGGCTGTCATCTTGATCTAACACCAAATTCTTGTAACTAATTCACCAGGAAATGTGTAACACTGAGCTGGATGAGACAATTAACAATCAGATTCTAGGAGTTGAAGGTTTAATGACTGAAATCATTATGGGGATTGTGATATTATTAGCAATACTAAAATTATCCTAAATTAATGAAGAAGCACTTTGAAAAAAATACCTGAACTTATAGAGATAAATGGCAGGTAAATTAGACTTTGTGCACTTCAAACAGCATTTGTGGCCATAACAGAGATATTATAGACACAGGCATCTAAGAAAGTTTTCAGAATGCACTTGAAATTCATTGTAGTGCTGAGAATGTTTACAGGCTGGCATTCTTTTATGTTGATCAACCTGCAGGTAGTTTTCTGACATGAGTTGTCAGGTTTGTCATTGCACAATTTGATGGAGTAGTTCACAGGTAAACCACCAGTATAGCTGGAAGATGACCACAGTATCCAGACATCTGTAAATGGATAAACACCATAGATTTTGAGGTTTAAATTCCGTGGGGAACTTGGTGGATCTGGAAAGCAAAAGTCAGAATAGTATGACTGTGTGAGTCTCCACGGAAATTGGCTTTAAATAACTAATTTATACCATCATATGCATATTCCTGTTCTCCATACATGTATATCTATTGCGCTGATGAGGAGAATTTGTTTAACAATCACAAGCTTCTTTAATTGGTGATTGTTCAATTCAGGGTGTTACTGTGAGGAGAAGTTGGTTTCTAATCATTTTAGGGACAAAGGGATAAAGTATCACACTTTATAATATAAAAGCTAATTGAAAAGGAGAATCATGAGGTTTGAAGGAGTTAAATGCAATAAAGCTTTTTGTACATTTAAATTGAAGTCTACAAAATTTTTAGTTTGCTTAATAATTAAAAGCCCAAGGAATATTAGGTATTTAATGTGTTTTTGATACACAGTGTGTCTTATTACAAACTGAAATGTCTAAATAAATTTTAAACAAGTGAAACAAACAAAATAACCAAAAAACAAAAAAATTTCACAAAACACTGTTTAGTGAGTACCCAGCACTTGTGAGGTAAACTTTGATTTTAAGAACTTGACCAAATCTAATAATTACTTTATCTCAGGTTGTTGGAATGTCTGCCATTGCTAATTAGATTGCTAATTACATTGATCAAGATCACTCTCACTCAGACGATCAGAATACTTTATCAACTTTTACCTCTGGGTTCAAACCATTTACTGCTTCTTTATAACATTCTTCTTTAAATTTGTAATTTATACATGCATGTATGTGGCTTAATTCAATGTTTAGTTTTGTGTTTCTGTCAGATTTGGAGGAGTTCTGATATTAACACGGTGATCATAATTCTTACAATAAACTGCACTGAAATCATATCAAAAAAATTCTCAGTAAGTATACATCAAACTTTTTCGCTAAAAACTTGACTACGGTAGCTTGGTGATTGTTACCCGTGATAATTAAACAAGTTTAAAATTTTCTGTTGAAGCTACTGTGTTTAAATACAAAAAATACAGATAGATGTTTCCAATCACTTCTTTAAAATTTCGATCCACAAGTTTCTTACGTGATTACCCACCTCATAAGGAGAGAACCACTCTCTAAATAATTTAGTTCAAGGCGGCCAACCACAACCCTGAGCCAGACCATTCATGCTCCAGAGAAACGTCAAAGGCCAGACGTTCCCAGTGAATCCAATAAGAATGTTTATCATCTCAGTTAATAACATTCCCGTTGTAGACATCGTTCTAGGACTCCGAGTATCTGATAATAAAGCCGCCCGTAAATTTTCCGACATATACATCGCTGCGAACCTCTCGTTACTACACTGAGTTCATTCTTTTTCAAGTTAAGGTCTCGTATTAAAGCCGATATGGCGAAGGTGTAAGACTTCCACGAGAAATAATAGAAGGAGTGACCTAAAAATAGTGCAATGTAAACCATCCATCGAGTTATTTGATAAAGGCGAAAGTTAGAGTCCTTCAGAGACGCCATGTTTGTTCATGTGAGGGGAATTGTCTCGCAGCTGCTGGTGGGCTCGTCACGCAATTATGTCTTGGCTTGTCACGTAATATTGGCTTGTCACGTATTATGTGTCGGGCCAAAATGAGGGCGTTGAGGAGACCAGGGATATCTCTCTCCATCCACATCAGGAAATCTTCTGCAATCGAGCCTCTTTCGTCTAAATCGTTTCAGCTTCGATCCTTTTTAAATTTCCCTCCCACTGATTATCTCCTGGAGGAAAAAGGATCGGATCCGATAAAGACTGGTTCCTAATATGCCAGCGTAGAAGAAAAACCAGATCAAGTACAGAAAGTTAACGAAGGTGAAAAAAAGCTTCCAGTAAAGCTGTAACTGACTGTTGATAGAATACAATATCTTTGGCGTTCACGCTTAAAATTTATTTCTTACACACATTGATCGTTGTAAAAGTTGTCAATGACTTTAATCAGGCGTTCTCGGAATCAACCTTGAAAATTCACATTTACCCTGAAACATCATTTTCTTTCGATTTCAACGTTCCAGTGTTTATTTGTTATCTGATGACCTCCTCTAGGATATTCTGGGATATTTACTTCGCGTGAAAATCGTGTATTGAGATCTGAAGTGATAATTCGAAAACGTGATTTCCCTCTTCGTCAAGAAACTTGTTCTTCGAATTATTTGGGCAGGTGAAAATATTGTTTTTGCCATGAGATTCATTCTTGCAATATTTGTTGTGGTAAATCTCTTATTTTGGAGAGACAGGTAGAAAAAAAATTGTTTGATAGAATTCAGGTTTTGAAGAAAAGAGCAAATTATATTGTGTTTTACTTGAAAGGAATCTATTAGAGATTTTTTTTTAAGTATCGCTAAGACCCTGAGCCTCGTACTTCCCTTTCTCGAGCTGAAAACTGATAATTTACTCAGCTGAAAGGGGCATTTTCGAGGTGGAAAAATACAGATTAATGCATTGTTTGTCTCAAATAACCAAGCCTTTCAGATCAAAGAAATAATTAACAAGCTTGTCATTTTTCACAAAGGTGTTTGTTTTAGTCGAAGTCTTCCATTCGACGCCTCTTTAAACGCAATAACATCTCCAGAACTTTAAATATCTCATCATCAACTAAACAAAATTTTACTTTCATAAAGTAAACTCTATGGATAATGTATAAAAGCAGGCAGACTTGTATGAGTTGATAATATCTGAGTCGAAAACAAGGCGCGTCAGTGGGACGATCTTAAACAAACAATGTTCAAAGCTTTTCTCATTTTTTATTCAAGAAAGGTCGCAAGCAGACTAATGATTAGTCGGCAGGTAAACAAAGAAATTAAAGATAATGCTGCGCAATTGTTATCTGTGTTAAACTGCAAAGGTCGGATCACGTTCTTCTCATTGGCCAACTCAAACTTGGACGTGGAGTTCATTTAGTTTTGAACATGTTTGAAGTGAAAGTCATCGGATAGCGAGGAAACTTCGAGGGGTTTCTTTTCTTGATACTTCATAATCGTTAAATTCTTGTTTGCTTTGAAGAGAAGGTCAACAGAGCCTTGCTAAACAAATGAATTCAACCGGGAATCAAACTGCTCCTTTGACATCAGGAATGATTTGCAGCAATGAAGCAGAACTTGTCTCGATGGCCACTGTACAATTCTTATCATTCCTTGCAAATTGGGTGGCAGCAATAGCAACATCGAGGCTTCCAGGCCTAGAAGAAAACAAGTATCATCTTGTTGTCAGAACTCTGGTTGTCAGCGACCTCCTGATCCCAATCACAACGCTTGCATTCTCTATCATCTCCTCTGTGTAGTCCTGCCTTTATACTCTGTTACCGAAGACTGATTCCCTCTCCGTTCCCCCTACCCAAAACTCCTCAGAACCTCCCCCCTTAATGATAAATTGTTGACAGGTGGCGAAATTCATAAAAGTGACGTCAAGTTTTCCGCTGTAGTCTCCATTTCGCTAATTAGCATTCGACTTCGCTTTTAAAACTTAGAAACTCCAACAATCCGTCAACTTGTATTAATTTTTAGTTACCTGCAAACGTAATATCAATAAAGCAAACCATAGATTAAAATTGAAACTTCTTTTGACCATGTGCGTTTGCAGGCAAAATGGAGTGAGCTTCCTAATAGCTTTACGCTTTCCGTAACAAAGATTTCCGCTTTCAGTTTCTAAAAGTAGGGAAATCCCCTAATTATAATGCGACTTCCCTTTTGACGTGTTTTTAAAAGGTTGAAACGTTCTTTCCAGGCTAGTATACTTCGATAGCTGCAGTGGGATATTTCCAAAGTCTTGCTGTAAAGACTAGTGAAGCAAACTAGACAGGTCGGAAACGCCGAGGTAAGATTTTGGTTGTGGTATATGTGAATAATCACGCCCTCCTGATAAAACAAACGTAGGTGCAATGTCCGCTCATGTATGTTTTTTTTGTCTTGCTTAGCAAAATCCTTCTTTAAATGAATTGAGAAGTAGGTGAATTTTGTCAGCTCACACTATAAGCGCGGCTTTTAACTTTATTTAGCAGTGTAATATCACTCAGAATAGTATATTTCTCGGCGAAGAGTCATTGTCAAAACTCTCAGACGGCGACTCAGATGGCTTCGTTAGGTTTTTTCAGATCCACAATGCCACATTAAATATAAACAGGCATAAATCTGGTCTGGTCTGCAATTTTGCACAGAAAATCTGTGAATAGCTGAGCTTTCAAATTTTTCTGTCCACAAAATAAGACTGTTTTAGGAGGGTCTTATACGAGTTCAAGGAGCTTTAAAAAACATGGACAGCAATTTAACAGTAGCTAACGAGCGTAGCTCATTTGCATAATGTTTACAGCCCAAAGAGCGATCGAGCGACCTCATTTTCACACTACCCGCTATAAACTCGTGTTGCACATGCGCAATTCACGAGTTAAAAATAATAGGGGAGCTCCCTAATAATATTGGGAAATTTATTTAAACTCATGACGTATTAAGCCTTACACGAAAAGACAGCAAATGATATCATAACTGATGATTTCCCCTGTGTCTGTTCTCTACTTTTGCTTTCATTTAGTGACTCAAAATTATTTGTAACTCAAAAGGCAAAAAGTTTGTAAGACTAGAAAAATCGGTCCAAGGTTTGACTAACAAAAACAAAATGGCTGATCTCGTTTCCATTGCTATGAATCTCTAAAAAAACACGCCTAACTGGCAAGAAACACAAGAAAGCTATTCTTTAAGATAAAATCCAAACATGATTAGAAATAAATTATCGATTGGTTTGAAAAGCTCAGAAGCGAATTAAAATTACAACAATTTATAACAGTGACGTCAAGTTTTTTTCTGTAAAGACTAGTGAACAAAACAAGACGAGTCGGAAACGCCGAGGTAAGATTTTGGTTGTGGTATATGTGAATAATTTCGCCCTCCTGACTCGGCGACACAAGATTCCCCCTTTCAGTTTCTAAAACTAGGGGAGCCCCCTTAAAAAAATTGGGAAATATCCCTTTTGAATATAACATAAGAAAGCTATTCCTTAAGATAAAAACCAAACATGATTAGAAATAAATTATTAATTGGTTTCAAAAGCTCAGAAGTGAATTCAAATTACAACAATTTATAACAGTGACGTCAAGTTTTCCGCTGTAGTCCCCATTTCACTTATTAGCATTCGATTTCGCTTTTAAAACTTAGAAACTTCGACAAATTGAATCCGTCCATTGGTATTTATTTTATTAGTTACGTGCATACCTGATATCAATAAAGCAAACCATACAACAAAATTGAAACTTCTTTTCACTATGTAAATTTGCGGAAAAAATAAAATGAGCTTACTAATAGAGTTATGCTTTTTGTGACGAAGATTTCCCCTTTCAGTTTCTAAAAATAGGGGAGCCCCCTTAAAATATTGGGAAATTTCCCTCTTGAATATGCTTTCTAGGCAAGTACATTTTGACAGCTTCAGTGGGATATTTCCAAAGTCTTGCTGTAAAGACTAGTGAAGATAACTAGACAGGTCGGAAACGCCGAGGTAAGATTTTGGTTGTGGTATATGTGAATAATATCGCCCTCTTGATAACTCAGAGACACAAACGTAGGTGCAATTACAGATGTCCGCTAGTGTAGATATTTTTTCTTGTTTTGAAAAATCCTTCTTTGAATGAATTGAGAAATAGGTGAATTTTGTCAGCTCACAATATCAGCGCGGCTTTTAATTTTTTTTTTTTAGCATTGTAATTTTACCCACAATATTTTGTTTCTCGGCAAATAGTCATTGTGAAAATTCTTAGGCGGCGGAGATGTGAAATTGGCTTCGTTAGGTTTATTCAGATCCACAATGCCACATTAAATTTTTACTAAATGGGCATAAATCTGGTCGATGAACTTACTAATTGGAAAGAGACCTGAGTTAACATGTCGAGGGTTGTACAGACGATAGATTATCACTTTACAGAGTAAAGTTCTCATTTATTTAAATGTAATTACATCCCATGTCTTCATTCTAAATTTTCTCTACGTGAATGGTTGGTTAGATTGTTGGCTCACTTTCAACGGTTAACTGTGGATATGTGCATTGTCTCACAAGCGGAACTGTTGCTGTGGGTTTATTACATTAGCTTTTCTCTCTGACTCTTTGGTAAGGCTGGTAAGAAAACTTAAAAGAAGGTCGGAAACGCCGAGGTAAGATTTTGCAGATGTAATGAATGATGTCGCCGTCCCGACTTGGCGACGCAAACGTAGGTACCTCGAGGCAAGTCCATAATTGCAGTTAGATATTTCCAGAATCCTGCATGAAGGTAACTAAAAAAGAACTCGGAAACTCTGGGGTAAGAATTTTTGGGTGTAGTAGGATTCCCCTAAAACTCAGCGACATACACCTGGTTGCAGTTACACGTGTCCGCAAATTTATAATATTACCTCGTTTAGTGAAACACTTCTTTCAATGAAGACCACTAAAATAGTGGAATTCTCTTGAATTCTTGAAGTCTTGAAGTCCTAAAATGTTGGGTCGGACTTAAATTTTGCTTAGCAGTATAGGTTTACATTGAATATTAATTATTCGGTGAAGAGTCGGGGACATTGATCGCGTTCATTACTGTATCTTAGTCGGGATACATTTTAATTTACGCAAGGTCACGTTAATAGCAATCGTCTTTAGAGCGAGGAAAACTGCAGATGAATAACAAATTTAGTTACATCTCCTGTAGTCATCAGCCCTAACACATCAAACCATAAGTTCATTGCACCTTTACCTACGTAAATCCTTGGATAAATCGTTCGCGGGTATTTCACCGATTACCGTGGATCTAACAAAAGAATAAACAATTCCAGATGCTGATGATATATTTGTTATTCACCAAAACTGACTGTTAGATTCTGGATTTGGGTAGAATTAATGGAAAACTGCCAGTATTGACACATTGTCGATCATTACCTGTCAGCAAAACCATACTGCAAATTTTTCCTTGCCAATATCGTAGAAATAACTCTTAGCTAGTCCGTAGGGGGAAACCAAATACTGCGTTTACATTTTATTTATTTATATTCAGAAAAAATGGGCAATAAGGTTTCTAGGACGAAATTTCCAAATATCTGGATGATAAACCAAAGTCGAATTTCGTGAGTTCCGGTTTCAGTTTCTAATGGAGGGGATCCCCCATTTCCCCACTTTCGGGGTAATTTCCCTGTTACCCTTGAGATGTTTTAAAAAATTTCCGGAGTGTATGAGAAGGCCCACTATAGTAGTGCTTGAAACTGGATCTTTTAAGGGGAAGTTTCATCGTGGACACATCATATTCACTTCTGTTAGGCTGTGATAAGAACACTTTTGATTACGACATGGTTCAACTTGTAAGGCGAGGATTTGGTTGTAGCAGAAGTGTTTATTACCTTCGAACTCAGATGATCTTTATCGCTGTCACAAACACAGCTGTCCACGCATTTATCTTTAAGCGATTCTAGTAACGCGTGTTAATTTGGCCCAAGGGTTTCTCAGCAGTTTTTGAAATACATATTCTTTTGCACTGTAATTATATTCCGACGTTGAGCAATGGTGTCAAATTGAGAGAATTGGCTGTTGACTTATATTTAGCCTCGCTCAAAAGATCCTTATGGTGAACACCTGACGTCGTGTGGTCTGCGTTTGGATGTTAGTTAGGGGAGCCTTCAAGCCCCTAGAATTATCGATTTTACACTTTAGAGGTGATAATTCCCAATGCGCCGATCAACCTACACTCTTGTATACACAGCTATAATACAATGATGAGAGGAGTTAATTTGATTAAATTTCCAGTTAATTTAACTTTCCAATTACAGTGCGACTCGATATACTCTCTGGGAGTTTCATTTTCAGTGAAAACCTTGAAGTTTCTTCAAGAAATAACTGTGGAATCCGGCTAAAACGTCTTTATTGTTTTCGCCCATTTATATCATTATCAGAAAAATTAATATGAAAAATCGACAAACGACGGGTGAACGAAGAAATGATTGTTTTGGATTTTTAGCTAAAAGGGCTAATAGTTAAATTAATCAGGAATCATGGCTATGGCTTGGTTGTGGGCTAAGGTATGCTCTGCAAATCAAAGCAGGCGTAAATGTTGAAAGCCCTTCCTTTTCGATTTAAGCTTAATACAACCAAAGCCGCTAAGATTGATATCATGAAGTTTTAGAGTCTTTGGTTCTCTTGCAGTGATGGCGGAAGGTGGTGAGGTGAGCCTTGATGATGAGAAATCTACAGACGGTAAGAAAGAAAAACAGGTTAATTACAGTTAACTTTCTGTTTTAGAAAATGTCCCATGATCATCATTTCCAGTTTGAGGCTTGATTGACAAAACACAATATTTGACAGTTTCGCTCAAGTATGATTGAAAATAAAATTAAAACCAGTTGGGAAATGCTCGTGAAAGGTCTTGTTTTTTAAGAGTAATCAGCTTTCACCATGAACGTGATGCTTTGTTTTCCAGTTGCAGAGGAACGTCAGGTCAGATCCGGTGACCAAAAGCTGAATTTAGCTGATGATTTTCAGGCAGGTGAGGAAAGTAGTCTTACAAGTCATAGTCACAACACAAATTTATTGTGTGATTTATTCTCTTGTTTCAGATGCCGTTTTTTTAATTAAAGGCAAACTCAGTTCCACACTAAAACTCTTATGCTGAGAGAAAAATCTGGAAGTATCAAGTTATCAGCTGCTTGTCATAACCCAAGTTTTAGGATAGCATATTTCTCAGAGTATATAGAATATTGAATGCGATCTCGTAAGGAACATAAAAGCAAAAAAAAAAACAAAACAAAAACTTAAAAATATTGTCCTTTTCGCGCCTTTCAATTGGCTACCTAAAGTTATCAAAAGGGACCACCAGAGCGATCTTTTTTCGCTTCCAGTGTCCCCAGTACCTCTCTCCAGGCAAATCAGTTCCTCTTCATCTACTTTTCTGTTGTTCATCTTCGGGTCTCTATCGTTTTTACTCTCACTCACGCCTCGATTAGAGTCCAGCACCTGATGTTTTTGCTGATTTTGTCGATAAGATCAATATATATCTGTTCGATAAACTCGTTAATCAGTGTTTGATAACATAGCATGTCAGTACCGTGGCGCGTGGTCGGGAATCTTCTTTAAACGGCTGACTTATTCAAAATCTTATTTTGCCACTTCTACATCTTATTTTAGTTCTGATGGAAAAGATATATCAAACACTGGAGATCGAGTTTGACTATTTCTCCAAATACCCCGATACACGTTGTTTTGAATAACTTATCAGTGTTTGTCTATGTTAGCAAAATGTTGCAACGTATCTGATTTTTTACATCACAGCTGGTTTGGTACAATTTAGGTTTGAAACTGTTCAGTGGCTGAGCTATCATGCCACAATGATTGGAGGCCAACAGAGAGATCAGAAAGATCCCTATCCTCCGTATACTTGTCTGATCATTTTTCTCTCGTCATAGACGTTCTGGCCGTTTCACCGTCAGATGGTACATCGCAATTTGATGATGCAACCCTAAAAGGTAAGAATAACAGCTAAAATAAGCACAACCTATTCAATGAGGTATGGTTATCTAGTCAATTAGGGTTACGCTATCCTTTGAAGAGAGGCACACAAAGGAACCTGTACCGCCTGGCGATCATGTAACAGGAAAAATGCAGACATATTTTTCAAGTCAACAAAATGACTTCAACGTTTGAAAGCCAGTTCAACTTCACTCTCCTAGGTATTTTGTACAACTGTATATGTCTGGCTACTAATTTGTGCAACCCTATTGAGTTATGTTCTATATCATGGATGTTTTCTACTTTTCCGTTAGCAATGGTGGAGGTGTACTTAAAAGAAGGTGACAACAAGTACAGCAAAGGAAAAACCAACGATGCAGTACACTTTTACTCGAAGGGACTGCAAGTGTACTGCAAAGATATCAAACTAAACGCCGAACTCTATAGCAAAAGAGCAGCGGCTCAGCTTCTTCTTGGTAAGAATTTATCAATCGTTCTTGACCAGTTTTGTATTCATTTGACAGAGATTTAATACAGTCGTTTACACTTTGAATCGTGTGCGTGAAGGAAAGATTTTGTTGCTTACCAATCAAGGTAATATAGGAAGGTAGTACTGACATGACTCGGACAGGCTCAATGCACGGCCCCGTCATCAATATCACGCGTTCTGGCCGATTTTCTATTCGCCCACTGGCTAATTGAAAGATGGAATAACACCTGACACTAAAAATTGTGAACCTCAAACTAGCCAATCAGATATATGAAAAACAAACAGAACTAAATTCAGATGCTCTTGCAAGACTTTCTCGCTAATTTGGCAAATTACCCAGCACTGAGAAAACATTATTAGCTGATACGTTTAAAGTAGAATCCAATTCTGAAAGTTGAGAATTTGCACTTCCGTACTCACATGAAATTATTTTTTTAGGAAATTTTCAAGAAGCTTTGGATGATGCTACAGTGTCTGTTCAATTGGCACCAACTTTCATCGAAGCAATAGAAATCGGTAAGTTTTATGCATTTCCTGAGACATGCAGAAATAGTCTTCGAGAATGACCAAAAGGTTGGACTCTTGACCAGTTGACCATTCAAGCAAACAGCTTTTGTTTGGGGTTCGACATTGACTGATCTTCTTGGATCGTTTCACAATTTAATTGTAATGGCTTAATTTTTGACTTTGCTTTTGGCAGACCCTCTTCCAAAAGCAAAATGAAAATTCCAAATTTCTCAGTTTGAAAAGTAATTCTCTTACTTTTAG
The DNA here is from genome assembly GCF_964200805.1 of Pocillopora damicornis. Taxonomy (NCBI): domain Eukaryota; kingdom Metazoa; phylum Cnidaria; class Anthozoa; order Scleractinia; family Pocilloporidae; genus Pocillopora; species Pocillopora damicornis. Next base: position 22,772,012 of record NC_142672.1, read on the forward strand.
AGTGTTTCAGATAAAGTTGTAAGTTCTGATAATTTAATAAAAAAAGCTGCTGTATCATCACATCTATTATCTAAACTGCGATGTTTCACAAGGATTTCAAGGTCTGGGTAATGCCTTAAAGTTAAGATTTGTAAGATTAAAACAGAAGTACAAGTTGAGGTGTTTTAGTATCCGCAATGGGAAAAATGATCTTCCTTGATACAATTGTTTACAATTTTTTTTAGGGGCCAGCGCATGTGTAGAGCAACAACTGTATCAAGAAGCCATTACCTGGTGTCAGAAAGGATTGGCAGTATCCTTTGACGAATGTAGAAAAAGCCAATACTGCTTTGGAAATTCCTTTCATTTAATTACTCACGTAAAAAAGCGGAAAGTAGGCGGTTCCCATATGCTGTTGACTCTGATAAATAAACGAATTGGAGAAACCGGACGACTTTGTCATGAAGACGGCCAATAACAACAAAAATCATCTTAAACAGTACTGGGTTCAAACGTTTATCTGAATGATACCCTTAATTATATATGACCCTCCACGGGATGTCAGGGAATAAGGTGAACGCACAAGCACAGCACGCTCGCACGCTAAAACAAAAGAACTAGCTTTTAACAGGTTAGCTGCGTGTTGGTTACTTGCCTCATTAATTTCGCAGCAATTGTCTTATTTCGCACGGTTGAAACAAAGGAACTTGTTAAGATCTTGTTTGCAACTTTGCACAATATAACACGGTGACCTTGTCAATTTTATAACACGCCTCTCAAGGTAAAAGTTGCTTTCGATTTATACAAGAAATACGTCCTAAGCTGTAAGGCTTTTTAGCTCACCGATATGATACTTAATATCTATTGCAACTTCGGTCGCTAAATCGCCAAACATAAAGGAAAGTCTCGACTTGTTGTCCATCATCTAAAACTGTGTTTGAGTTTTTTTCTTCATTTTCGAATTCTTCATTTTCGAATTCTTCATTTTCGAATTCTTCATTTTCTTAAAACAGCTTGCAAAACACGGGCCGAACGAGCAAAGTTCTCTGCTCTTGAAATCGTGCATGAACTTTTGACGGTAGCAAGCACAAGCTTTTTAAAATGATAAGAGCAACCTATATGATGCAAAGCGAATGGCTACTTCGTTGATGGTAAATTGTGTTCTCACCGTGTTTGTCTGTTCTATTAGTCTCCGAGGCATTATTTATTTATAATTACTGACCCTCATAAAATCCTATTGTTCTCTCTCAGCATTATATCGGCGATTTCAGCCTGAGAAAGTATTCATATTCAGTCAAGTCCAACTGTCTGAGGAAAACGGTGGCGGTCCTTTTTGGTAGCAGGGAAATTATCAGGGGTAATCCTAAACGCGCTAAAACGTTCAATATTGCAGTGGGCTGGCTGCACTGCAATATTTTTAATAATGCAGCCTGCTTCCAGCAATATTTTTAATATTACTGCATGACTGTGGTATTTACTTCGTTACTTTTCCACTCAGTAATTTTTGAAAATTCGCGAATGTCCGCGCATAATTTATGATAAAGATCTGAAGTTAAAAAGTAAATGAATACACCATGAGAAGTACCATTCCAGGAGACGTACAGACGGAAACATTTTACAGTTTATTTAGGGCACATCTGACAATGACAGTCTTTCTCACTTGTAAGAAATAACAATTTTCGTACTGTGAGTACTAATTACAAGTGACTGATTATAATCTTCGCTCTGGTTTTCGTCTAAAACCTTTTCGCTTAACCCCTGTAACCCTGTTTCTTCCCTTTGTCCATCATATTTTTGCTCAACATCATTGTTAAACAGTTTTTCATTTTTTTCCTTGACATTTTCCGACCTCTGGCTCTGCGTTATGAAAATGGCAGATTCGTCTTCCGAAGAATCCTCCATCAAGCTTCAAAACAGTAGCAACTCTTTGCCTTCCAACAAACAACTCAAATAACCAAGTGCATTGCGTTAATATACAATGCAAATTACGTTTGCATGAAATTCAATCACACACCTGAAAGATGTGGAAAGTTACATAATCTTTACAAGGATTTAACAATGACTAAATTCCGGGAAATGAAAAGGGTTATGTAATTTGTATAACTACTAGACAATACGTGCTAATTGCATTGTTGGAGAGAGAAAATAGTAGGATTTCATGAGAGTCAATGATTATATCATCTTTGCAAGTAGTTAACAATGGCTGAATTGGGGAATGAAAAAGGATTATGCAATTTGTATTATTACTGGACAATGCTTGCCAGTTGCATTGTTGGTGTACCAAAACATCAGTATGAAGGGGCGACTGAAATCGTCGATGTAACGCAGAGAGAGAACAATAGGATTTTATGAGGGTCAATAATTATAATAGTTAATTACTTCGGTTCGCAGCATTATTGGGTATAATGCTGCGAACCTCAGTAATTATCTATTAAATATTGTTGTTTCGGCAATCGACGATGCCTTCAATTTTTAATAGTAGAGCTGCATAGATCTCCGTGATCTCCAAGTACACATCCACATCTTTTAGCCGAAAATGAACGCACTTTCGATCACTCAGATGCATCATACTCCGGAAAGTCAGAGTCAACATCGGAGTCAATCTCCTGATCAGTTTCATCCGTACTCGTCCAGTTGATAATCTTCCTCTTCTACTGGTCTGGGGCTAAAATAATCTTCTTCCAGGGATTCTGAATCTTTTTCGCCGGTCAGAAAGTATGAGAATTCATGACTTTGTGATTGCATTTTGAATCGTGATAATGAACGACTACGAAGTGTAAACGTTCTATAGTGTAAATGACGTAACTATGGAAACCAAAAGCAACTGAATGCACGCACAGGGTCCAGAGGAGTTTGAAACTTGAAATTTGCTCAGTTTACGAACTAAAAAACTCGTTCATACCTTCGACAACTTTAATTTTAATTATCCTCGCGTTACAGTTACGTTACGCAAGGTATATAGAGCAGTGCTAAAGACTAAGAGCTGGTAAGAACGGCGTACAGTAAATAATACGCGGCTTCGTTCGGGAGCCTTCGTTTTGCGCCGGCTAACTAGCGGTTATTTATTAAAAAAATGCCGATTTGCATAAAGTGACGAAAAGCGACCACGTCGTTCAGGAGACATGGAGCCGGAAATCTGTTGCTAAAGTAGTAACAGAGATTCTGTACTGGGCTTACTAACTGCCTGAAGCGATAGGGATTAATACTTTACAAGGTAAGAATTAATTTTTTTGAAAAAGTAATTTATTTGTTCAAACTGGGCTCCTTTGGACCCTGTGAAACACGTCGTGCTCTCTGAATCTTTATGAAAATCCTGAGGGAAAGAGCCGTGATTTACCCTAAATGTTTCCCTTTTATTACAACTTTTGAATAGGAAAGAAGATCTTCATTTTCGCCCACACTCTGTAAGAAATATACGTTACAAAGTAAACGCCATTCTTACATTTAAGGAGCTGACAAACACAAGCAACAAAGTGAGCTGGGTTGTACAAGAAAAGCTAGCGTGTTAAGGAAACAAAGGAACTTAGCGTGTCAAAAAAAAAAATAGCGTGTTTAAAAACAAAGATCTACCGGTGTCAGCCAGATATGAAAAATTGCTACGACCATGCTTTCCAGAATCAATTGTTTTTATGCGCATATCAACACGGTAAGCCTGTCATGCCATTAGCGTGTTAGAACGTGCCGTGTGCGTGCGTTAGCCTTATTCCCTGACATCCCTCGGACGGCCACATATCAGCTCTTGCTACTATACACAGTATGTGCCAAACAACTCTAAATTCCTATCAAACCTCAAGCCTAAACACAAAGCTCTGTATTCCCTTTGCTTTCAAGTCCTATCTCTGGAGTTAAAACCTTACTGCTTGCACCACTGGCAATGTCATTGCCAGCTCCAGTCACCACAAGTGTGTGGAGTCAGGCGCACATTCACATATAAGCTTATATATTCATCAACACAACTGATCTAGGCCATGAGAATCTTCGACACAATTTTTGTCTAACCTCCTATTCCACTTTGGGCAAAAATACACCCGGGCTCCTGGGTTGTCAGCTTATAAATCCTAGTTTGTCGCTTTAATTTTTTGCCCAAGTAAAATTGAGGAATGGAAGAGTAGTTCACATACACAGAGAGTTTTTTAAACTCGCCCATTCAGGTAAAGGATTTGTCTAATAGGGCTTACATTGAATACATGTAAATGTGCGGCTGACTCCACACACTCGTAGTGCACCGGCGGTGGCGGTGACAGTGGTCGGTATTGGTGTTGAGAGTTGCCTACGAAATGGCACAGGCAGTGTTGAAGGCTGTGGCAGGGAAGCTTGCATTGGTGTTGGCGGTGGTCCTGGCAGTTGTGCTTGAGGTTGCAGCAGCGGTGGCAATGGAAATGCTAATGACGCTCATGATAATTCTGGCAGTGCTTCTTGTGCTGGTAGTGGTGCTGGAAGTGGAGATAATGTTGGTGATGGCGGTGCCAATAGTGCCGCTACTGCCAATTTTCGTAGCACCAGAGTGAATGCTGCTATTAACCGGGTTGAGTTTGAAATTTTAGTGTAAACAGAACTGACCCGAAACTCTTTAGAAGGCAAATTATTTGACTTGACCCTTTGAAGGTTAACAGTACCAATAAGAAGTTACTTGATTTGTGGAGCGAGTGTGATAATGAACTAACTGATGGCACAGATGAAACGAGAATTCATTTCGAGGTAAGAGAACGTTTACGACTTTAAAATTCAATAAAAACCAAGAGGTAACACAGAAAGTGACACTTGCATGGAGGAGCGATAGATAAATATTTGAAGGCACTTGTTATGTTTGTGATACCTGGAGTATGTCTAAAATCTAAGGCGGTTGGCCAGTTGTGTTTCGCAGAAGTCGTTGCCAGAGCGCTGTTGACATGTTTTTTTTTTTTTCACTCTGATATTGTTTATTGACTATTCATCATTATTGAATTCATTTAGTCAATTTTCTTAGACTCCGAAGGTAAGTGTTTTGCTAACTTCAAATATATTACCATTTGTGAACCTCGAACAACGTCCACTGGGTCAAGACAGTTTTCATCTCATTAGTGAAGAGGCTCAGAAAAGAAATATCCTCAGTCCACGTCCAGCTAGCTTGGTTAGATAAATGGAATAGCACCATACGCCAAGTCTGGCTCATATAATAAGCCATCGAGAAACATAATTAAGGATAGTTAAGTCAAGGGTTAAAAAGTTACGATTGGACGATTTCAATATTTCTAACTTTAAACCTTAGAATATACATATCAACGAACAGCTACCTCAAAGACCTGTCCAAAAGATCCTGAAAGAATTCGAAAGAGCCATCCAGTATCATGAACGTCATCTAAAAATTTCTAAAGAAGTGGGAGACAAGTCTGGAGAGGGAAAGAGTTATTGCAATCTCGGCAATGCTTATGAGAGTCTAGAAGATTTCGAAAGAGCCATCCAGTACCATAAACGTCATTTAAAATTGACCAAAGAAATGGGAGACAAGGCGGGAGAGGGAAACAGTTACTGCAATCTCGGCAATGCTTATAATGGCCTAGGAGATTTCGAAAGAGCCATCCAGTACCATGAACGTCATCTAGAAATTGCCCAAGAGGTGGGAGACAAGGCTGGAGAGGGAAAGAGTTACCGCAATCTCGGCAATGCTTATCATAACCTGGGAGATTTCGAAAGAGCCATCCAGTATCATAAACGTCATCACAAATTTGCCAAAGAAGTGGGAGAAAGGGCTGAAGAGGGAAACAGTTACTGCAATCTAGGCAATGCTTATCATAACCTGGGAGATTTCAAAAGAGCCATCCAGTATCATGAACGTCATCTAAAAATTGCCAAAGAAGTGGGGGACAAGGCTGGAGAGGGAAACAGTTACTGCAATCTCGGCAATGCTTATGATAGCCTAGCAGATTTCAAAAGAGCCATCCAGTATCATGAACGTCATCTAAAAATTTCTAAAGAAGTGGGAGACAAGGCTGGAGAGAGAAACAGTTACTGCAATCTCGGCAATGCTTATCATAGCCAAGGAGATTTCGAAAGAGCCATCCAGTATTATGAACGTCATCTAAAAATTGCTAAAGAAGTGGGAGACATGTCTGGAGAGGGAAAGAGTTATTGCAATCTCGGCAATGCTTATGAGAGCCTAGAAGATTTCGAAAGAGCCATCCAGTATCATAAACGTCATTTAAAATTGACCAAAGAAATGGGAGACAAGGCGGGAGAGGGAAACAGTTACTGCAATCTCGGCAATGCTTATAATGGCCTAGGAGATTTCGAAAGCGCCATCCAGCATCATGAACGTCATCTAGAAATTGCCCAAGAGGTGGGAGACAAGGCTGGAGAGGGAAAGAGTTACCGCAATCTCGGCAATGCTTATCATAACCTGGGAGATTTCGAAAGAGCCATCCAGTATCATAAACGTCATCACAAATTTGCCAAAGAAGTGGGAGAAAGGGCTGAAGAGGGAAACAGTTACTGCAATCTAGGCAATGCTTATCATAACCTGGGAGATTTCAAAAGAGCCATCCAGCATCATGAACGTCATCTAAAAATTGCCAAAGAAGTGGGGGACAAGGCTGGAGAGGGAAACAGTTACTGCAATCTCGGCAATGCTTATGATAGCCTAGCAGATTTCGAAAGAGCCATCCAGTATCATGAACGTCATCTAAAAATTGCCAGGGAAGTGGGAGACAAGGCTGGAGAGGAAAAGAGTTACTGCAATCTCGGCAATGCTTACCATAACCTGGGAGACTTCGAAAGAGCCATCCACTATCACGAATGTGATCTAAAAATTGCCAAACAAGTGGGAGACAAGGATGGAGAGGGAATCAGTTACAGTAACCTCGGCAATGCTTATCATAACCTGGGAAATTTCGAAAGAGCCATCCAATATCATCAACGTGGTCTTGAAATTGCCCAAGAAGTAAAGGACAGGGCTGGAGAGGGAAAGAGTTACGGCAATCTCGGCGTTGTTTATCATAGCCAAGGAGATTTCGAAAGAGCCATCCAGTGTCACGAAATTGATCAAAAAATTGCCATAGAGGTAGGAGACAAGGTTGCAGAGGGAATCAGTTACTGCAATCTCGGCAATGCTTATCATTGCCGAGGAGATTTCGAAAGAGCCATGCAGTATCACGAACGTGATCTAAAAATTGCTAAAGAAGTGGGAGACAAGGCTGGAGAGGGAAACAGTTACTGCAATCTCGGCAATGCTTATCATAGCCAAGGAGATTTCGAAAGAGCCATCCAGTATCATGAACGTCATCTAAAAATTGCTAAAGAATTGGGAGACAAGGCTGGAGAGGGAAGGAGTTACGGCAATCTCGGCATTGCTTATGATTGCCAAGGAGATTTCAAAAGAGCCATCCAGTATCATAAATGTCATCTAAAAATTTCTAAAGAAATGGGAGACAAGTCTGGAGAGGGAAGTAGTTACTGCAATCTCGGCAATGCTTATCATAGCCTAGCATATTTCGAAAGAGCCATCCAGTATCATGAACGTCATCTAAAAATTGCTATAGAAGTGGGAGACAAGGCTGGAGAGGGAAAGGGTTACTGCAATCTCGGCAATGCTTATCATAGCCTAGGAGATTTCGAGAGAGCCATCCAGTATCATGAACGTCATCTAAAAATTGTCAAGGAAGTGGGAGACAAGGCTGGAGAGGGAAAGAGTTACTGCAATCTCGGCAATGCTTATCATAGCCAAGGAGATTTCGAAAGAGCCATCCAGTATCATGAACGTCATTTAAAATTTACCAAAGAAGTGGAAGACAAGGCTGGAGAGGGAAGGAGTTACTGCAATCTCGGCAATGCTTATCATAACCTGGGAGATTTCAAAAGAGCCATCCAGTATCATGAACGTCATCTAAAAATTGCCAAAGAAGTGGGAGACAAGGCTGGAGAGGGAAAGAGTTACTGCAATCTCGGGAATGCTTATCATAGCCAAAAAGATTGCAAAAAAGCCATTCACTATTATGAACGTAGTCTAGAAATTTCCCAAGAAGTTGGAAACAAGGCTGAAGAGGGAAAGAATTACGGCAATCTCGGCAATGTGTATTGGGAGCTGAAAGATCTAGAAAGAGCTGTCAACCTTTATCGTTCTTGTGTGGTAATTTTTGACGCTATCCGAGCCAATCTGCGGTTCAGAGATGATTGCAAGATTAGCTTCCGCGACATGCAAAGAAACGCATATATTTGTTTGTGGCGTCTTCGTTTACAACAAAAACAAATTTCAAATGCGCTTCTATCTGCTGAACAGGGACGTGCACAGGCTCTTAATGATCTCATTTGTTATAGGTATGGGTTGGAAGAAATACAGCCTCGGCCTCACACTCAAGGGGATTCTGATTTTGAGGTCCTTCAAAGCGGTGCTGTTTCAAATACAGTTTTTATGGCTGTGGATAACAAGGAACGCAAGATATTCCACTGGTTTATTAACAGCTTCCAAGACATTCAATTGAGAAGTATTGAAATAAGTAATTATAGCTCGTTCGAAGACGTCGATACCTTTATTGCACGCTTAATGAACACAGTATCAAGAGAGTTTAAAAGAGGTGTTACTAAATGCGAAGATCGCTCTCTTGATGAGCCCTGCACAGAAGAATTGGTGAAGAAAAGGTCAGGTCGTGCTTATTTCTCTCCTGAATGCTCACCGAAAACTGCTTTACAGACGTTGTATGACGTTATCATTAAGCCGATTGGTGATCTCATCAATGGCAATGAACTTATCTTTGTTCCCGAGAGTTCATTGTGGTCAATCCCTTTTGCTGCATTAATGGCTTCCGAGTCAAATTATTTGTGCGACTCTTTCCGAGTTCGAACGATTCCATCCCTGACTACTTTGAAGTTGATAAACGATTACTCAGACGACTTCCACGATAAGAAAAGTGCTTTACTCGTGGGTGATCCATGTTTGGAGGGGGTTCTTTTCGAGGAGAGGACGCTCGATCCATTGCCATGTGCGAGAAAAGAAGTAGTGATCATCGGGAGAATCCTTGGCGCTGATCCGCTTATAGGTGAAGAAGCAAAAAAAGATGAAGTGTTGAGGCGACTTCCCTCTGTTGCCTTGGTGCACTTTGCTGCACATGGCCGAATGGAAACAGGCGAAATTGCCTTAGCGCCACGAAGTACTTGCTCATCACAGCCCTTTGTTGAAGAGGATTTTATTCTAACAATGAAAGATGTGCTGGATATTCGGATACGGGCAAGGCTGGTTGTGTTAAGTTGTTGCCACAGTGGTCGTGGGAAGATTAAGGCTGAGGGAGTTGTTGGAATTGCAAGAGCGTTTTTGGGTGCCGGTGCTCGCTCTGTTCTCGTGTCTCTGTGGGCGATTGATGACGAGGCTACTCTTGCGTTTATGAAACATTTTTATAAAGAATTGGTTACTGGGAAGCTTGCAAGTGAAGCTCTTAACCAAGCTATGAAGAGCATGAAAGAGTCTAAAGAGTTCAGCGATGTGAAGTACTGGGCACCCTTTGTACTCATTGGGGATGACGTCAGACTGGAATTAAATTGAAGATAAGAGTTTGGATATTGTCAAATGTAAGTAGGCAAATATTCATTAATGATATATTTTGAATTAAGCGCACATCATATTTGCACGAAGGGAAGTGATCATCGATGCCAAGCTATAAGTTTCTGCCATTCAATTTTAGTGCTCTGAGCAGCTAACTGTAACGGCTCTTATGCCTTTTGTTTTTAGTCACACAATAACAACGTATGATTTGCAATGAGCAGAAGAATGATATCCTGAGTTGAAGGAAGACTTTAACCAAAACCTTTCCATGGATGTATAATAATAAACATAATGACGTGATATCAATCTCAGTTTGTGTACAATGTATATCAAAATGAGTGAAAAGAATATTTGCTCGTCAGTGCTGTTGCCACGTTTAGCTTGCATCGAAAATGTTAATTGTTCTCTGCGCTGACTCCTTCGATTTCTCATCTACAAATATCGGTGTGTTAAACAGGGGCGTATTCAAACCTATTTTAAAATGAATATTTTCTATTTACTTTTCAGACACCTTTTATCCTGTTTGTAGAAGAGACAAGATCCTTGTTGATGGATTTTGGCAACTTCTTCAATATTTTCAGCGATATAATTTTGGCGAATTCTTCAATTCTTTCTGGAATGAGTAGACAGAAGTTAAACCTCGAAGATTTGTTCGCAGAGAATTTATTTCAAAGGATCATTTACTTTATTTGTAGAGCGAAGACGTTTATCTCGCCAAGAGACATGTGATGTTTTTTAATATCAATCTTACGAATGTTTCATTTTCATTGTAAAATTGAATTTATTTTTAAATTGCAATTTCCTTTGTCGGTTAATAATAGCACCAAGGGAGTTTCTATGCAAACTGAATGTTAAAGTTTGTAGTTTATAGCTGTGAATATGTGACAATCATATATGTGTGTATATATATACTTCATATATATATATATACTTCATGTTAACTTCATTACAGCGGAGATCGCTTTCGTATTCATTATCTTTATTATAGTTTTTAGTTTTTGGTTTTTGGTGTTTAGAAGAGAGTTTTGATATCATGTCAAGATCCTTGGGTCTTTTAAATTTCCTCGAGTTGGATTTTTCTTTCACCAAGCCCTTTTTATTGGGACAGTTTTTGTAGCGAGTTAGGCACAGTATTGACTCAGAAAGTTATTGTAATCTCTTTGACTTTGATTTCATGTGAAAATAAAAATTCAGTAACAGAATGTCCTTTGTTATAGATTTGGGCCCGGTTTTTAAAAGAGTGGATAACGCTATCCAACGGATAAATCAGTGGATAACTGTTAAGAAGACGTACTGCGCTATCCACCGGATAACGATTTATCAAGTGGATAGCGTTATCCAACCTTTGAACAACCGGGCCTTGATGATGGAACTCAGCCCGGTAACATCTTGTTTAGGGATTACCCTGAAAAATGAAGGATTCGAAGCTCATGCTTTGTGATTTTCTGGTCGGATGCGGTTGTAGGTGATCATTGTTTATAACATCCTCTGCGAAATTGGATTGAATGAAATTCGATTTCTCGAGGGGAATTCGAATCTTTTCAATAAGTTTTAGTTCCCCTCGTTTAGTTTCCCTTCCCTTAGGGTATGACTTTAAGCGTGCACTCGATAAAAGGGTTCTTAGAAGTTTGACCACAATTAAACATCAAATGATACGCCATAACAAATAAAATGTTCATCTGTCCTTGAAAATAATTTTCTGGAAAGTTATTCGCGTGACCCAACACTGCTCTCATTGCGCTTTTTTTTTTTTTTTTTTACATTTTCGTCCTGTTGCTTTGTTTCACGGACTAAGGCTGTTTCCCTATAATGCAAATAGTAATGATAAGCATGTTCCCTCTGCACTGCCTTTTTGCTTGTACGTAGTGTAGTCTGATTGTTCGGGTCAGCGAAGACTTGAACAGAACTGTTGAAGGTGGAAGTAACTTTAAGCGTCAATGAGAAACAAACGCCACTATCTATAACACTCGTCAAGAAAAACAACGAGCGATTTGTGACGTAAGTACACGTACGTGTTACAATTCGGGGGCAATTAATTGAGAAATTCATGCTCTTAAAGCGTAGTGCCACCAAGAAAAAACAGTGGGACAGAGGGAGGGGGGGGGGGAGGATTTTGGCCGGATTATATCTATTCCACCTCGGTTATTTTTTGTACCATCCCTTTCCTTCTTTTACCAAGTGGCATTCATCGCCAAAGGTATCTCTGCTCTCCCCGCCATGTCACCGTCTATTGTTATTTGGACGTTTGATCTAGGTAAGCATGTTGAGGAATTCCTGGAAAATTAACTTCCGTTTTGAGAGGCTGTCTATAGATAACTTAGGTGAAATTAACAAATCCCTGGGGTCAAACTAGGACTCTCCCTCTCCCCCTCATCCTTACTGTTTTCCTGATGTCCCGTAAAAACTCGAGAACTTAACGTTCGGGGCGTCACAAGCTGATCTTTTCAAAATCTGAGTGCAGATCATCATCTTTATCTGACTCTGATAATGATTTCTGCTCAGATTTTCAATAGTTAGTAAAATGCCTGCGAGGAAAAAAGACTTCCTCAAGAGCACCATCCCAGAGACGATTACTCTTCACGGTAGAATTTATATCCCAGGTTCCAATCATTGACTGTTGACTGAATAAGCTTGATTCGAAAGGTATCTCGCGTGAAAGAACAGATGTAATTGCAATTTTTTTCTCAAACCAACATCGACACTAATAAATGATCCAGAATTCAGTAACTCGGGGTGACTTCTGTTCAATCACTCAAGTGCGCGTGCAGCGCAAGCTTCTATAGCCTTCTTCCGTTACTTCCTACAATGACGGTAGGAAGAACAGCGGTTTTTTTTATAGTCTAAGACTCTGACATCGTAACTGTCACATTTTTTTAAGTGTGGTTAGATAATTCTAATGATCTGGAACTGTCTTGTACCTTGATTACTTATTGGAGGCAGATCAATGCTTGCGTTAGTGCCCAGCTGATAGCCCACGCCCTTATAACAAAAAACTGAAATCTTAATTCACTCCGTACTATGTACAGCTAAGCGTCATTATGGTAAATATGGCATGATGATACATGTTCTTATTTCTTAAAAATTAAGATAACGTGATTTGGAGGCAAATATTTTTGCGTCCATCTTTTAGTGCAATGCTTCTACAAAGTCGACTGCACGTCAGTTTGGTTTCTCTATGACTGTTTATCGATAATTTCTACGGAAGATTACATCCAATGGAATAGTCTATGCCAGGAGAAATAATCATCCTACAAGCATTTAGCTATACGTATCTTCTTTTCATTGCATAAAAAAATCCTTTTATCGTATCTCATGTTTCTTCATAGATACTATCGTCAAATTTGTCATCAATCGAAATTTCCGTCCATCATTTGTTGAGAGTCGACTCATCGCTTGTTGGCTGTTTGTTTTGGTCTTCAAGTTCATTTGCTGAGCTTTTCAAGGACCAGTCTAAGTGTACAACAAGTGTATTTGTATCTTCTTAGCCCGCGAGCATCGCTTTCTTCCAGACTGAAACCTTGTAAGAATTCTCTCCTACCACAATGGACCTCGGATATTTATCGAACTACTCACTTCTATTCACCCCTGGGGACCTAATGTTACCCATGAGTTGGCTCCATTAACGTCTTTTTTAAATTAATTATTTAAAAACTAAACTAGTGAGCAACACTCTGCGAACAGTGGTTGTAAAACAATAACCACGGTTTTAACTAAAACCGTGGCCTCCAAAAATACCCTCTTATACCTAGATTAGCAGGAGCTAGTGGGCTCCTGGTTGATTTGCGGTTGAAGTTGATGGGCGTATTCTCATAATGAAAAGGGTCTTTAATAGTGAAAAGTCCTTGGGCAGTTATTTTGAAATTTACTACTTGTACAAGGCACTGGCTCAAAAGTTATTTCAATAACAGTTGACAGGCGGATTCAATAGCGTTATCCAGTCCCTATCGTTAAAAAAACCATCAGGCGAAAAACTTGACAAATTTTAACCGTTGGTCGTAAGAAAAAATCACCGTACATGTTTATCTTCTCAGTACAATGTGTTATTTTGTTTCATTTTGGGTTAACCGATAGCTTTAAAATGGGAAAAAAATTAACCGTTTACCGTAAGAGCTATCATCCCATTGAGTTCTTCCTATCAAAGATCGTAGTGTTCAGGAAGCATACTGGCTAGTTTTTTATTTTTATTTTTTCAAGCTGGCCAAGCTGAAATGTTTATTTTTGTCCATGAAAGAAATAGAAAAACAAATTAACTAAATTGTCTCGTTTTGCTGTTTGTGTAACTTGCGCGGAACGGATCCGTTACTTGTTACACGTTTATGTTAAAAAAAAACCTTATACTAATAAGAACAAAGCAACGGATGACTTCAATATGTCTTCGACAGGCTTTTAAAAGTGAAGCAGAGGCAACGTAACTGCATTCGGTTTGAGAGCGTAAGATGTACTCGTTGTCATTTTAACATCTTTTTAACAGTACACGCAATTGAAGTTATACTATGGCATGCACAGGTACCAGCAAGGCACTGTCACGTGAATAACAACAAAGCTTGCCTTACCTGAAAAAAGTACCCGCAAACAATCGCAAGCTCTAACCGGGTACATTTCGAGCGCTCAAAATACAACTCTCCATTTTTGCATTCGAACATTTTCAAACATGCGTCAACCAAAGGATTGAAGTTTAAAATCGTGTGCGCGCATGCAATTGTCATTACTACGCTAACGTTGTGGGGAAGTTTGAGACCAGCTCCTTATATGGATGAGGAACTACAGCTCAGCCAAATAGGATTATTTATTTTGTTTTTTACAATTATGTTTCCAGGCCCTTAATTCGAAGTTAACCCCGTTTATCTCAGTATGTCATCATGGAGCTTTTCCGAATTTCCTTAGGTGAAATGTGACGTACATGTATAAATCATTCAACATCAAGTTTTTTTGACATTAGAACGATGTAAGTGTGTATGATAAAAAACGACAAAAATGCCCATCGCTGATTATTAATATCCAAAACCTCGCTAAAAACTACTAATGGCATAAATTTTGAGGGATAAAAATGGATTGAATTTTCATTCAAAGATCATTTTTAGTTAATATGAGTGGTTGCACTGTAAGTGACCTTTGGATACGGGTGGAGAACAATACAAACAGGCCGTTGGGACTTGGTAAAGAGTGACCACGACCACTTAATTGATAGAGGTGACCGCTTGTAACTTTTAGTAAACAGACTTTGACCAGTTATTGTATCACCGGGGTAACTTGGATACGACAGGATGTGACGCAGTGTAGCGTATACGTCAAACAATGTGGTCAGCACTTTGGAATTATGGACAAAATTCTTGTATAGATCTGGATACTTCTCAGTAAACCACCTTGGGACTGCATTGGACATAAACGGAAGTCTCTCCCCTAATTTCCCCTGGAGTGTCTTTCCTACCTCAGTATATCGAATACCATGCTCGTCAAATATAATCAAAGAACATTCTCTAGAAAACACCCTCTTTTTAAGGTTTGTAGTGCATGGGAGGTCCGTGGGCGCGGTTGAAATCTCCAGTTGCTTGAACTTCTAGCAGAGCCGGTAAAATATCTCCGGAATGCTTTAATCATAAGATGATTTCTCAAATGGAAAATAGGAGATTCATAACGGATTGATAAAGCAAAGGCCCTTGCAGGTGTGGTTGAAATCTTCAGTGGCTTACACAATTGCAGGGTGGAAATATCGCTAGAATCCTTTAAACTGAAGATGATTTTTTTAGGAGGGGCGCATGGTCGCCTAAGAGCGCACTATATGATTCTTAATCCTTAGAACTTGTTCACCGTGTTACGCGAGACAAACGCGACATGCTAAATTATCCCAGGTTGCAACGTGCTAACAGGGTGGATGGGACCATCAGCTTTTGCGCTTTTAAAGTATATGGTTTTGCTCAGAGTAGTAATTCAACTCTTTAAGATCTGATTGTGACTTCTCCCCTTTAGCTGCTACACATTTCCTTGTAAATTTTCATCATACCTGTTTGTTGAACAATGTAAGGATACTGTAGAGAGAAGTTTCATGTGAATCACTTCTGGGAGTTAACGTCAATTAGGAGACTTACACACAGCAACAGCAACTGATGATTAAAAAAATTTATTCGCAAAAAATATTCTTTTGAATCAAACGCTTTTTCTCCAGTTTCTTTGTTCATTTTCATCTTTCTTTCCTTTGATGTCGACAAAAGCAAAGCAGAGCATAGAAAAGTAACTTGAAAATTTAACTTATTAAAGAAAAAAAAAAATTACAAAGCCTCTATGCACAAACTGTGCCAGTACAAATGTAATTCGTATAAGTCGGTACGATCCTGCTAATTAAACTTCATCTTGAATGGATTTCTGAGGTAGCGGAGGTCGAACATATCAAGGGGAAAAGATATATGCGGGACCAGGAGACCCCTGGGGAAGGAGATTACGGAATTCCACTAAATCATGGATCTTAAACTACGGGCTTAAGTATATACATTACGAAAAGTAACTTTCAGAGCGCTTCTCGATTGAGTGTCGCAAAACCAAATGACTAATTAGAACAGAGGAATCAAACTAAACGAGGCAAACTGCCAAAGCGCGGGAAAACGTGGGCGACATAGTCATGATTAACTTCAGTTTTGCATCTGATTGGTTGAGAGTGACGCAAGTTTTTTGGACCAAACATAGACCGAAGTAAAGCAAAACCAATGCATTTTCGGATTACTTTAAGACACTCAATTGAAATTGACTCTAATTAACTTTTCTTATATAATAAGATTCTAATCGCTATAAAAATTATAATATGAGATAAAAAAACTACTACAATAATTTCAGGATCTATAAAAACAGCCGTTCGAAATAAGATCTTGAGCCAGCGCTCTACTCTTTGAATCGCGAAATAACATAGAATGCACTGAAGAGGGTTGGAAAAAATGCCTGACGTGGTTGAATTTTTTATAAAGAGCAAATACAGAGAAAAGCATCGTTTCGCAAATCAATCAGTGAACATTTATGAAAAATCTTTTTTCCGACACATACGAATGTGCAATTCATTTTTTTCTAAGATTTTACGAGAATGAATTTTAGCATAGAAATGAGTTGTAGTAAAAATTTCAGGAAGCTTCTCAATTAGAAACTATATACTTCATGAACTGATTACACGCAATTTTTCAGATAGTTAAAGATATATAAAAATTAGACTTTTCATTCGTTTAGAACGAACCGAAAATTTCCGTTAATCTCTTTTTTCTCTGCTTACCTTAATTCTTGAGGTAATTTAGAGGAACAAAGATTATCTTAAGTGCCACGAATTTTTCCTTTTAACATTTCTCTTAATTCTTCTGGAATCGCTATAAAACTATTTCAAACGGAAGCTTCAAGTTTTCACAGAGAAGATTCATTAATTGATCTTCCCCCTGGGTGGCAGAGGTGACTGCTTCGTAAACCCAACAGATTCTTTGTTTAAATGTGACTGCTAGCTTTTTCGCTTCACAGTCCAAGCACAGCATTTAAAACTTTTCCAATCATTTTGAACCAACAGATCAATATAAGCGTTCCGCTGATTGTCCACGAGAGCCTCCAACATATATTGCATCGCCGTTTTATTTTCTGTTTTTCGCTATTTTTTGTAATCTTCACTTGTTGCCTAGACTAAGAGCAATCCCTGCATTTCGGAGAAGTTCGTCGTGTGGATAAAACACAACAGAGGAAAAAAATGGATGCTAGGGCGTCTGACTCCCAGAGTTCCGCGCGGCGCACTGACATCAATTTGTTTTGCACTGACGGACCCAGACTTCGCCTAAAAGCAGGGATTGCTTGTCCACTAATCCTTGTCAGTCATTTTTATTAACCAGTCACCTCTGCTAACCAGTCTTCTGGTATTTTTTTAACTCTTTATATCCAACTGAGCATTAGGAATCCTATTTTGGGAGAGAAAGGATCAACAGTTATTATTTGAAAACACTTATTCGCGTGTGACAGTCACCCGATATAAATCACACCAATACTACTTGTCATAGAGTTGACTGTAGTCCCCATTAGCGTCTTTGCTGTCCGCTTCAGCGATGTAGTCATACTCTACCGGCGGCGGCTGGAAAAAAAAAAGGATCCAAAAGTGACTTGGTGATAATCAACACGGACTATCATTGAAGTTGACACTGCTTAGTTTGTAATTAGAAACACAGACAGTCCCAGCTCATGACACAAAAACGAATGTGAATAAGACAAATGCTTTCGAGCGGAATTGTGCTACAAAAACACGATATTAAACGCGCTTGTGTGGGAACTCAACGATTTTATCATAGAAGTATGCGGAAGAAATGAGCAAACCGCGCTACTTCGCCGAAACTAAATCCACATGGTCTAAGCTATTGGTGAACAGAAACGAATACACCGACGCAACTATTGAAGACAATTTTCCGACGTAAAAACGAACTTCCTTCTACAAATCCGCAAGTGTTTCTCATGAGTATAAGGAAGAAATTAATATATCAATAAGCGCATAAATAAACGAAAAAAGTAAAACAAGACGTATGAACCGTTTGAGCAAATATTTCGACTAAACATCTAAGAAAAAAGTGCTATTATGACTATTTTTGTACCTTGAAGGATGTTTTCATATAGCCATTCAATTCTGCCTCTCTTAACCACACGTAGACACCAAAGGAAAACCCTCCCCCCACCTTCTAAAAAATACTTACCTCTAGCTGAATGTCCCTCAAGGGCATCAGAGGTGTTTGCCGGCCTCCCCATTTTCTACCATTAGAAAAAAAAAAAAGGCGTTGGGTAAAGATAATGATAAAGTCCTGTGAGATAATTACTGGAATATTTTGGAATACTGTGCTGTTACCAATACTTTCTCATTGTCCCACACAGCCTACCCTCATTTCTATTTCAGCTTCCTTCCAAACAAGTCCCTTCTACCCTCGCCCTCTCAATCCCTTGCTCTCGCATTCCTTCTTATTCTTTTGCTCTCTTCTTTCCATTCCTTCGTTTCTCTCTTCCTTCCTTCCTTCCTTCCTTCTCATCTATTTCTCCCTCTCCATCTCTGTCTCTTTTCCCATTATTCCTTTCTCAAAATCACACACCTTTGTCAGTTTCTTTCTCCATATCTGCATCTGTTTCCTTATCCTTCACTCCCAATACTTCTCTTCCATCCTCTCTGGAGGATTTTGATTGTGTCACGGTAAGATTTACGTGATCCTTCCTTAAGGTTCTGTATTATTCTTATGATCTACACCCTCATCATTGGCAGTTAATTAGTAGTCAGTTTTCTATACCTATCCTACCCCCCACTTCATACTCTGTTGGCGACGACGACTGATATCCCCTCTGTTTCCTTTAAAATCCGTATGATCTCCTCCCCCCCACCCACCCCCTCAAAAAAAAAACTTCCATCCCCCCCAGGGATAGTGGATTGATTGGTTCCTGAGCTCCCTGCCCTCTCACACTGGCATCCCTTACTGTCTTCCCCCCCTTTCTTCCACCCTAAAAACCAACAGAAATTCATCTTCATACCTTACAAAGTAAACAGCAACTCCAGCTATCGTACATCCTACGAGAACTGAAATAGTAAGCCCGGCAATTTCTACGCTACTTAATTTTCTTTCTTGGGTCGTTGTTGTTTGGGTCTCTGAGGAATAAAAGAGAGATCAGTGATTGAGGAGTCTATTTCAAAAAAATACTTTCACACAACTAAACCAATAATAGAAAATTATCCCAATCACTGATCAAAACTTTGGGTAAGAAGTATTTTCACAACATGAAAAAAAATTGTGTTTTCCCAATTATATTAAGAACACATGCGTGTAGGTTAATGTTACTGTATATACAGGAGGTAATGTGTCTAAAAACTTGAAAACCTGTAATTGTCATGTCATGTCGTCATTGTATTTGTGCCTATAGAACATTCATTATTATTATAAGTTTCTTTTTTTTTTCTGATAGGCATAGGTAATTATTATTGTGGGTATTTTCAGCAAAATATTTGTAATCCTTTGAGCTGTAGTTTTGTTATTTTATTGTTCAGGTTCCTTTTGTTTGGTTCATAGTTTTCAAGGTTGTCACCCATCAGGTTTAACCCTTTAATCCCTAAGAGTGACAAGGTTCTAATTTCTCCTTACAATATCACCCCTGAAACAAATGTTTAAGTCACAAGAATAAAGGAAATGATCAGCAACTAACGAAGCTCTTGATGGTTTTACAAATTCTCCTTGTTAGAACTTAGGTAATGTATAGAAAACAGATTGGAGAATATGCATAATGATCCCGTTAGGGTGTAAAAGGTTAAATATGCTGACTTTTCTACATTCCAGGGTTCATTGTGATTCATGTTGTTGGATTCAGGATGTTATGTAGCTGTTGTGATATTAAACTTGTTTGTTGTTTTTTTTTTTACCAATAATCCTGAGTAAAGTCGCCAGTGCCAAAACATTGAACTCATAACAATCACACTCAGGCAGGTAATACCACATTTATGCAAAGAAGGATCATATCAAGGGGTGAGTGGCAATGAAGATTCATGCTTTGCACTTCATTTGCATTTGCCTCACATGAAATTCTGCTCTTTTTCATCACTCACCTTGCACTTTCTTAATGACATGAAACAATCTGCGTGTGCTGGACTTTCCTTCCATATTACGCATGATCATGAAGACATCATAGCTGTGCGCATTTTCCAATCTTGGTAAAGTAATGCTGGTTGCTTTGGCATCAGTAGTATAACTACAACCTTTAACTTCCCTCTGGCCAACATGGTATGCGCATGAAATCACGTATTGACCAGGATTGCCCCGCCATGATGAGGTATCTGCTGGCTGAGAGACAATTACTTTTTGTCATCATCATGGTGGCATTAAATCAAATCTCTATTACCAGACATCACTATGAGAAGCACTCCCCTCCCAAAGAGATCGAATGATGAATAATAGCAAAGAACAAACAAACAAATTATTTCATGAGGCAGCCAAGAGGGCCCCATCTCATCTGAGTGTGGTAAAAACCAAAACCAAGTACCGGTGATAACAATTAAATTGCCCAATCATGGAACAAAAAATCACAAGGAGCAAATCAGAACTCAAAGTAAAAACAATTAAAGTGTTAAAAGCCTTGGAAATGCGTGTAGCCAAGGCACCATTGGTTTATAGTTTTGCATCTGAATAGTAAAGAAAATGGCATGATTTTTCTGGACTAATCACAGTGGATAGATAACACAAAACCCATGAAATCTTGCTTTACTTCAGACAATATATTGAATTTTTTTTCAGAAAAGCCTTTCCCGAAAGAAAAAAATCACTCAGATTATCTCAATCATTAGAGAAAAATATAAAGCCTGTAAACTATGAGTTTACCACGATTATTTAGCCTTAGACCACAAGTTTTGTGCCTGAATGATTTTTAAATTGAAGTATAGCAGACTCAATGATGAACCATTTTCAAATTGAAAAAAGTCCAGTTTGAAGTGTACACACTCAGACATGTGTTCTAAAAAGAAATTTTAGGTATCAAGAATTAAGGTTTAAAACCCACCTCCCATTCCACTGATACATTCCTGAGACCAGAATTGCCCGGAAAGGATATCGAATAATCTCTTATCACCTTTGGTAGATTGACTGGATCTGTAATCAAAATGATTGATGTCATCTACAGCTGTAGAGGGGTGGAGGGAATGGAAGAATATGCTAAAGGATTGCGAGATTGGAGAGAGGGTTAATCAAGACAGAAAAAAATTGGAGCAAAGGATAAAGGGAGGAGAGTTAAAGTGAAGTGAAGGAAAAGAGAGAGAAATAGATTGTAAAAGGAAAGGATGGAATTAGAGTGAAGGGAAAGGAGGCAAGATCAAGAAAAGGTCAGTAAATGGGGGTATAGTTTAGGGAAGTGACCTGCCAGGGGCCTGTTTCTCAAAGGTCCTTGTACTTTATGGGCCCCTATGGCTGTTCTGTTTTCATTCCAGATGGGAGTTTCAAAAGTTTTGAAAACTATACAAACAAAACTATCAGCTAAAGAAACAAAATGGACTGGTTAGGGTGCTAGAACTTGCTCTAGAGAAACAGGTCCCACGAGACAATTAGGCTAATGAGAAAAGAAACAAAGAGGCAATGTGTGCAAGAAGGTGGAAGACAAGAGGGAGAAGGTGATAAGGAAGTCCTTAGAAAAGAACAGTCAGAGTGACCAATGGCAAAAGAGAAAAATGAGCATAATGATAGGTACATGGCACTTTATACTGTCAAGAAAAACAAGAATTGCTTACTCATATTGGATGCCATTGCAAATACACCCATGAAAATGATTCATATTTAGACAATGTGTAAGGTGACTCAACAGTTTGCAAATAACAGGGAACATTTCTGTAACCAAGTGTGGGTTGTAGAAGAAATTAGAAATTATGGCCTGGACTACATAGATACAAGGGCAACAACTATTAAAAAGACATACAGCCTGCTTTTGTCCTGACAATTTTTGGCCCGATGGCTTCACTCCAGTCTGATTCATCTAATCTGACCACAACATAAACATAATACTCTGTAAAGTCTTTCAGTCCAGTAAGCAGTGTAAATTCTTTATTGGATCTAGTGCTTGTCTGAAATGAAACAAACATTAAAAAAGTATGTGCATTAATATTAAATTAAAAAATTACTTGGGTATTCTCTTAATTTAAAAATAATGACATTAACTAATTTTAATTAGTAATCATGATAAAATTGGCCCTGATGATTAAAGAAATAAATGTCCACCTGAATGAATGAATAAATAGTTTGACTTGTGCATACAATAAAAACAGTGAATAGTCATTTTGAAACATGAAAAATAAATCAATACATAAAAAACAATTTTTAAATCATTTTTTATGCTACTCACATAGGTTTCTCAGACCAGGAGACCACAAGTTTTCGTTCCATTTTCCCACTCTTTCTGCCAATTTTCATTCACCTGTCTTGAGCTATAACTTCTCCCACTCCTCTCCTCCCCCCTCTCTTTCTTCACAAATTACTGATGCAGTTTTTTATCTTGACATGTAAATTGGATTTGTTCATTTAATTTTATTAAAGCTTTGAGGACAGTTCTCTTAGTCAGTAACGTTTCATTTACAATGGGTGATGTGTGAAAAATTAGTTAGAAAATGTTTACCTAAACATACCCTATTTTTAATCTCTCCTTTGGCATGATAGAGCACTGTATAACTTTGGTCCGCTAGATCCCAAGATGGTCTGGCTTTCCAACGCACACGTAATTCACCGTCTTTATCTGTGCGCTCAACACTAAAATTTTCAGGAGGCTTGGGTGTAACTGAAAGACAATCATTAACCTTTTAATTTTCCAGCAGTGACAATAACATGTAACGTCTTGTTAAATTATCAAAATATTTAATCCAGCAAACAGGTAATGAGATTACTCAAAATTATCAGGCAGAATTAAGCTGTCATCTTGATCTAACACCAAATTTTTGTAACTAATTAACCAGGAAATGTGTAACACTGAGCTGGATGAGACAATTAACAATCAGATTCTAGGAGTTGAAGGTTTAATGACTGAAATCATTATGGGGATTGTGATATTATTAGCAATACTAAAATTATCCTAAATTAATGAAGAAGCACTTTGAAAAAAATACCTGAACTAAAAAGGATATATGGCAGGTAAATAAGACTTTGTGCACTTCCAACAGCATTTGTGGCCATAACAGAAATATTATAGTCACAGGCATCTGAGAAAGTTTTCAGAATGCACTTGAAATTCATTGTAGTGCTGAAAATGTTTACAGGCTGGCATTCATTTATGTTGATCAACCAGCAGGCAGTTTTCTGACATGAGTTGTCAGGTTTGTCATTGCACAATTTGATGGAGTAGTTCACAGGTAAACCACCAGTATAGCTGGAAGATGACCACAGTATCCAGACATCTGTAGATGGATAAACACCATAGATTTTGAGGTTTAAATTCCGTGGGGAACTTGGTGGATCTGGAAAGCAAAAGTCAGAATAGTTTATATGACTGTGTGAGTCTCCACGGAAATTGGCTTTAAATATTAACTAATTTATACCATCATATGCATATTCCTGTTCTCTATATATCTATTGTGCTGATGAGGAGAATTTGTTTAACAATCCCAAGCTTCTTTAATTGGTGATTGCTCGATTCAGGGTGTTACTGTGAGGAGAAGTTGGTTTCTAATCATTTTAGGGACAAAGGGATAAAGTATCACACTTTATAATATAAAAGCTAATTGAAAAGGAGAATCATGAGGTAATTGAAGGAGTTAAATGCAATAAAGCCTTTTGTACATTTAAATTGAAGCCTACAAGATTTCTAGTTTGCTTATAAAAGTCCAGGGAATATTAGGTATTTAATGTGTTTTTGATACACAGTGTGTCTTATTACAAACTTAAATGTCTCAATAAATTTTAAACAAGTGAAACAAACAAAATAACCAAAAAAAAAAAAAAAAATTCACAAAACACTGTCCAGTGAGTACCCAGTACTAAGTGAGGTAAACTTTGATTTTAAGAACTTGACTGATCTAATAATTACTTTATCTCAGGTTGTTGGAATGTCTGCCATTGCTAATTACATTGATCCTTTTCAAGATTACTCTCACTCAGACGATCAGAATACTTTATCAACAGTTACCTCTAGGTTCAAACCATTTACTGCTTTTTTTAAAACATTCTTCCTTTGTAATTTATCCATGTATGTATGTGGCTTTAAATTCAATGTTTAGTTTTGTCTTTCTTTGAGATTTGGAGGAGTTCTGGTATTTACACAGTGACCATAATTCTTACAATAAACTGCACTGAAATCATATCAAAAAAAAGTTCTCAATAAGTAGAAATTATATCAAAGTGAAATTAAAACAGACTATTACCTGCCACAGTGACTGAGATATTTACTCCTTGGGATTTATCACCAGATACTGGACCACACCAGTAAATTCCATTATCATGGGCACTTGCATTCAATAATTGCAACTGAACTGTTGAATCATCAATTTTTTTCGCTCGATCAAACAGCCATTTGTCATTGTGCTTCCAGGATACATTAGGGCTTTGTCCAAATCCAGATCTTACAGTGCAGTTTAACAGAAATACAGAGCCCCTTAAGACAAAGTATGAATTGTCAGGGCGCCCTGGTTCAATTGTGACAAATGAAGCTGAAATAAAAGCAATGTAATTGTTATTTTCACTAAATTTATAATGATAAGGTTCTGGGAGATTTCACTTGCCAAAGCCAAAAAAGTATAAGTAAACATCTCATATATAATTCTTTAAATCCAAATCTGCATTTACTAACTAAAGGTGACTCACAAATATTGCCTATATGTGATTTAAACAAAACTAGTTTTGTCAAAAACCATGTCAATTTATTACCTTCTAATATTTAAACATAAGTCTACAGCAATCAACTGATGAGGTTTTGAGCAAACATTCTATAATTTGTAAATCATTTGGGCAATATTAGTGTGTGGAAAGTAGTTGCAAATTAGGATTTTCCTATATATAACGTAAGTACATGTACTTAATAGGCAGACCAAAGATGTACCAAACGTTTTAGTAACAGATGACATGTATCTCACCTCTCTTTGACATTTCAGAACAATATCCTGGCAAGAGTTTTAAAGAATGGAGAAATTTTAAGTTGACTGTTGAAACTGATTTCGGATTTAAATTGCTTTTTCAAAATTTGCTACTTACGTCCATACCTAGATTGCTCCGTATAGCAACTCCAAAATGCACCCCCAGTCAGAAAGTAAACTAACTGGCGTTCACACGCCGTTAATCTGTACTTAATTTAGACATCGACATTTTCGCACACAGCGTAAGTCAGTTCCGATATTGTATCAGGCTCATTAAAAGATAGCATCTGAACCACGTTGATTTTGTTCATTAATTTAAAGAAAATAAATTGCAGCTCAATTATGCAAGAGGGAAGGAAATGACTGATTTCATTCTAAGAGTTGAACTGGCTTATATGAAAAAAGAATCAAAACCAAACAAAACAGAAACTGTAGAGCCACGAAAATTGGCGAGCAACCAAAGAAATAAAAGGGATTTCATTCCTCCCTGCAAACAAATTCAATATATTCCGTGTACATGCCTTCTATGATTCGAATCGTTAAAGGAATTCAGTGATAACTACAGAGAGAACCTTAATAAATTAAATATAAAGTCACCCTTTTAAAATTCGAACACAATTCAAACCTGTTCACCATGCCGATAACCTTAAACCAAATCATTTTATAAACTTACTTCAAAGGTGCAACGTCCATTATAACGCAAACTAAATAATTGATATATGCAGAGTGCTTGGTTTAGTTACTAAAAGCACACAACGAACCCCAAAGAAGTGTATTTATCAAAATGAACCTTCCATCTTACCTCGAGAATGATTTCCTAGCGAGGAAACGTAGGTAAAGGACAACAACGAAAATAATATCGAGTAGAAGGGAAGTAAACTGTACGAATTCATTGTCTACGTTTGACTTCGTGCCAACATCGCAATAGAGGATACCTTTGCATGATTCATTAGGAAAATCTCGTCTCCTACGCAAAATGTAACTAAAAATTACTTCATTAAAATAACTCTTGGCTTGTAAAATTAATCTCCCCTCATCGGTTTGCCATAAGTATCACAGAACATCCACAGTTGATTGCCAATTTCGGTTTCGAAAGACTGTTATTTTCTGTCACTTTTCACTTCCGTCCTCGTGGTTGTCTGGAATGCTTTTCAATTACGACTATATGACGTATCTGTATTTAGTTCCTGACAAGCCTGGGAACTAACTAAGCCCCCGCGCGTGGAATTGGCGTTTGGCGGCAATACCAAAATGAAGGAAATCTGAAAAAATTGAGGTAATTCACTTTAACAAAAACGTGGAAGACTAGCTTTAGTTCTAAGCAAGTTCACAAAGCTATCATTAGAGCTTTTATTGCGTCAAAATTAAGTTGCAGAGAAGAAAAAACAGAAATTATCCTCAACAAATAGAATAAATTTTTACTTTTCATAACAAAGGAAATTTTTCAGGTTTAAACCTTGGCTTGAAAAAAATTTGTTTCTTTCTTGCGGTATAAATCTTCATTATGTATAAATTCAGCGTTATAAATAATTCATTAAAAAATTTAAGTCCTTATACTCTCTTCGAGAAAACAGCCCACTCTTTCTCTTAAGTGAGACCTCGGTTGCTCACCTCACTTTTAAGCAATTGTGCGCAATCCCTTGTGTAATATAGGCCAAGTTATTGAGTGAAACACTGAACAATTGCTCACCACTCAAATTCCTTTTCTGCAAAGTCCATATGGGTTCTCTAATTTCCTTTTGGCTCGTGAATGAATACAATCATGCATGCTAATTCTTTGTTCTTCGCAGTGAGAATGATTTGTTGGAGTCCGATTGTCCAAAGGGCTTTGTAGCTCTATTCACGCTGTTTCACGAGTGGATAATCGAGGAAGAAACTGTTTACCCGTGGGGCGAGTTTTAGACGCGGATAATCGTTAGCTCAGCTACTAAGGACTGAGTGCCAACAAGGAAGGGGGATTTTTCGGCTCATGTCATCCCTTTCCAATGCTTTTGCAAAGCAGGCCGCTGAAAACGCCGTAACTTAATGCATTATAAAGAATCACTCCAATCTCCTTCCTGATTTATTGTAATACCTTTAAAAGTAAATTACACTAAGCTCAAAACAATGTTTCTCATTCTGTAACAGCTAAATGCATAAACACTGAACAGAGAGAACAGAAACTCTGGACTATTCCACTGCAGTAAACAGTTTACAAATAGTTCGTCATACAACTGAGCCATAATGCAGGTATCGGTTCAAGACCTAACATCAGTACCGCTTACCTTGTGACTAAGGAAGGGATATATTATTAAAAAAGTAAGAAGAGAAAACAAGACAAAACTAGAGAAAACAATCGTTAAAAAAAAAAAAGGAAACAGTTGCGCGCTATCAGACACCCCTGATTATACAGAAAAATCAAAACAGAAAATCTGCTCATGCTAAATAAATATGACAAGGATTTAAAGAAATAGAATTATATGTAGAGAAGCCGTTCGATAATGGAAGATGTCAAAAGGTTAATACGTGACACGTGATTAAGACCAAAATCAACATGTGACACGTGAATTTAATTTGAAAGGCAACGTGATTTGTGAATTTATGAACTGGTATATCCTGAAATATACGCGACCCGTGAAGTTTCTTCTTTCATTTCAAGTAAACGTCAAGTTTTCCCTGAAAGCTCGCACACAAGAAAATTTGAAGTTTCGCCTCTAAGTGATGTGTGAAACGGGATTACAGCCCTTCCCCTTCTTAACCATCCAATCGCATTGTTACCGGAAACACGTGCTGGTGTAACTTCTCACACGTGCGTGACGGTATATATAGCTTCGTAATAGGATAAAATTAATGTGAATATGAAAGTGATCTTCGCAGTTATGAACACTACTTAAGAAGAAGTGAAAAGAATAAAAGTGAGGCAAAAAGAAAAAAAGTCGTTCTTCTATCGAAATCCAATTAACAACGTTGCATAAGATTTCGGATATCACCCAACAAGTCAAAAGGCTTTGTACTGGGAAGGTAACGCTTCACAGGAAATCCATTATGATCGACCAAGAACTTCTCGAAGTTCCAAGAGATGTCCTCACTTCTCACCGGAGTCCATGAAACAGCTACATAGCGACTGATTACTCCTCCTGGAAGGGGACAGAGCGACTACAAGAAGAAGTTACAACCAGTTTTAACATATCATTTTTTCCCGCGCCCCTCCTCTTACGTGAGACTCATCTTACGCGCTCGCTTTACGGCTTGCCCTGGCTTGTCAAATAGCAACAATAACAATAATTATAAAAAGCAAAAAAAAAAACATTGGTGACAGACCCCCAGACTAAGTTAACTAGTTCTGCTAATGGACGAGATTGAAATTCCACTCTCTGTCTTGCGCACTGATATTATGAAAACACCCGTTCTCGTTGTGAATAAATATTCTCCATACTTCTTCAGGGTTAAAGGGAACATTTGCGAAATCAGAGTTAGGTGATGTATCTTGCCGTTACACGACCCGCCTTGTGACTGAAGGAGGCTCTCAGTCTACACGATAGCTTCCGGATTAAATAAGTTCCCTTCCCGCCAGTCCCGAAGATAGGGGCGATTTAAATTTGGACAGAACCGAGCGCGAAAGTGCACAGGGCACTGGGCTTTCACGATTCTTTCCATTTCAGAACCTCACCCCAAAGAGTTAATTCAACATTCAGTCCAGCGGTGAGCTGGCGGCTTAAGTCCAGTCGCGGACGGGGTTCCCAAGTATTTTTTTTTTGCTCTAAGACCTCGGCTGAATGGAAGTTTCGACAACCTGGAAGACTTACCCTTGATTTTGGTGGTAAGGGTAATTGCAGGCGTTCGCATAATTGTACACATAGTTCGGTTTTAGCTGCCTTAAGGACCAAAAGTAAAATGACATCAGATTGAAACAACTTAAAAAGGCAGGCTAAGATGGGCTTATGCCCCATTCACGCCAAAGAATAAACGGGTTTTAAAGCTATATCTTCATACCTTACAAAGTAAACAGCAACTCCAGCTATCGTACATCCTACGAGAACTGAAATAGCAAGCTCGGCAATTTCTGCGCTACTTAATTTTCTTTCTTGGGTCGTTGTTGTTTGGGTCTCTGAGGAATAAAAGAGAGAGCAGTGATTGAGGAGTCTATTTCAAAAAAAAACTTTCACACAAGTAAACCAATAATAGAAAATTATCACAATCACTGATTAAAACTTTGGGTAAGATGTATTTTCACAACATGAAAAGTTACAAATGTTTTCTGATTGTGTTTTCCCAATTATATTAAGAACATATGCGTGTAGGTTAATGTTACTGTATATACAGGAGGTGATGTGTCTAAAAACTTGAAAAACTGTAATTGTCATGTCTTCTAATTTTTCGTCATTGTATTTGTGCTTATAGAACGTTCATTATTATTATAAGTTTCTTTTTTTTTCTGATAGGCATAGGTAATTATTATTGTGGGTATTTTCAGCAAAATATTTGTAATCCTTTGAGCTGTAGTTTTGTTATTTTATTGTTCAGGTTCCTTTTGTTTGGTTCATAGTTTTCAAGGTTGTCACCCATCAGGTTTAACCCTTTAATCCCTAAGAGTGACAAGGTTCTAATTTCTCCTTACAATATCACCCCTGAAACAAATGTTTAAGTCACAAGAATAAAGGAAATGATCAGCAACTAATGAAGCTCTTGATGGTTTTACAAATTCTCCTTGTTAGAACTTAGGTAATGTATAAAAAACAGAATGGAGAATATGCATAATGATCCAGTTAGGGTGTAAAGGGTTAAATATGCTGACTTTTCTACATTCCAGGGTTCATTGTGATTCATGTTGTTGGATTTCAGGATGTTATGTAGCTGTTGTGATATTAAACTAGTTTGTTTTTTTTTTTTTACCAATAATCCTAAGTAAAGTCGCCAGTGCCAAAACATTGAACTCATAACAATCACACTCAGGCAGGTAATACCACATTTATGCAAAGAAGGATCATATCAAGGGGTGAGTGGCAATGAAGATTCATGTTTTGCACTTCATTTGCATTTGCCCCACATGACATTCTGCTCTTTTTCATCACTCACCTTGCACTTTCTTAATGACATGAAACAATCTGCGTGTGCTGGACTTTCCTTCCATATTACGCATGATCATGAAGACATCATAGCTGTGCACATTTTGCAATCTTGGTAAAGTAATGTTAGTTGCTTTGGCATCAGTAGTATAACTACAACCTTTAACTTCCCTCTGGCCAACATGGTATGCGCATGAAATCACGTACTGACCAGGATTGCCCCGCCATGATGAGGTATCTGCCGGCTGAGAGACAATTACTTTTTGTCATCATCATGGTGGCATTAGATCAAATCTCTATTACCAGACATCACTATGAGAAGCACTCCCCTCCCAAAGAGATCGAATGATGAATAATAGCAAAGAAAAAACAAACAAATTATTTCATAAGGCAGCCAAGAGGGCCCCATCTCATCTGAGTGTGGTAAAAACCAAAACCAAGTACCGGTGATAACAATTAAATTGCCCAATCATGGAGCAAAAAATCACAAGGAGCAAATCAGAACTCAAAGTAAAAACAATTAAAGTGTTAAAAGCCTTGGAAATGTGTGTAGCCAAGGCACCATTGGTTTCTAGTTTTGCATCTGAATAGTAAAGAAAATGGCATGATTTTTCTGGACTAATCACAGTGGATAGATAAAACAAAACCCATGAAATCTTGCTTTACTTCAGACAATATATTGAATTTTTTTTCAGAAAAGCCTTTCCCGAAAGAAAAAAAACACTCAGATTATCTCAATCATTAGAGAAAAATATAAAGCCTGTAAACTATGACTTTACCACGATTATTTAGCCTTAGACCACAAGTTTTGTGCCTGAATGATTTTCAAATTGAAGTATAGCAGACTCAATGATCAACAATTTTCAAATTGAAAAAAGTCCAGTTTGAAGTGTACACACGCAGACATGTGTTCTAAAAAGAAATTTTAGGTATCAAGAATTAAGGTTTAAAACCCACCTCCCATTCCACTGATACATTCCTGAGACCAGAATTGCCCGGAAAGGATATCGAATAATCTCTTATCACCTTTGGTAGATTGACTGGATCTGTAATCAAAATGATTGATGTCATCTACAGCTGTAGAGGGGTGGAGGGAATGGAAGAATATGCTAAAGGATTGCGAGATTGGAGAGAGGGTTAATCAAGACAGAAAAAAATTGGAGCAAAGGATGAAGGGAGGAGAGTTAAAGTGAAGTGAAGGAAAAGAGAGAGAAATAGATTGTAAAAGGAAAGGATGGAATTAGAGTGAAGGGAAAGGAGGCAAGATCAAGAAAAGGTCAGTAAATGGGGGTATAGTTTAGGGAAGTGACCTGCCAGGGGCCTGTTTCTCAAAGGTCTTTGTACTTTATGGGCCCCTATGGCTGTTCTGTTTTCATTCCAGATGGGAGTTTCAAAAGTTTTGAAAACTATACAAACAAAACTATCAGCTAAAGAAACAAAATGGACTGGTTAGGGTGCTAGAACTTGCTCTAGAGAAACAGGTCCCACGAGACAATTAGGCTGATGAGAAAAGAAACAAAGAGGCAATGTGTGCAAGAAGGTGGAAGACAAGAGGGAGAAGGTGATAAGGAAGTCCTTAGAAAAGAACAGTCAGAGTGACCAATGGCAAAAGAGAAAAATGAGCATAATGATAGGTACATGGCACTTTATACTCTCAAGAAAAACAAGAATTGCTTACTCATATTGGATGCCATTGCAAATACACCCATGAAAATGATTCATATTTAGACAATGTGCAAGGTGACTCAACAGTTTGCAAATAACAGGGAACATTTCTGCAACCAAGTGTGGGTTGTAGAAGAAATGAGAAATTATGGCCTGGACTACATAGATACAAGGGCAACAACTATTAAAAAGACATACAGCCTGCTTTTGTCCTGACAATTTTTGGCCCGATGGCTTCACTCCAGTCTGATTCATCTAATCTGACCACAACATAAACATAATACTCTGTAAAGTCTTTCAGTCCAGTAAGCAGTGTAAATTCTCTATTGGATCTAGTGCTTGTCTGAAATGAAACAAACATTAAAAAAGTATGTGCATTAATATTAAATTAAAAAATTACTTGGGTATTCTCTTAATTTAATAATAATGACATTAACTAATTTTAATTAGTAATTATGATAAAATTGGCCCTGATGATTAAAGAAATAAATGTCCACCTGAATGAATGAATAAATAGTTTGACTTGTGCATACAATAAAAACAGTGAATAGTCATTTTGAAACATGAAAAATAAATCAATACATAAAAAACAATTTTTAAATCATTTTTTATGCTACTCACATAGGTTTCTCAGACCAGGAGACCACAAGTTTTCGTTCCATTTTCCCACTCCTTCTGCCAATTTTCATTCACCTGTCTTGAGCTATAACTTCTCCCACTCCTCTCCTCCCCCCTCTCTTTCTTCACAAATTACTGATGCAGTTTTTTA
This sequence comes from Pocillopora damicornis, assembly GCF_964200805.1. Lineage (NCBI taxonomy): Eukaryota > Metazoa > Cnidaria > Anthozoa > Scleractinia > Pocilloporidae > Pocillopora > Pocillopora damicornis. The sequence goes on from NC_142672.1 coordinate 22,804,537, forward strand.
TCTTGACATGTAAATTGGATTTGTTCATTTAATTTTATTAAAGCTTTGAGGACAGTTCTCTTAGTCAGTAACATTTCATTTACAATGGGTGATGTGTGAAAAATTAGTTAGAAAATGTTTACCTAAACATACCCTATTTTTAATCTCTCCTTTGGCATGATAGAGCACTGTATAACTTTGGTCAGCTAGATCCCAAGATGGTCTGGCTTTCCAACGCACACGTAATTCACCCTCTTTATCTGTGCGCTCAACATTAAAATTTTCAGGAGGCTTGGGTGTAACTGAAAGACAAACATTAACCTTTTAATTTTCCAGCAGTGACAATAACATGTAACGTCTTGTTAAATTATCAAAATATTTAATCCAGCAAACAGGTAATGAGATTACTCAAAATTATCAGGCAGAATTAAGCTGTCATCTTGATCTAACACCAAATTCTTGTAAATAATTCACCCGGAAATGTGTAACACTGAGCTAGATGAGACAATTAACAATCAGATTCTAGGAGTTGAAGGTTGAATGACTGAAATCATTATGGGGATTGTGATATTATTAGCAATACTAAAATTATCCTAAATTAATGAAGAAGCACTTTGAAAAAAATACCTGAACTTATATCTGAGATATATGGCAGGTAAATTAGACTTTGTGCACTTCCAACAGCATTTGTGGCCATAACAGAAATATTATAGTCACAGGCATCTAAGAAAGTTTTCAGAATACACTTGAAATTCATTGTAGTGCTGAGAATGTTTACAGGCTGGCATTCTTTTATGTTGATCAACTTGCAGGCAGTTTTCTGACATGGGTTGTCAGGTTTGTCATTGCACAATTTGATGGAGTAGTTCACAGGTAAACCATCAGTATAGCTGGAAGATGACCACAGTATCCAGACATCTATAAATGCATAATAACCATAGATTTTGAGGTTTAAATTCCGTGGGGAACTTGGTGGATCTGGAAAGCAAAAGTCAGAATAGTTTATATGACTGTGTGAGTCTCCTCGGAAATTGGCTTTAAATAACTAATTTATACCATAATATGCATATTCCTGTTCTCTATATATCTATTGTGCTGATGAGGAGAATTTGTTTAACAATCCCAAGCTTCTTTAATTGGTGATTGCTCGATTCAGGGTGTTACTGTGAGGAGAAGTTGGTTTCTAATCATTTTAGGGACAAAGGGATAAAGTATCACACTTTATAATATAAAAGCTAATTGAAAAGGAGAATCATGAGGTAATTGAAGGAGTTAAATGCAATAAAGCCTTTTGTACATTTAAATTGAAGCCTACAAGATTTCTAGTTTGCTTATAAAAGTCCAGGGAATATTAGGTATTTAATGTGTTTTTGATACACAGTGTGTCTTATTACAAACTTAAATGTCTCAATAAATTTTAAACAAGTGAAACAAACAAAATAACCAAAAAAAAAAATTCACAAAACACTGTCCAGTGAGTACCCAGTACTAAGTGAGGTAAACTTTGATTTTAAGAACTTGACTGATCTAATAATTACTTTATCTCAGGTTGTTGGAATGTCTGCCATTGCTAATTACATTGATCCTTTTCAAGATTACTCTCACTCAGACGATCAGAATACTTTATCAACAGTTACCTCTAGGTTCAAACCATTTACTGCTTTTTTTAAAACATTCTTCCTTTGTAATTTATCCATGTATGTATGTGGCTTTAAATTCAATGTTTAGTTTTGTCTTTCTTTGAGATTTGGAGGAGTTCTGGTATTTACACAGTGACCATAATTCTTACAATAAACTGCACTGAAATCATATCAAAAAAAAGTTCTCAATAAGTAGAAATTATATCAAAGTGAAATTAAAACAGACTATTACCTGCCACAGTGACTGAGATATTTACTCCTTGGGATTTATCACCAGATACTGGACCACACCAGTAAATTCCATTATCATGGGCACTTGCATTCAATAATTGCAACTGAACTGTTGAATCATCAATTTTTTTCACTCGATCAAACAACCATTTGTCATTGTGCTTCCAGGATACATTAGGGCTTTGTCCAAATCCAGATCTTACAGTGCAGTTTAACAGAAATACAGAGCCCCTTAAGACAAAGTATGAATTGTCAGGGCTCCCTGGTTCAATTGTGACAAATGAAGCTGAAATAAAAGCAATGTAATTGTTATTTTCACTAAATTTATAATGATAAGGTTCTGGGAGATTTCACTTGCCAAAGCCAAAAAAGTATAAGTAAACATCTCATATATAATTCTTTAAATCCAAATCTGCATTTACTAACTAAAGGTGACTCACTAATATTGCCTATATGTGATTTAAACAAAACTAGTTTTGTCGAAAACCATGTCAATTTATTACCATTTAATATTTAAACATAAGTCTACAGCAATCAACTGATGAGGTTTTGAGCAAACATTCTATAATTTGTAAATCATTTGGGCAATATTAGTGTGTGGAAAGTAGTTGCAAATTAGGATTTTCCTATATATAACGTAAGTACATGTACTTAATAGGCAGACCAAAGATGTACCAAACGTTTTAGTAACAGATGACATGTATCTCACCTCTCTTTGACATTTCAGAACAATATCCTGGCAAGAGTTTTAAAGAATGGAGAAATTTTAAGTTGACTGTTGAAACTAATTTCGGATTTAAATTGCTTTTTCAAAATTTGCTACTTACGTGCATACCTAGATTGCTCCGTATAGGAACTCCAAAATGCACCCCCAGTCAGAAAGTAAACTAACTGGCGTTCACGCGCCGTTAATCTGTACTTAATTTAGACATCGACATTTTCGCACACAGCGTAAGTCAGTTCCGATATTGTATCAGGCTCATTAAAAGATAGCATCTGAACCACGTTGATTTTGTTCATTAATTTAAAGAAAATAAATTGCAGCTCAATTATGCAAGAGGGAAGGAAATGACTGATTTCATCCTAAGAGTTGAACTGGCTTATATGAAAAAAGAATCAAAACCAAACAAAACAGAAACTGTAGGGCCACGAAAATTGGCGAGCAACCAAAGAAATAAAAGGGATTTCATTCCTCCCTGCAAACAAATTCAATATATTCCGTGTATATGCCTTCTATGATTCGAATCGTTAAAGGAATTCAGTGATAACTACAGAGAGAACCTTAATAAATTAAATATAAAGTCACCCTTTTAAAATTCGAACACAATTCAAACCTGTTCACCATGCCGATAACCTTAAACCAAATCATTTCATAAACTTACTTCAAAGGTGCAACGTCCATTATAACGCAAACTAAATAATTGATATATGCACAGTGCTTGGTTTAGTTACTAAAAGCACACAACGAGCCCCAAAGAAGTGTATTTATCAAAATAAACCTTCCATCTTACCTCGAGAATGATTTCCTAGCGAGGAAACGTAGGTAGAGGACAGCAACGAAAATAATATCGAGTAAAAGGTAAGTAAACTGTACGAATTCATTGTCTACGATTGACTTCGTGCCAACATCGCAATAGAGGATACCTTTGCATGATTCATTAGGAAAATCTCGTCTCCTACGCAAAATGTAACTAAAAATTACTTCATTAAAATAACTCTTGGCTTGTAAAATTAATCTCCCCTCATCGGTTTGCCATAAGTATCACAGAACATCCACAGTCGATTGCCAATTTCTATTTCGAAAGACTGTTATTTTCTGTCACTTTTCACTTCCGCCCTCATGGTTGTCTGGAATGCTTTTCAATTACGACTATATGACGTATCTGTACTTAGTTCCTGACAAGCCTGGGAACTAACTAAGCCCCCGCGCGTGAAATTGGCGTTTGGCGGCAATACCAAAATGAAGGAAATCTGAAAAAATTGAGGTAATTCACTTTAACAAAAACGTGGAAGACTAGCTGTAGTTCTAAGCAAGTTCACAAAGCTATCATTAGAGCTTTTATTGCGTCAAAATTAAGTTGCAGAGAAGAAAAAACACAAATTATCGTCAATAAATAGAATAAATTTTTACTTTTCATAACAAAGGAAAATTTTCAGGTTAAAACCTTGGCTTGAATAAATTTGTTTCTTTCTTGCGGTATAAATCTTCATTATGAATAAATTCAGCGTTGTAAATAATTCATTAAAAAAATTTAAGTCCTTATACTCTCTTCGAGAAAACAGCCCACTCTTTCTCTTAAGTGAGACCTCGGTTGCTCACCTCACTTTTAAGCAATTGTGCGCAATCCCTTGTGTAATATAGGCCAAGTTATTGAGTGAAACACTGAACAATTGCTCACGACTCAAATTCCTTTTCTGCAAAGTCCATATGGGTTCTCTAATTTCCTTTTGGCTCGTGACAATGACTACAAACATGCATGCTAATTCTTTGTTCTTCGCAGTGAGAATGATTTGTTGGAGTCCGATTGTCCAAAGGGCTTTGTAGCTCTATTCACGCTGTTTCACGAGTGGATAATCGAGGAAGAAACTGTTTACTCGTGGGGCGAGTTTTAGACGCGGATAATCGTTAGCTCAGCTACTAAGGACTGAGTGGCAACAAGGAAGGGGGATTTTTCGGCTCATGTCATCCCCTTCCAATGCTTTTGCAAAGCAGGCCGCTGAAAACGCCGTAACTTAATGCATTATAAACAATCACTCCAATCTCCTTCCTGATTTATTGTAAAACCTTTAAAAGTAAATTACACTAAGCTTAAAACAATGTTTCTCATTCTGTAACAGCTAAATGCACAAACACTGAACAGAGAGAACAGAAACTCTGGACTATTCCACTGCAGTAAACAGTTTACAAATAGTTCGTCATACAGCTGAGCCATAATGCAGGTATCGGTTCAAGACATAACATCAGTACCGCTTACCTTGTGACTAGGGAAGGGATATATTATTAAAAAAGTAAGAAGAGAAAACAAGACAAAACTAGAGAAAACAATCGTAAAAAAAAAAAAAAGGAAACAGTTGCGCGCTATCAGACACCCCTGATTATACAGAAAAATCAAAACAGAAAATCTGCTCATGCTAAATAAATATGACAAGGATTTAAAGAAATAGAATTATATGTAGAGACGCCGTTCGATAATGGAAGATGTCAAAAGGTTAATACGTGACACGTGATTAAGACCAAAATCAACATGTGACACGTGAATTTAATTTGAAAGGCAACGTGATTTGTGAATTTATGAACTGGTATATCCTGAAATATACGCGACCCGTGAAGTTTCTTCTTTCATTTCGAGTAAACGTCAAGTTTTCCCTGAAAGCTCGCACACAAGAAAATTTGAAGTTTCGCCTCTAAGTGATGTGTGAAACGGGATTACAGCCCTTCCCCTTCTTAACCATCCAATCGCATTGTTACCGGAAACACGTGCTGGTGTAACTTCTCACACGTGCGTGACGGTATATATAGCTTCGTAATAGAATAAAATTAATGTGAATATGAAAGTGATCTTCGCAGTTATGAACACTACTTAAGAAGAAGTGAAAAGAATAAAAGTGAAGCAAAAAGAAAAAAAGTCGTTCTTCTATCGAAATCCAATTAACAACGTTGCATAAGATTTCGGATATCACCCAACAAGTCAAAAGGCTTTGTACTGGGAAGGTAACGCTTCACAGGAAATCCATTATGATCGACCAAGAACTTCTCGAAGTTCCAAGAGATGTCCTCACTTCTCACCGGAGTCCATGAAACAGCTACATAGCGACTGATTACTCCTCCTGGAAGGGGACAGAGCGACTACAAGAAGAAGTTACAACCAGTTTTAACATATCATTTTTTCCCGCGCCCCTCCTCTTACGTGAGACTCGTCTTACGCGCTCGCTTTACGGCTTGCCCTGGCTTGTCAAATAGTAACAATAACAATAATTATAAAAAGCAAAAAAAAAAAACATTGGTGACAGACCCCCAGACTTAGTTAACTAGTTCTGCTAATGGACGAGATTGAAATTCCACTCTCTGTCTTGCGCACTGATATTATGAAAATACCCGTTCTCGTTGTGAATAAATATTCTCCATACTTCTTCAGGGTTAAAGGGAACATTTGCGAAATCAGAGTTAGGTGATGTATCTTGCCGTTACACGACCCGCCTTGTGACTGAAGGAGGCTCTCAGTCTACACGATAGCTTCCGGATTAAATAAGTTCCCTTCCCGCCAGTCCCGAAGGTAGGGGCGATTTAAATTTGGACAGAACCGAGCGCGAAAGTGCACAGGGCACTGGGCTTTCACGATTCTTTCCATTTCAGAACCTCACCCCAAAGAGTTAATTCAACATTCAGTCCAGCGGTGAGCTGGCGGCTTAAGTCCAGTCGCGGACGGGGTTCCCAAGTATTTTTTTTTTGCTCTAAGACCTCGGCTGAATGGAAGTTTCGACAACCTGGAAGACTTACCCTTGATTTTGGTGGTAAGGGTAATTGCAGGCGTTCGCATAATTGTACACATAGTTCGGTTTTAGCTGCCTTAAGGACCAAAAGTAAAATGACATCAGATTGAAACAACTTAAAAAGGCAGGCTAAGATGGGCTTATGCCCCATTCACGCCAAAGAATAAACGGGTTTTAAAGCTATATCTTCATACCTTACAAAGTAAACAGCAACTCCAGCTATCGTACATCCTACGAGAACTGAAATAGCAAGCTCGGCAATTTCTGCGCTACTTAATTTTCTTTCTTGGGTCGTTGTTGTTTGGGTCTCTGAGGAATAAAAGAGAGAGCAGTGATTGAGGAGTCTATTTCAAAAAAAAACTTTCACACAAGAAAACCAATAATAGAAAATTATCACAATCACTGATTAAAACTTTGGGTAAGATGTATTTTCACAACATGAAAAGTTACAAATGTTTTCTGATTGTGTTTTCCCAATTATATTAAGAACACATGCGTGTAGGTTAATGTTACTGTATATACAGGAGGTGATGTGTCTAAAAACTTGAAAAACTGTAATTGTCATGTCTTCTAATTTTTCGTCATTGTATTTGTGCTTATAGAACATTCATTATTATTATAAGTTTCTTTTTTTTTCTGATAGGCATAGGTAATTATTATTGTGGGTATTTTCAGCAAAATATTTGTAATCCTTTGAGCTGTAGTTTTGTTATTTTATTGTTCAGGTTCCTTTTGTTTGGTTCATAGTTTTCAAGGTTGTCACCCATCAGGTTTAACCCTTTAATCCCTAAGAGTGACAAGGTTCTAATTTCTCCTTACAATATCACCCCTGAAACAAATGTTTAAGTCACAAGAATAAAGGAAATGATCAGCAACTAATCTTGATGGTTTTACAAATTCTCCTTGTTAGAACTTAGGTAATGTATAAAAAACAGAATGGAGAATATGCATAATGATCCAGTTAGGGTGTAAAGGGTTAAATATGCTGACTTTTCTACATTCCAGGGTTCATTGTGATTCATGTTGTTGGATTTCAGGATGTTATGTAGCTGTTGTGATATTAAACTAGTTTGTTTTTTTTTTTTTACCAATAATCCTAAGTAAAGTCGCCAGTGCCAAAACATTGAACTCATAACAATCATACTCAGGCAGGTAATACCACATTTATGCAAAGAAGGATCATATCAAGGGGTGAGTGGCAATGAAGATTCATGTTTTGCACTTCATTTGCATTTGCCCCACATGACATTCTGCTCTTTTTCATCACTCACCTTGCACTTTCTTAATGACATGAAACAATCTGCGTGTGCTGGACTTTCCTTCCATATTACACATGATCATGAAGACATCATAGCTGTGCACATTTTGCAATCTTGGTAAAGTAATGCTGGTTGCTTTGGCATCAGTAGTATAACTACAACCTTTAACTTCCATCTGGCCAACATGGTATGCGCATGAAATCACGTACTGACCAGGATTGCCCCGCCATGATGAGGTATCTGCCGGCTGAGAGACAATTACTTTTTGTCATCATCATGGTGGCATTAGATCAAATCTCTATTACCAGACATCACTATGAGAAGCACTCCCCTCCCAAAGAGATCGAATGATGAATAATAGCAAAGAAAAAACAAACAAATTATTTCATGAGGCAGCCAAGAGGGCCCCATCTCATCTGAGTGTGGTAAAAACCAAAACCAAGTACCGGTGATAACAATTAAATTGCCCAATCATGGAGCAAAAAATCACAAGGAGCAAATCAGAACTCAAAGTAAAAACAATTAAAGTGTTAAAAGCCTTGGAAATGTGTGTAGCCAAGGCACCATTGGTTTCTAGTTTTGCATCTGAATAGTAAAGAAAATGGCATGATTTTTCTGGACTAATCACAGTGGATAGATAAAACAAAACCCATGAAATCTTGCTTTACTTCAGACAATATATTGAATTCTTTTTCAGAAAAGCCTTTCCCGAAAGAAAAAAAACACTCAGATTATCTCAATCATTAGAGAAAAATATAAAGCCTGTAAACTATGAGTTTACCACGATTATTTAGCCTTAGACCACAAGTTTTGTGCCTGAATGATTTTCAAATTGAAGTATCGCAGACTCAATGATCAACAATTTTCAAATTGAAAAAAGTCCAGTTTGAAGTGTACACACGCAGACATGTGTTCTAAAAAGAAATTTTAGGTATCAAGAATTAAGGTTTAAAACCCACCTCCCATTCCACTGATACATTCCTGAGACCAGAATTGCCCGCAAAGGATATCGAATAATCTCTTATCACCTTTTGTAGATTGACTGGATCTGTAATCAAAATGATTGATGTCATCTACAGCTGTAGAAGGGTGGAGGGAATGGAAGAATATGCTAAAGGATTGCGAGATTGGAGAGAGGGTTAATCAAGACAGAAAAAAATTGGAGCAAAGGATGAAGGGAGGAGAGTTAAAGTGAAGTGAAGGAAAAGAGAGAGAAATAGATTGTAAAAGGAAAGGATGGAATTAGAGTGAAGGGAAAGGAGGCAAGATCAAGAAAAGGTCAGTAAATGGGGGTATAGTTTAGGGAAGTGACCTGCCAGGGGCCTGTTTCTCAAAGGTCCTTGTACTTTATGGGCCCCTATGGCTGTTCTGTTTTCATTCCAGATGGGAGTTTCAAAAGTTTTGAAAACTATACAAACAAAACTATCAGCTAAAGAAACAAAATGGACTGGTTAGGGTGCTAGAACTTGCTCTAGAGAAACAGGTCCCACGAGACAATTAGGCTAATGAGAAAAGAAACAAAGAGGCAATGTGTGCAAGAAGGTGGAAGACAAGAGGGAGAAGGTGATAAGGAAGTCCTTAGAAAAGAACAGTCAGAGTGACCAATGGCAAAAGAGAAAAATGAGCATAATGATAGGTACATGGCACTTTATACTCTCAAGAAAAACAAGAATTGCTTACTCATATTGGATGCCATTGCAAATACACCCATGAAAATGATTCATATTTAGACAATGTGCAAGGTGACTCAACAGTTTGCAAATAACAGGGAACATTTCTGTAACCAAGTGTGGGTTGTAGAAGAAATGAGAAATTATGGCCTGGACTACATAGATACAAGGGCAACAACTATTAAAAAGACATACAGCCTGCTTTTGTCCTGACAATTTTTGGCCCGATGGCTTCACTCCAGGCTGATTCATCTAATCTGACCACGACATAAACATAATACTCTGTAAAGTCTTTCAGTCCAGTAAGCAGTGTAAATTCGTTATTGGATCTAGTGCTTGTCTGAAATGAAACAAACATTTAAAAAATGTGTATTAATATTAAATTTAAAAATTACTTTGGTATTCTCTTAATTTAATAATAATGACATTAACTAATTTAGTAATCATGATAAAATTGGCCCTGATAATTAAAGAAATAAATGTCCACCTGAATGAATAAATAGTTTGACTTGTGCATACAATAAAAACAGTGAATAGCCATTTTGAAACATGAAAAATAAATCAATACATAAAAAACAATTTTTAAATCATTTTTTATGCTACTGACACAGGTTTCTCAGACCAGGATACCACAAGTTTTCATTCCATTCTCCCACTCTCTCTGCCAATTTTCATTCGCCCACTCTTTCTGCCAGTTTCCATTCTCCCACTCTTTCTGCCAATTTTCATTCTCCCACTCTTTCTGCCAATTTTCCATTCTCCCACTCTTTCTGCCAATTTTCATTCATCTGTCTTGAGCTATAACTTCTCCCACTCCTCTCCTCCCCCCTCTCTTTCTTCACAAATTACTGATGCAGTTTTTTATCTTGACATGTAAATTGGATTTGCTCATTTAATTTTATTAAAGCTTTGAGGACAGTTCTCTTAGTCAGTAACATTTCATTTACAATGGGTGATGTGTGAAAAATTAGTTAGAAAATGTTTACCTAAACATACCCTATTTTTAATCTCCCCTTTGGCATGATAGAGCACTGTATAATTTTGGTCGGCTAGATCCCAAGTTGGTCTGGCTTTCCAACGCACACGTAATTCACCGTCTTTATCTGTGCGCTCAACACTAAAATTTTCAGGAGGCTTGGGTGTAACTGAAAGACAAACATTAACCTTTTTAATTTTCCAGCAGTGACAATAACATGTAACGTCTTGTTAAATTATCAAAATATTTAATCCAGCAAACAGGTAATGAGATTACTCAAAATTATCAGGCAGAAGCTGTCATCTTGATCTAACACCAAATTTTTGTAACTAATTTACCAGGAAATGTGTAACACTGAGCTGGATGAGACAATTAACAATCAGATTCTAGGAGTTGAAGGTTTAATGACTGAAATCATAATGGGGATTGTGATATTATTAGCAATACTAAAATTATCCTAAATTAATGAAGAAGCACTTTGAAAAAAATACCTGAACTTATATAGATATACGGCAGGTAAATTAGACTTTGTGCACTTCCAACAGCATTTGTGGCCATAACAGAAATATTATAGACACAGGCATCTAAGAAAGATTTCAGAATGCACTTGAAATTCATTGTAGTGTTGAGAATGTTTACAGGCTGGCATTCTTTTATGTTGATCAACCTGCAGGCAGTTTTCTGACATGAGTTGTCAGGTTTGTCATTGCACAATTTGATGGAGTAGTTCACAGGTAAACCACCAGTATAGCTGGAAGATGACCACAGTATCCAGACATCTGTAAATGGATAAACACCATAGATTTTGAGGTTTAAATTCTGTGGGGAACTTGGTGGATCTGGAAAGCAAAAGTCAGAATAGTTTATATAACTGCGTGAGTCTCCACGGAAATTGGCTTTAAATAACTAATTTATACTATCATATGCATATTACTGTTCTTTATATATCTATTGCGCTGATGAGGAGAATTTGTTTAACAATCACAAGCTTCTTTAATTGGTGATTGCTTGATTCAGGGTGTTACTGTGAGGAGAAGTTGGTTTCTAATCACTTTAGGGACAAAGGAATAAAGTATCACACTTTATAATATAAAAGCTAATTGAAAAGGAGAATCATGAGGTAATTGAAGGAGTTAAATGCAATAAAGCCTTTTGTACATTTAAATTGAAGCCTACAAGATTTCTAGTTTGCTTATAAAAGTCCAGGGAATATTAGGTATTTAATGTGTTTTTGATACACAGTGTGTCTTATTACAAACTTAAATGTCTCAATAAATTTTAAACAAAATAACCAAAAAAAAAAAATTCACCAAACACTGTTCAGTGAGTACCCAGCACTTGTGAGGTAAACTTTGATTTTAAGAACTCAACTGATCTAATGATTACTTAATCTCAGTTTGTTGTAATGTCTGCCATTGCTAATTACATTGATCCTTTTCAAGATTACCCTCACTCAGACGATCAGAATACTTTATCAACAGTTACCTCTGAGTTCAAACCATTTACTGCTTTTTTTAAAACATTCTTCCTTTGTAATTTATCCATGTATGTATGTGGCTTTAAATTCAATGTTTAGTTTTGTCTTTCTTTGAGATTTGGAGGAGTTATGGTATTTACACAGTGACCATAATTCTTACAATAATCTGCACTGAAATCATATCAAAAAAAAGTTCTCAATAAGTATAAATTATATCAAAGTGAAATTAAAACAGGTTATTACCTGCCACAGTGACTGAGATATTTACTCCTTGGGATTTATCACCAGATACTGGACCACACCAGTAAATTCCATTATCATGGGCACTTGCATTCAATAATTGCAACTGAACTGTTGAATCATCAATTTTTTTCGCTCGATCAAACAACCATTTGTCATTGTGCTTCCAGGATACATTAGGGCTTTGTCCAAATCCAGATCTTACAGTGCAGTTTAACAGAAATACAGAGCCCCTTAAGACAAAGTATGAATTGTCAGGGCTCCCTGGTTCAATTGTGACAAATGAAGCTGAAATAAAAGCAATGTAATTGTTATTTTCACTAAATTTATAATGATAAGGTTCTGGGAGATTTCACTTGCCAAAGCCAAAAAAGTATAAGTAAACATCTTATATATAATTCTTTAAATCCAAATCTGCATTTACTAACTAAAGGTGACTCACTAATATTGCCTATATGTGATTTAAACAAAACTAGTTTTGTCAAAAACCATGTCAATTTATTACCATTTAATATTTAAAAATAAGTCTACAGCAATCAACTGATGAGGTTTTGAGCAAACATTCTATAATTTGTAAATCATTTGGGCAATATTAGTGTGTGGAAAGTAGTTGCAAATTAGGATTTTCCTATATATAACGTAAGTACATGTACTTAATGGGCAGACCAAAGATGTACCAAACGTTTTAGTAACAGATGACATGTATCTCACCTCTCTTTGACATTTTCAGAACAATATCCTGGCAAGAGTTTTAAAGAATGGAGAAATTTTAAGTTGACTGTTGAAACTAATTTTGGATTTAAATTGCTTTTTCAAAATTTGCTACTTACGTCCATACCTAGATTGCTCCGTATGAATGTCAGACAACTCGCCCCCTGGACAATTAGCCCCAGACGATTAGCCCCCAGTCTTTGGACAATTAGCCACCAGTCTTAGTTTATGTAAAGGAGAAGTTACGTTCATCTGTTGGTCATTGACTTTTATGAGTTTGTGGCTCCTAAAGGAGCCCCTTTTTTTTGTGAATGTCTATCTTTATTAACATTTAAATAAACTCCGATTGACATTAACAAGTAGTCGCCAATAAGTTAAAGTTTCAAAGTTTCGTCCCTGGTTTCTTTCCTTTCCTATTTAAACAACATGACGGAGAAACATTCGTAAAGTATGTAAACAGAAAGAACACAGTTCATTTTTGTAGAATATATAAACAGAAAGAACATAGTTCACTTTATAATTCGATACGCACGGCAACGTTCATAACAAGCAAACAACAAGACAGCAAGAACGTAGTTTACTTTATAATTTAACACGCATGGCAGAGAAATGTTCGTAAAAAGCAAATAACAAGAACATTGTTTATTTCATAATATATGATAGGGAAACGTTCGTAAAAAGTAAAGGGCAAGAACATAATTTATTTCAAGGTTGGTGGGTTGGGGGCTAATAATCCAGAGACTGGGGGCTAATCGTCCAAATACTGGGGGCTAATCGTCTGGGGCTAATTGTCCAGGGGGCGAGTTGTCCGGATACCCTCCGTAATTAGCAACTCCAAAATGCACCCCCAGTCAGAAAGTAAACTAACTGGCGTTCACACGCCGTTAATCTGTACTTAATTTAGACATCGACATTTTCGCACACAGCGTAAGTCAGTTCCGATATTGTATCAGGCTCATTAAAAGATAGCATCTGAACCACGTTGATTTTGTTCATTAATTTAAAGAAAATAAATTGCAGCTCAATTATGCAAGAGGGAAGGAAATGACTGATTTCATCCTAAGAGTTGAACTGGCTTATATGAAAAAAGAATCAAAACCAAACAAAACAGAAACTGTAGGGCCACGAAAATTGGCGAGCAACCAAAGAAATAAAAGGGATTTCATTCCTCCCTGCAAACAAATTCAATATATTCCGTGTATATGCCTTCTATGATTCGAATCGTTAAAGGAATTCAGTGATAACTACAGAGAGAACCTTAATAAATTAAATATAAAGTCACCCTTTTAAAATTCGAACACAATTCAAACCTGTTCACCATGCCGATAACCTTAAACCAAATCATTTCATAAACTTACTTCAAAGGTGCAACGTCCATTATAACGCAAACTAAATAATTGATATATGCACAGTGCTTGCTTTAGTTACTAAAAGCACACAACGAACCGCAAAGAAGTGTATTTATCAAAATAAACCTTCCATCTTACCTCGAGAATGATTTCCTAGCGAGGAAACGTAGGTAGAGGACAGCAACGAAAATAATATCGAGTAAAAGGGAAGTAAACTGTACGAATTCATTGTCTACGTTTGACTTCGTGCCAACATCGCAATAGAGGATACCTTTGCATGATTCATTAGGAAAATCTCGTCTCCTACGCAAAATGTAACCAAAAATCACTTCATTAAAATAACTCTTGGCTTGTAAAATTAATCTCCCCTCATCGGTTTGCCATAAGTATCACAGAACATCCACAGTCGATTGCTAATTTCGGTTTCGAAAGACTTTTAATTTCTGTCACTTTTCACTTCCGCCCTCGTGGTTGTCTGGAATGCTTTTCAATTACGACTATATGACGTATCTGTATTTAGTTCCTGACAAGCCTGGGAACTAACTAAGCCCCCGCGCGTGAAATTGGCGTTTGGCGGCAATACCAAAATGAAGGAAATCTGAAAAAATTGAGGTAATTCACTTTAACAAAAACGTGGAAGACTAGCTTTAGTTCTAAGCAAGTTCACAAAGCTATCATTAGAGCTTTTATTGCGTCAAAATTAAGTTGCAGAGAAGAAAAAACAGAAATTATCCTCAACAAATAGAATAAATTTTTACTTTTCATAACAAAGGAAAATTTTCAGGTTTAAACCTTGGCTTGAAAAAAATTTGTTTCTTTCTTGCGGTATAAATCTTCATTATGTATAAATTCAGCGTTATAAATAATTCATTAAAAAATTTAAGTCCTTATACTCTCTTCGAGAAAACAGCCCACTCTTTCTCTTAAGTGAGACCTCGGTTGCTCACCTCACTTTTAAGCAATTGTGCGCAATCCCTTGTGTAATATAGGCCAAGTTATAGATTGAAACACTGAACAATTGCTCACCACTCAAATTCCTTTTCTGCAAAGTCCATATGGGTTCTCTAATTTCCTTTTGGCTCGTGACAATGACTACAAACATGCATGCTAATTCTTTGTTCTTCGCAGTGAGAATGATTTGTTGGAGTCCGATTGTCCAAAGGGCTTTGTAGCTCTATTCACGCTGTTTCACGAGTGGATAATCGAGGAAGAAACTGTTTACCCGTGGGGCGAGTTTTAGACGCGGATAATCGTTAGCTCAGCTACTAAGGACTGAGTGGCAACAAGGAAGGGGGATTTTTCGGCTCATGTCATCCCCTTCCAATGCTTTTGCAAAGCAGGCCGCTGAAAACGCCGTAACTTAATGCATTATAAAGAATCACTCCAATCTCCTTCCTGATTTATTGTAAAACCTTTAAAAGTAAATTACACTAAGCTCAAAACAATGTTTCTCATTCTGTAACAGCTAAATGCACAAACACTGAACAGAGAGAACAGAAACTCTGGACTATTCCACTGCAGTAAACAGTTTACAAATAGTTCGTCATACAGCTGAGCCATAATGCAGGTATCGGTTCAAGACATAACATCAGTACCGCTTACCTTGTGACTAGGGAAGGAATATATTATTAAAAAAGTAAGAAGAGAAAACAAGACAAAACTAGAGAAAACAATCGTAAAAAAAAAAAAAAAGGAAACAGTTGCGCGCTATCAGACACCACTGATTATAGAGAAAAATCAAAACAGAAAATCTGCTCATGCTAAATAAATATGACAAGGATTTAAAGAAATAGAATGATATGTAGAGACGCCGTTCGATAATGAAAGATGTCAAAAGGTTAATACGTGACACGTGATTAAGACCAAAATCAACATGTGACACGTGAATTTAATTTGAAAGGCAACGTGATTTGTGAATTTATGAACTGGTATATCCTGAAATATACGCGACCCGTGAAGTTTCTTCTTTCATTTCGAGTAAACGTCAAGTTTTCCCTGAAAGCTCGCACACAAGAAAATTTGAAGTTTCGCCTCTAAGTGATGTGTGAAACGGGATTACGGCCCTTCCCCTTCTTAACCATCCAATCGCATTGTTACCGGAAACACGTGCTGGTGTAACTTCTCACACGTGCGTGGCGGTATATATAGCTTCGTAATAGAATAAAATTAATGTGAATATGAAAGTGATCTTCGCAGTTATGAACACTACTTAAGAAGAAGTGAAAAGAATAAAAGTGAGGCAAAAAGAAAAAAAGTCGTTCTTCTATCGAAATCCAATTAACAACGTTGCATAAGATTTCGGATATCACCCAACAAGTCAAAAGGCTTTGTACTGGGAAGGTAACGCTTCACAGGAAATCCATTATGATCGACCAAGAACTTCTCGAAGTTCCAAGAGATGTCCTCACTTCTCACCGGAGTCCATGAAACAGCTACATAGCGACTGATTACTCCTCCTGGAAGGGGACAGAGCGACTACAAGAAGAAGTTACAACCAGTTTTAACATATCATTTTTTCCCGCGCCCCTCCTCTTACGTGAGACTCATCTTACGCGCTCGCTTTACGGCTTGCCCTGGCTTGTCAAATAGCAACAATAACAATAATTATAAAAAGCAAAAAAAAAAACATTGGTGACAGACCCCCAGACTAAGTTAACTAGTTCTGCTAATGGACGAGATTGAAATTCCACTCTCTGTCTTGCGCACTGATATTATGAAAATACCCGTTCTCGTTGTGAATAAATATTCTCCATACTTCTTCAGGGTTAAAGGGAACATTTGCGAAATCAGAGTTAGGTGATGTATCTTGCCGTTACACGACCCGCCTTGTGACTGAAGGAGGCTCTCAGTCTACACGATAGCTTCCGGATTAAATAAGTTCCCTTCCCGCCAGTCCCGAAGATAGGGGCGATTTAAATTTGGACAGAACCGAGCGCGAAAGTGCACAGGGCACTGGGCTTTCACGATTCTTTCCATTTCAGAACCTCACCCCAAAGAGTTAATTCAACATTCAGTCCAGCGGTGAGCTGGCGGCTTAAGTCCAGTCGCGGACGGGGTTCCCAAGTATTTTTTTTTTGCTCTAAGACCTCGGCTGAATGGAAGTTTCGACAACCTGGAAGACTTACCCTTGATTTTGGTGGTAAGGGTAATTGCAGGCGTTCGCATAATTGTACACATAGTTCGGTTTTAGCTGCCTTAAGGACCAAAAGTAAAATGACATCAGATTGAAACAACTTAAAAAGGCAGGCTAAGATGGGCTTATGCCCCATTCACGCCAAAGAATAAACGGGTTTTAAAGCTATATCTTCATACCTTACAAAGTAAACAGCAACTCCAGCTATCGTACATCCTACGAGAACTGAAATAGCAAGCTCGGCAATTTCTGCGCTACTTAATTTTCTTTCTTGGGTCGTTGTTGTTTGGGTCTCTGAGGAATAAAAGAGAGAGCAGTGATTGAGGAGTCTATTTCAAAAAAAAACTTTCACACAAGTAAACCAATAATAGAAAATTATCACAATCACTGATTAAAACTTTGGGTAAGATGTATTTTCACAACATGAAAAGTTACAAATGTTTTCTGATTGTGTTTTCCCAATTATATTAAGAACACATGCGTGTAGGTTAATGTTACTGTATATACAGGAGGTGATGTGTCTAAAAACTTGAAAAACTGTAATTGTCATGTCTTCTAATTTTTCGTCATTGTATTTGTGCTTATAGAACATTCATTATTATTATAAGTTTCTTTTTTTTTCTGATAGGCATAGGTAATTATTATTGTGGGTATTTTCAGCAAAATATTTGTAATCCTTTGAGCTGTAGTTTTGTTATTTTATTGTTCAGGTTCCTTTTGTTTGGTTCATAGTTTTCAAGGTTGTCACCCATCAGGTTTAACCCTTTAATCCCTAAGAGTGACAAGGTTCTAATTTCTCCTTACAATATCACCCCTGAAACAAATGTTTAAGTCACAAGAATAAAGGAAATGATCAGCAACTAATCTTGATGGTTTTACAAATTCTCCTTGTTAGAACTTAGGTAATGTATAAAAAACAGAATGGAGAATATGCATAATGATCCAGTTAGGGTGTAAAGGGTTAAATATGCTGACTTTTCTACATTCCAGGGTTCATTGTGATTCATGTTGTTGGATTTCAGGATGTTATGTAGCTGTTGTGATATTAAACTAGTTTGTTTTTTTTTTTAACCAATAATCCTAAGTAAAGTCGCCAGTGCCAAAACATTGAACTCATAACAATCACACTCAGGCAGGTAATACCACATTTATGCAAAGAAGGATCATATCAAGGGGTGAGTGGCAATGAAGATTCATGTTTTGCACTTCATTTGCATTTGCCCCACATGACATTCTGCTCTTTTTGATCACTCACCTTGCACTTTCTTAATGACATGAAACAATCTGCGTGTGCTGGACTTTCCTTCCATATTACGCATGATCATGAAGACATCATAGCTGTGCGCATTTTCCAATCTTGGTAAAGTAATGCTGGTTGCTTTGGCATCAGTAGTATAACTACAACCTTTAACTTCCCTCTGGCCAACGTGGTATGCACATGAAATCACGTACTGACCAGGATTGCCCCACCATGATGAGGTATCTGCCGGCTGAGAGACAATTACTTTTTGTCATCATCATGGTGGCATTAGATCAAATCTCTATTACCAGACATCACTATGAGAAGCACTCCCCTCCCAAAGAGATCAAATGATGAATAATAGCAAAGAACAAACAAACAAATTATTTCATGAGGCAGCCAAGAGGGCCCCATCTCATCTGAGTGTGGTAAAAACCAAAACCAAGTACCGGTGATAACAATTAAATTGCCCAATCATGGAGCAAAAAATCACAAGGAGCAAATCAGAACTCAAAGTAAAAACAATTAAAGTGTTAAAAGCCTTGGAAATGTGTGTAGCCAAGGCACCATTGGTTTCTAGTTTTGCATCTGAATAGTAAAGAAAATGGCATGATTTTTCTGGACTAATCACAGTGGATAGATAAAACAAAACCCATGAAATCTTGCTTTACTTCAGACAATATATTGAATTTTTTTTCAGAAAAGCCTTTCCCGAAAGAAAAAAAACACTCAGATTATCTCAATCATTAGAGAAAAATATAAAGCCTGTAAACTATGACTTTACCACGATTATTTAGCCTTAGACCACAAGTTTTGTGCCTGAATGATTTTCAAATTGAAGTATAGCAGACTCAATGATCAACAATTTTCAAATTGAAAAAAGTCCAGTTTGAAGTGTACACACGCAGACATGTGTTCTAAAAAGAAATTTTAGGTATCAAGAATTAAGGTTTAAAACCCACCTCCCATTCCACTGATACATTCCTGAGACCAGAATTGCCCGGAAAGGATATCGAATAATCTCTTATCACCTTTGATAGATTGACTGGATCTGTAATCAAAATGATTGATGTCATCTACAGCTGTAGAGGGGTGGAGGGAATGGAAGAATATGCTAAAGGATTGCGAGATTGGAGAGAGGGTTAATCAAGACAGAAAAAAATTGCAGCAAAGGATGAAGGGAGGAGAGTTAAAGTGAAGTGAAGGAAAAGAGAGAGAAATAGATTGTAAAAGGAAAGGATGGAATTAGAGTGAAGGGAAAGGAGGCAAGATCAAGAAAAGGTCAGTAAATGGGGGTATAGTTTAGGGAAGTGACCTGCCAGGGGCCTGTTTCTCAAAGGTCCTTGTACTTTATGGGCCCCTATGGCTGTTCTGTTTTCATTCCAGATGGGAGTTTCAAAAGTTTTGAAAACTATACAAACAAAACTATCAGCTAAAGAAACAAAATGGACTGGTTAGGGTGCTAGAACTTGCTCTAGAGAAACAGGTCCCACGAGACAATTAGGCTGATGAGAAAAGAAACAAAGAGGCAATGTGTGCAAGAAGGTGGAAGACAAGAGGGAGAAGGTGATAAGGAAGTCCTTAGAAAAGAACAGTCAGAGTGACCAATGGCAAAAGAGAAAAATGAGCATAATGATAGGTACATGGCACTTTATACTCTCAAGAAAAACAAGAATTGCTTACTCATATTGGATGCCATTGCAAATACACCCATGAAAATGATTCATATTTAGACAATGTGCAAGGTGACTCAACAGTTTGCAAATAACAGGGAACATTTCTGTAACCAAGTGTGGGTTGTAGAAGAAATGAGAAATTATGGCCTGGAATACATAGATACAAGGGCAACAACTATTAAAAAGACATACAGCCTGCTTTTGTCCTGACAATTTTTGGCCCGATGGCTTCACTCCAGGCTGATTCATCTAATCTGACCACAACATAAACATAATACTCTGTAAAGTCTTTCAGTCCAGTGAGCAGTGTAAATTCTTTATTGGATGTAGTGCTTGTCTGAAATGAAACAAACATTAAAAAAGTATGTGCATTAATATTAAATTAAAAAATTACTTGGGTATTCTCTTAATTTAATAATAATGACATTAACTAATTATTTAATTAGTAATCATGATAAAATTGGCCCTCATGATTAAAGAAATAAATGTCCACCTGAATGAATGAATAAATAGTTTGACTTGTGCATACAATAAAAACAGTGAATAGTCATTTTGAAACATGAAAAATAAATCAATACATAAAAAACAATTTTTAAATCATTTTTTATGCTACTCACATAGGTTTCTCAGACCAGGAGACCACAAGTTTTCGTTCCATTCTCCCACTCTTTCTGCCAATTTTCATTCACCTGTCTTGAGCTATAACTTCTCCCACTCCTCTCCTCCCCCCTCTCTTTCTTCACAAATTACTGATGCAGTTTTTTATCTTGACATGTAAATTGGATTTGTTCATTTAATTTTATTAAAGCTTTGAGGACAGTTCTCTTAGTCAGTAACATTTCATTTACAATGGGTGATGTGTGAAAAATTAGTTAGAAAATGTTTACCTAAACATACCCTATTTTTAATCTCTCCTTTGGCATGATAGAGCACTGTATAATTTTGGTCGGCTAGATCCCAAGATGGTCTGGCTTTCCAACGCACACGTAATTCACCGTCTTTATCTGTGCGCTCAACACTAAAATTTTCAGGAGGCTTGGGTGTAACTGAAAGACAAACATTAACCTTTTAATTTTCCAGCAGTGACAATAACATGTAACGTCTTGTGAAATTATCAAAATATTTAATCCAGCAAACAGGTAATGAGATTACTCAAAATTATCAGGCAGAATTAAGCTGTCATCTTGATCTAACACCAAATTCTTGTAAATAATTCACCCGGAAATGTGTAACACTGAGCTGGATGAGACAATTAACAATCAGATTCTAGGAGTTGAAGGTTTAATGACTGAAATCATAATGGGGATTGTGATATTATTAGCAATACTAAAATTATCCTAAATTAATGAAGAAGCACTTTGAAAAAAAATACCTGAACTTATAGAGATATATGGCAGGTAAATAAGACTTTGTGCACTTCCAACAGCATTTGTGGCCATAACAGAAATATTATAGTCACAGGCATCTAAGAAAGTTTTCAGAATACACTTGAAATTCATTGTAGTGCTGAGAATGTTTACAGGCTGGCATTCTTTTATGTTGATCAACCTGCAGGCAGTTTTCTGACATGGGTTGTCAGGTTTGTCATTACACAATTTGATGGAGTAGTTCACAGGTAAACCACCAGTATAGCTGGAAGATGACCACAGTATCCAGACATCTATAAATGGATAAACACCATAGATTTTGAGGTTTAAATTCCGTGGGGAGCTTGGTGGATCTGGAAAGCAAAAGTCAGAATAGTTTATATGACTGTGTGAGTCTCCACGGAAATTGGCTTTAAATAACTAATTTATACCATCATATGCATATTACTGTTCTCTATATATCTATTGTGCTGATGAGGAGAATTTGTTTAACAATCCCAAGCTTCTTTAATTGGTGATTGCTCGATTCAGGGTGTTACTGTGAGGAGAAGTTGGTTTCTAATCATTTTAGGGACAAAGGGATAAAGTATCACACTTTATAATATAAAAGCTAATTGAAAAGGAGAATCATGAGGTAATTGAAGGAGTTAAATGCAATAAAGCCTTTTGTACATTTAAATTGAAGCCTACAAGATTTCTAGTTTGCTTATAAAAGTCCAGGGAATATTAGGTATTTAATGTGTTTTTGATACACAGTGTGTCTTATTACAAACTTAACTGTCTCAATAAATTTTAAACAAGTGAAACAAACAAAATAACCAAAAAAAAAAAAAAAATTCACAAAACACTGTCCAGTGAGTACCCAGTACTAAGTGAGGTAAACTTTGATTTTAAGAACTTGACTGATCTAATAATTACTTTATCTCAGGTTGTTGGAATGTCTGCCATTGCTAATTACATTGATCCTTTTCAAGATTACTCTCACTCAGACGATCAGAATACTTTATCAACAGTTACCTCTAGGTTCAAACCATTTACTGCTTTTTTTAAAACATTCTTCCTTTGTAATTTATCCATGTATGTATGTGGCTTTAAATTCAATGTTTAGTTTTGTCTTTCTTTGAGATTTGGAGGAGTTCTGGTATTTACACAGTGACCATAATTCTTACAATAAACTGCACTGAAATCATATCAAAAAAAAGTTCTCAATAAGTATAAATTATATCAAAGTGAAATTAAAACAGACTATTACCTGCCACAGTGACTGAGATATTTACTCCTTGGGATTTATCACCAGATACTGGACCACACCAGTAAATTCCATTATCATGGGCACTTGCATTCAATAATTGCAACTGAACTGTTGAATCATCAATTTTTTTCGCTCGATCAAACAACCATTTGTCATTGTGCTTCCAGGATACATTAGGGCTTTGTCCAAATCCAGATCTTACAGTGCAGTTTAACAAAAATACAGAGCCCCTTAAGACAAAGTATGAATTGTCAGGGCTCCCTGGTTCAATTGTGACAAATGAAGCTGAAATAAAAGCAATGTAATTGTTATTTTCACTAAATTTATAATGATAAGGTTCTGGGAGATTTCACTTGCCAAAGCCAAAAAAGTATAAGTAAACATCTCATATATAATTCTTTAAATCCAAATCTGCATTTACTAACTAAAGGTGACTCACTAATATTGCCTATATGTGATTTAAACAAAACTAGTTTTGTCGAAAACCATGTCAATTTATTACCATTTAATATTTAAACATAAGTCTACAGCAATCAACTGATGAGGTTTTGAGCAAACATTCTATAATTTGTAAATCATTTGGGCAATATTAGTGTGTGGAAAGTAGTTGCAAATTAGGATTTTCCTATATATAAGGTAAGTACATGTACTTAATAAGCAGACCAAAGATGTACCAAACGTTTTAGTAACAGATGACATGTATCTCACCTCTCTTTGACATTTCAGAACAATATCCTGACAAGAGTTTTAAAGAATGGAGAAATTTTAAGTTGACTGTTGAAACTGATTTCGGATTTAAATTGCTTTTTCAAAATTTGCTACTTACGTCCATACCTAGATTGATCCGTATAGCAACTCCAAAATGCACCCCCAGTCAGAAAGTAAACTAACTGGCGTTCACACGCCGTTAATCTGTACTTAATTTAGACATCGACATTTTCGCACACAGCGTAAGTCAGTTCCGATATTGTATCAGACTCATTAAAAGATAGCATCTGAACCACGTTGATTTTGTTCATTAATTTAAAGAAAATAAATTGCAGCTCAATTATGCAAGAGGGAAGGAAATGACTGATTTCATCCTAAGAGTTGAACTGGCTTATATGAAAAAAGAATCAAAACCAAACAAAACAGAAACTGTAGGGCCACGAAAATTGGCGAGCAACCAAAGAAATAAAAGGGATTTCATTCCTCCCTGCAAACAAATTCAATATATTCCGTGTATATGCCTTCCATGATTCTATCGTTAAAGGAATTCAGTGATAACTACAGAGAGAACCTTAATAAATTAAATATAAAGTCACCCTTTTAAAATTCGAACACAATTCAAACCTGTTTACCATGCCGATAACCTTAAACCAAATCATTTTATAAACTTACTTCAAAGGTGCAACGTCCATTATAACGCAAACTAAATAATTGATATATGCAGAGTGCTTGGTTTAGTTACTAAAAGCACACAACGAACCCCAAAGAAGTGTATTTATCAAAATGAACCTTCCATCTTACCTCGAGAATGATTTCCTAGCGAGGAAACGTAGGTAGAGGACAGCAACGAAAATAATATCGAGTAGAAGGGAAGTAAACTGTACGAATTCATTGTCTACGTTTGACTTCGTGCCAACATCGCAATAGAGGATACCTTTGCATGATTCATTAGGAAAATCTCGTCTCCTACGCAAAATTAAACTAAAAATTACTTCATTAAAATAACTCTTGGCTTGTAAAATTAATCTCCCCTCATCGGTTTGCCATAAGTATCACAGAACATCCACAGTTGATTGCCAATTTCGGTTTCGAAAGACTGTTATTTTCTGTCACTTTTCACTTCCGCCCTCGTGGTTGTCTGGAATGCTTTTCAATTACGACTATATGACGTATCTGTCCTTAGTTCCTGACAAGCCTGGGAACTAACTAAGCCCCCGCGCTTGGAATTGGCGTTTGGCGGCAATACCAAAATGAAGGAAATCTGAAAAAATTGAGGTAATTCACTTTAACAAAAACGTGGAAGACTAGCTTTAGTTCTAAGCAAGTTCACAAAGCTATCATTAGAGCTTTTATTGCGTCAAAATTAAGTTGCAGAGAAGAAAAAACAGAAATTATCCTCAAAAAATAGAATAAACTTTTACTTTTCATAACAAAGGAAAATTTTCAGGTTTAAACCTTGGCTTGAATAAATTTGTTTCTTTCTTGCGGTATAAATCTTCATTATGTATAAATTCAGCGTTATAAATAATTCATTAAAAAATTTAAGTCCTTATACTCTCTTCGAGAAAACAGCCCACTCTTTCACTTGAGTGAGACCTCGGTTGCTCACCTTACTTTTAAGCAATTGTGCGCAATCCCTTGTGTAATATAGGCCAAGTTATTGAGTGAAACACTGAACAATTGCTCACGACTCAAATTCCTTTTCTGCAAAGTCCATATGGGTTCTCTAATTTCCTTTTGGCTCGTGAATGAATACAATCATGCATGCTAATTCTTTGTTCTTCGCAGTGAGAATGATTTGTTGGAGTCCGATTGTCCAAAGGGCTTTGTAGCTCTATTCACGCTGTTTCACGAGTGGATAATCGAGGAAGAAACTGTTTACCCGTGGGGCGAGTTTTAGACGCGGATAATCGTTAGCTCAGCTACTAAGGACTGAGTGGCAACAAGGAAGGGGGATTTTTCGGCTCATGTCATCCCCTTCCAATGCTTTTGCAAAGCAGGCCGCTGAAAACGCCGTAACTTAATGCATTATAAAGAATCACTCCAATCTCCTTCCTGATTTATTGTAATACCTTTAAAAGTAAATTACACTAAGCTCAAAACAATGTTTCTCATTCTGTAACAGCTAAATGCACAAACACTGAACAGAGAGAACAGAAACTCTGGACTATTCCACTGCAGTAAACAGTTTACAAATAGTTCGTCATACAGCTGAGCCATAATGCAGGTATCGGTTCAAGACATAACATCAGTACCGCTTACCTTGTGACTAAGGAAGGGATATATTATTAAAAAAGTAAGAAGAGAAAACAAGACAAAACTAGAGAAAACAATCGTTAAAAAAAAAAAAAAGGAAACAGTTGCGCGCTATCAGACACCCCTGATTATACAGAAAAATCAAAACAGAAAATCTGCTCATGCTAAATAAATATGACAAGGATTTAAAGAAATAGAATGATATGTAGAGACGCCGTTCGATAATGAAAGATGTCAAAAGGTTAATACGTGACACGTGATTAAGACCAAAATCAACATGTGACACGTGAATTTAATTTGAAAGGCAACGTGATTTGTGAATTTATGAACTAGTATATCCTGAAATATACGCGACCCGTGAAGTTTCTTCTTTCATTTCGAGTAAACGTCAAGTTTTCCCTGAAAGCTCGCACACAAGAAAATTTGAAGTTTCGCCTCTAAGTGATGTGTGAAACGGGATTACGGCCCTTCCCCCTTCTTAACCATCCAATCGCATTGCCGCCGGAAACACGTGCTGGTGTAACTTCTCACACGTGCGTGGCGGTATATATAGCTTCGTAATAGAATAAAATTAATGTGAATATGAAAGTGATCTTCGCAGTTATGAACACTACTTAAGAAGAAGTGAAAAAAATAAAAGTGAGGCAAAAAGAAAAAAAGTCGTTCTTCTATCGAAATCCAATTAACAACGTTGCATAAGATTTCGGATATCACCCAACAAGTCAAAAGGCTTTGTACTGGGAAGGTAACGCTTCACAGGAAATCCATTATGATCGACCAAGAACTTCTCGAAGTTCCAAGAGATGTCCTCACTTCTCACCGGAGTCCATGAAACAGCTACATAGCGACTGATTACTCCTCCTGGAAGGGGACAGAGCGACTACAAGAAGAAGTTACAACCAGTTTTAACATATCATTTTTTCCCGCGCCCCTCCTCTTACGTGAGACTCATCTTACGCGCTCGCTTTACGGCTTGCCCTGGCTTGTCAAATAGTAACAATAACAATAATTATAAAAAGCAAAAAAAAAAAAACATTGGTGACAGACCCCCAGACTAAGTTAACTAGTTCTGCTAATGGACGAGATTGAAATTCCACTCTCTGTCTTGCGCACTGATATTATGAAAATACCCGTTCTCGTTGTGAATAAATATTCTCCATACTTCTTCAGGGTTAAAGGGAACATTTGCGAAATCAGAGTTAGGTGATGTATCTTGCCGTTACACGACCCGCCTTGTGACTGAATGAGGCTCTCAGTCTACACGATAGCTTCCGGATTAAATAAGTTCCCTTCCCGCCAGTCCCGAAGATAGGGGCGATTTAAATTTGGACAGAACCGAGCGCGAAAGTGCACAGGGCACTGGGCTTTCACGATTCTTTCCATTTCAGAACCTCACCCCAAAGAGTTAATTCAACATTCAGTCCAGCGGTGAGCTGGCGGCTTAAGTCCAGTCGCGGACGGGGTTCCCAAGTATTTTTTTTTTGCTCTAAGACCTCGGCTGAATGGAAGTTTCGACAACCTGGAAGACTTACCCTTGATTTTGGTGGTAAGGGTAATTGCAGGCGTTCGCATAATTGTACACATAGTTCGGTTTTAGCTGCCTTAAGGACAAAAAGTAAAATGACATCAGATTGAAACAACTTAAAAAGGCAGGCTAAGATGGGCTTATGCCCCATTCAAGCCAAAGAATAAACGGGTTTTAAAGCTATATTGTTAAACACAGTTCAATAATGTTTTCTTCATAGAGCCTGCTTATACCAATGTTTGTCGACTTCAAATCTAGCACATATGAAATAAAAAGGTAATGACTACTAAAAACATGGAAAATTCAGTTTTTCAAGGTTTATTTCTGATTTTAACTCATTTAAACCTGGTTTAACTGAACATGTTTTGCAGGTGTGAATGGGGGTATAAGCTTGGAGAGAGAAGCCCCTGAAGATCAGTGGAAAGGTCTAATATATAGATTTAGCCAAGCCTAAAAGCGGAGCTCTTATTAGTTTATTTTCCAGCCCTACGTTACACTGAATAAAAACTGTGGAAAGGTCTATAAATTACTCTTACCCGTGACTATAATTACGTAAGGTCACATTTATTACGTAATCTCATACTGATATGGACGGTAGCCCTAAAGATATTAAAATCTAGAAATCCTCGAGTTAAACCCATTAAAGAGCAGAAGTTACCTTTAAATAGGTGTAGATCGGGTCTTCCCATGCGCCGTTGACTCGGATTTTCTGAAAAAGTGGAAAATTCGGAACAAATCCATTGCCAGGCCGGACCCATTTCAACCCGTTCATAATCTCCTTCTCGTTCGCTCCTGGTTCTTGGTTTAGGAACTGATTACACGGAAAAGCCAAAATATTCAAACCACACCGGTAGTTTTTTTGGTTAAGTTCTTTCATGAGTGCATTTAAGTGAGGGTACTGTGCAGCGAATCCTCAGTAGGTAGCTACGTTTAGCGCCAGGGTGACGTTCCCAGCGTACTTGCGTAGCAAGGTTGCTGTGCCGTTCAGATATTTTGTGCGAAAGTCGAACAGCGACCGGTTTCTACTTCGAGTACAAGAAGTCGAGGTCTCCCTTACTGCTTCAGCTGAAAAACCAGCAAAGAAGTACAAAAGACAAGCAAGCAAAGAAGCGCGCGCCATTGTGAACAACAACGCGCCACCGACAGCTACTATTTGAAGCAGCGCATGGCTTAACGTAATTTGAAACCGCACCCACTTCAAGATGGAACAAAGGGATTCTTATAAACATTCTATTGGGCGAGAGAGGGGACCGCAAGGAGGAGAAATGTGTCTAGCTAAGCTACGTAAGGATGCGTTGCTGTGAAATTAATTTCATCGACGGTCCTGTGATGATATCTTTTCTTTTTCCGCAAGTTTGAGCTCGCTTTTTCCGCTCTTTCTTGGCAAAGCTACCCAGAGAAAAGAAGTGCAAAAATATGACATCATCCTCCCCAGGGGAGTCCCACGTTATAACAGTCACAAAGGAAATATGAGTACCTGGAGGATCCATTTTAGATGGCGAGATGTCCTGAAAAGGCTTGAAACAAAGTCACTGAAGTCCTTCATGCAAGAGAGTTTAATTTTGATCCAATTTCGAAAATCCCTTTGCGGAACGAAGGGTGCAATAAGTTACTACACCTTATCTAGTGGATTGTTTCTAAAGTATCAATAAAATTAACCTATTCACCGCTCCCTCTCCTCTCTGCTGTGTTCGCTTAATTTGTTGTGGTTAATGTGTAAGCTTATAATCAGATAAAATGACTTTAAAACCTGCAATAGCTTCCAATTACCTATTGTGTAATCAGAACAAGGACAGCGTACACATTGTTTTCGGATAGCTCTCCTGTCTTGTAGAATCGTAAGTAATGTGTATTATTTTTGCCTTCTAAAGATATTTAGACTACAAGACCGAAAGTTACAAAGGACATGCACTTTTTTAGGGTTACGTACACTCTTCTTATCATTGAAGCGACATCAGAGACAAACTTCAGGAGAACGTACTGACACACCGTGAGGTATATTTTGTTGCTTTTTTCTCTCTGTACTAGCCATAGTTTGGTGTTGGTTGTATGTGTTGGTACGTTTGCTTATCACAGTCTGCTTTTCTTGACTTTTCAGTGTATAACACAACGAAAGGCCCAATAATTTGAATCAAAGGCAATTCGGATTTCAATTAACTTTACCTTTAGTTGTAGACATGTATCGATTTCCCTTTTTAAACGTAGAAAATGAAATCATTTCCCGGCGGAAATTGGTGGAAAACTGTTGATCTGTCTGTT
Organism: Pocillopora damicornis; assembly: GCF_964200805.1. Classification (NCBI taxonomy): domain Eukaryota; kingdom Metazoa; phylum Cnidaria; class Anthozoa; order Scleractinia; family Pocilloporidae; genus Pocillopora; species Pocillopora damicornis. The sequence goes on from NC_142672.1 coordinate 22,833,976, forward strand.
CTTCTAAAACTAAACATAAGAAAAAAAGATCAGAAGACGAGGGCAGCTGTTAGCCAGACCACTCCTCCTTCTTTAAGTGGTTCCGATATATTCGTTTTTCCTAAAATCACCTCTTCCGTCACGTCACTCCTTTTTTAAATCTGCAGTGCCAGTACTGTATGATTTGTAGGTAAACACAACTCAGTCTTTCCACTTCGGCGAAAGTAGGGCAGTCATTTTGCAAGCTAAGTTGTATGGGAGAGTCTTGGATGAATTAACTTTAAAACAACGGTACAGTTGAAGTTTGAAGTTACTTGTTCATATCATTGCATAATATAGGTCACTAATTAACACCGTGGTGCTCTATGTCATCATTTTACATTCTCATTTGAGCGCCTTTTTTTTTTTTTCGATATCCAATTTGCGGCGCTATGAATGAACCTGTAAAACCTTTCGACCCAAGGCAAGATTCAGTTTGCCAAACTGTTTAGCGAACTACAATGTAATTCTTAGCAGTAGCAGTTAGTTCCAGACGAACTCAGCAATATGTCTTCTTCAGTAAGTATATACGTGTTTATCTTACGTCTACATAAATGTGTGTTGTGATGACATCGATCGTCTGGGATGCGCTTGAGTCACGCTAGGTCATTTTACCTCGTCGGAACTACTTAACAGCACAACGGATTTGGTTTTTTTGTTTGTTTTTGTTTTTGTTTATTTGTTTTGTTTTGTTTTGTTTTTTTCAAAGCAAATGACTAATAAAAACTGGAAAGTGAAGAGCTGTTTACGAATGAGGTCATAAAAACATACTCATTTTATGGGGAAGGTGCTTTCGTCAATGAAAACTAAGCATTTGATCTTATCTTTATGTAAAACGAGGCAGACGAGGCAGGGTTGGCTGTCAACATATTATTAAGTGAACTTCACCAAAGGGTTAAAAACTTTTGTCTGTCGCTATTGCTTGAAGGGGCATCATGGGGTGGCGGTCCTAGTGTTTATTGAACGATTCGCTTTGACTTGAACTGCATTCGCTTTGGGACGTATCGAGACATAGCGAGTCTATAGCGTAGGCGTGCTTGGGCAGACATTTCATTCAACAGCTGAAACAATTATGGTGTGATAAAGAGTTTTAATAGATAGTCGATTCGTTACCTTGAGTTAAATTACACTGCTCACTCCAGGATATAGATTATTCTCCGTGCCACGGAGTGCCACAATCGTCTTGCGGCCTTGGAATTGTAAACACGAAAGTGTAGGTAATTTTTTTTTTTGCACTTTCTTTCCTTTTATTTGCAAGATAGCTCTGAATTAGTTCTTGATTTAACTACATGGATGTTGAAATGCTGACAGCCAGCGGCGAGGACTGGTTCCCGCTTTTTAAATTTAATTTTTCATGCTGATGGCGTTTCTACATCATTGCAATAATAGAATGTAACTCAGTCTTTTTCGCGAAGTGCTTCTTGGGATCTGCTTCGCTCACAGAATAATGTTACATTTGAACAATCTCATCGATCAAAAGAAACAATTGGCACAAAGAGGAAAAAAACATTTCCACAGCAGGAGATAAATTGGAGTAATATATCTGGCTGGAGGGCTCATAATTTTACGGGATAAAAATACTGATCGAAGCGTCCCCAAGGCAGCTAAGTCATCTCTGTCTGTGGTTCAGACGAGGAAAGGAATTTGGCAAAATTTTAAAGGGAAATGGTTAGACTTTTTCTTCCTATCTATCCACCTTCCCTTTTTCGTGATTGCCTCCGAGTTTCTTTCCCCTCTCGGCCAGATTTCATTTTTTTAACTCGATGTGTGGTTTGACCCGCGTCATTTTCATGATATCTCATTTCATTTTCTTAATGCGCACCTTGAGTTCTTTACTATCGCGATTTTTATTCTTGGTCGTTTGTTTAATTAGTCTTTTTATCGTTGCCACATTTATCATTTTAAAATGTACCTAAGCCAGTAACTCCATCTGAATATTAAGAGAAAAAAAACGTCGCTACAGGTGCTGTGACTCATCAGGACAACATAAGCGGTAATAATGCAATAACTCCGGTAAGGGTTAGCTAGCCGAGAGGCACTCTAAACCTTTGAGGTGATTCACACCGCTCACTCCAGGATACAGATTATTCACCGCACCACAGAGTGCCACAATCGTCTTGCGGCCATGGAATTGTTTGCACAAAAATGTAGGTAACGATTTTTTTTTAAACTTTCTTTCCTTTAATTTGCAGGGTAGCTCTGACTTAGTTCTAGATTTAACTACATTAATGCTGAAATGCTAACAACTAGGCGAGGACTAGTTCCTTCTTTTTAAATTTATTTTTTCATGCTGATGGCGTTTCTACATCATTGCAATTAGAATGTAACACAGTCTTTTTCTCGAAGTGTTCTTTGGGATCTGCTTCGCTCACAGAATAATGTTACGTTTGAACAATCTAATCAAAAGAACCAAGTCGTGTATAAAAAGCCCTACTGACACGTAATAAGAGTTAACTTAGAAAGAGAGGTTGTAGATTCTCATGGAAGCATGTGTTTTTTTGAAATGCTTAAAACTGAAACAAAGAGGAAAAAAATTGATAAAAATTTCATTCGAGGTTAAATTGGACTGGTGTTTGGCTGGAGAGCTCACAATTTTGCGAGATAAAGATACTAGTCAAAGCGTTCGTGATGACGCTGAGTCATCTCTGTCTTTGTTTGGAAGCCTGGCATATCAACTCCGCCCACGCTCCTATAAATCGTGATGATGGCGGCTTACTTCCTGACGCTTATTTACACTTCGTCAGAAAAAAAGGTCAGCCAATCATGAGCATATAAAAGGACCTCTTGTTGCAGCGTTTAGATCACCCCTGATGAAGGCACTAGACAGGAGTGTCAAAACGTTGGGTCTACGAATTGTATCTTCTCAGTTGCATTCATCAGATCTTTAAGCCAGAGTAGCATCAAACTATGTCTCATCTCTGTCTGTTGATCAGATGAGGGAAGGACTTTCGCCTATTTTCTTCTTAATTACTTATGTTTTTGGAAACCTCGACATTTGGAAAAAATTTAGGGAGAAATGGTTCGGCTTTTGCTTCCTTACTATCCATCTTCCCTTTTCTAGTGATTGCCTCTGAGTTTCCTTCCCTTCTCGGCCAGATTTCATTTTTTGAACTCGATGTGTGGTTGGACTCGCAGCATTTTCATGATATCTCATTTCATTTTTCTGATGCGCACCTGCAGTTCTTTCCTTTTGCGATTTTCATCCATGGTTGTTTGTTTATTTAGTCTCTCTATTATTTATCAATTTACCAAGTAGTTAAGTCTGATCAATAACTCCATATAAGGAAGCTTTCAAAAAAACATCGTAACAGCTGCACTGACTCATCAGGACAACATAAGCAATGATAATGCAATTACACCAGTAAGGAATTCGAACTATCAGTTAGCTGACAGGCATCCTGATCGATCAAGCTAAGAAGAAAAGCTTCTTTTTAAAGAATATCAGGAATTAAGCAACTTTTTTTAAACAAAATTCGGCCTTTCCCAGTCACGGATACTCATTGATGTCAACAACGCTTCTTTTATTACATATATAGTTTAATATAAAGCGAGCGAATTTAGTTGACTCATTACGTATCCTTTGGCTAAAAGTAACGTGAACAAACCTCATTTTACAATTTTAACGTAATAGCGTTTCACGCTTAGGTCCCGAGACATCGACTTAAGGATTAGAGACACCGACCACCATTTAGCTAGTGATATTGTGTACATTACCTACACTGGCATGAAATATTCAACAATATCTGGAATTTTTAAAATGGTCTCTCGGCCTTCAAGGTAAATGGTTGTAATGTCTTCAAACTGATAAGTTGTCAACTCTATTTCAAAACGTACGTACGTACGTCTGTTAATAGTTTCCATAGAACCAGGGCTAGAAGATATAGCGGTTTTTTTTTTTTCATCTTACAATTAATTTTATTGCAAGTCTCTTCAAAAGAGAGAAATATTCTTAGCTCTCGCGACATCAACTCAAATACCACTTTCAATGTCGAAAGGTTTGATTGTCCAATTGTCCAGGAGTCCAAGCCGCCAATCAGTAAAAATCTCACATTCTATTGCAAAATTATGTCAAATGATACGTGACAAAGGCTGAAAAAGCTGTCAAATCAAAGCTAATAAACATCAAGGTTAAAATAAACATTTAAACTCAATCATAAACAAATTGAAGGAACTGGTAAGTTGCATAGAAAGGCTTCGTTATTGTGTAGTTGCTTGGCAGAAACCTGTGAACCAGTCTACACTTTCGGAGGTAAGAATTAAAACTGATGATTAAATGTAACAGTGGAAAAGGTTTAAGTGTGCACAAAAATCTAAGAAGAAGTCAAGACATTAAAGGCATTACGTAAAGAGGCTAGAGGTCAACACAGAAGCCTTCAGTAAGCTCATTGAGTCCTAAAGTTTCCGGATCTGGTCAGCCGTAGAATCACTAAATTTAGTAAACGCCATAAGCTGACCACAGCTTATATTCTCAGATGTTTCCTTTTTTCACGCATTACCGCAAAGTAAAACCGAAAAAGGGCTTCAAAATATTTCCAAGGGTATACCGTTTTAGTGATTACTCAGAACAAACATTCCTCAGTTGTTGTTCACAGTTGTTAATAAGCTTACAGCTTAATGGAAAGCACTTGCGTAACAAATCGACACGAAATAGAATCTTGAAATTAGCCAACACCACCCAAACGAAAGGTGTGACAAATTGCTGTTTATCACTGAATTGTGACATTTGTATTTTCCATTTATTCTGCTTTGTATTCGTTAAAAGTTTACCGGTTTGCGTGACTTTCAGTCTACACTCAGGCCTTGGAGTGTTTCCAGTTTCTTGATAGCGCACACCGACAAGGCTTTTTTTTTTCTTCAGTTGACATTTGCAAAGCTTTATGTGATGGGATATTCTCAATCGAAAGCTAAAAACCTGCCTGTTACAGATCATCTATCAAAAATAAAAACATGAAACAAAGCAGGTGAAAAAATGTTTCGTGCTGATTAAGAGACATGCTCCCGTGTTACAAGTTCAACAGCAGCAAATCAAACAAGTTTATCAAGCATATGTTTCATTGCAAAGCTATCACCTCCCAGTGAACTATCCTCTTATACTTGAGGATTGCGGTAGAGAATTTAATTTTAACTATATTTTCCTATCTTCTGATTCTTCGTTCATTTCCTTTTTATAAATTGTGTGACGGTTCAAGGTACTATACAGACAGATCTATTTATTTTCACATTACAATGCGAAGGAGGTGGAGAAGTTTGATTTATTGTTGAATCTTTAGAACTGAGGGGGAGTTGTGAGTACAACAGACATTTTAGGACACTGTAACATGAAAGTTCGGCTCGATCTCGTTTATTAGACAGCTTTGACAAATTGCAACTCACATTCTTGCAAGAATTTACATGGAATTAATTGGAGAATACTTCTGACTTTTCGTCCCTCTTCCTCAGCCTAGGTCACTTGCAAATGTCGTTCAATATAATTTAGCAAACCATCAAATGAAGGACGTACTTTGACAGTTGGAAAGACTTTTTGAATTAATGAATTACTTCATGGCTTCCCCTGTGGGATACAAAAAAAAAATTTTCGAAGTTACCATTGTGATTCAAGTTTCGTATGAAGATGAAGGAAGGTTTATCTGAAATGCTCAGATCATTTGGTCATGAAGCATTGTCAATAATTATAATCTGTGTTAATCTCCATCAGTCTTATTCATGGATATCATTTCACTGCAAAATGATATAAATACGACCACCAAGGTTCTCAAACACAAAAGCTGTGAATTTAATACTCGAACAGTTAATAGTCAAAGCAGAACTACAGAGCTGTTAACAAGGCGGGGAAATTTCTCTAACAGTTCTGGTTGTTCAGGTACAGACGGGGAAATTTCGATATCAATTCAGGTTGTTCAGGTACAGAGACAAATATTTCGTCGGCAAGCAATTGGTTTATGTTGTAAACATAACTGTAACACGGTAATCTCTTCTCTGAGCGTGTGAGGGGCGGAATTTAAACATGATGAAGACGAGCCGATCGCCTCCAAAATTATGGTGTGGCGGTAGAATTTTAAAGACTGACTGCAAATTGCCAGTTGTCTCTTGTGTTACTAAAGGTATAAACTGGCGCCTTCTTTCTTGACCGTCGTCCGGTGTTGCTGTTGTGATGTTTATCGTTGCATGACGTCATAGCTTTGCCGCTTTTTGGAAAACGAACGACAAATTGACGTCAAATTTTTTTGTGGTCCAAAAGTTTCACCCATCATAAAAACACAACTGGTTACTTGTGTAAGAAGGATGTTTATCGAAATCTGCATGTAAAAAATGTTTGGTGCAGAAAAATTTCATTCGGTTAAAACCTTGTTTTCATCATATTCCATTTCTCTTTTGTTGTCTACAGCGTGATCACTGAGTTTACGTCATGGCTGTTCGTTTCCGTTTGCCCCAATTGATGAGAGAAGCTACCGCTGAGTTCGCTTCTACATTCATTTTGCTGGTGAGTGAGCAGCAAGTAGATTTTTAACTGATTCCCATAAGTGAAAAATTAAGACGTTCAGTCGATCTTATTGTAGCTCATGGCATAACTGATTCTTTTACATTGGAAAAGCGCAAACTTTAGTTCATCAATTTTATATTTATGCAGACGTTTGGAATAGCGTCAGTAGCTCAGATGATTCTCAGCAAGTCGGAGTTTGGAAATTTTTTCTCCGTGAACTTCGGTTGGGGAATTGGTGTTATGCTCGGCTGCTATTGGGCTGGTGGAATTTCAGGTCAGTTGTGAAAAAGTGTCACCATCTTGAATAGTTTTCTGTTTCCTGGTCCGTCCATTTTGAAAAACCGAGCAATACTTTTTTTTATTTTCATAATTTTAAATCTCTTTCTTTCTCCGCCCTCCACAATTAGCCCCACTCATTTTTGCTTCATTCCTTTTTTTGTTTTTGGCGTGTTTCCAGCTTAGCTATGGGTCATTTCAGGGTTTTATGCAAGCAATTTCTTTTTCAAGACGCCAAAATGATCCCGACATGTTTTGCTAAAATAAAATGAAGTAGAATTGGATTTTAACAATCTCATAAGCACTTTACGAAGTTTATTCTCATGGTACATGATGGAACGCGAGGCAAGATTGTCGAGAAGCCGATTAACTGTAGTTACGATTAAAATTTTGTGGTAGCTTAAGTTTTATTTTCATTTTAAACTATACCAAAAAGTAGGATTACATCGGAAATCCAGAGTTGATTGGCAATAATCTTGCTTTTGAAGTAAAGTCTTCGCCACTGTGTTAATTGCCTTACTTTCATTGGAAACTGTTTACCATTCATAACTTTCTTGCGTAATCTTTTCCGTTGCAAATCTCATATTTTCAGTTCAACTCATGTGGTTACATTTATTAATGCGATAATTCTGATTATTTTTTCAGGCGCTCATATGAACCCTGCGGTCACATTGTCTGCGCCAGGAGCAATAATTTCTGACTTCTGATTGCACTTGACTTTTTTCCACACTGAAGACTTGTGAGAATTCTCTCCTATCACAATGGACTTCGGGATATTTATCGAACCACTCACTTCTATTCACCCAACTGGTGCACCGGGGGACATGACACATTTCTGATCAGAAGAGTTCCCTGGGGGCCCAATATCACCCTTTTTCCTATGGGGTGTTCGTTTCCCCTATTTCCTCGTGGGCCTGTGTCCTCGTGGTCCAGGATGGCCCGGTAATCAACGGCTTCCGTTGTCCCCTATAATCGCTTTAAAACCTTGTTTACCTGGTGCGCAAAATACTGTGGGGGTAGTGGTGTTGTATGACGCTGACCTCATGCAGCTCCCTGGTAGACCGGGAGAGCCTGGAATACCGGATGAGCGTCGAAGTCCCTGAAAATGGATAAAAGCGTTAGAAGGTCTCGGGAAGTTTCGAAAATAACAGACATTCCTAATTATCAGTGTGGAAAGATGAAGACGAAGTGTTAGATGCATTTAAAGGGTCTAAAAAAGGCTCTTTCTTGAGCTGTTACATCCTACAATAAGGCGTAATTATTGTTGTACTGGACATTTAACAATGAGGTAACAAGGTAACAAACTGTCTGATAGTCATATTTATAGCTTAACATCCTAGTAAGTTGACCGCGGAGAACATTGGTAAATGTATTGATTTTAGTTTTAGTGTCACTAGAATGAACTCTGCAGAGCAGTGAAAGTTCAAAAACCGAACGCTGAAGATAAATGACTTGGCTCCATTAACGTATTTTTTTTTTAACTAAGCAGCCGCACTCTGCGAACAGCAGTTGTAAAACAAGAAACACGGTTTTATCTAAAACCGTGGCCCCCAAAAATTCTTATTTACATAGATTAGCAGGAGCTCCTGGTTGATTTGTGGTTGAAGCTGATGGGCATGTTTCATTTTATTATGAAAAAGGTCTTTAAAAGTGAAAAGTCCGCGATCAATTATTTTGAAATTTACTGCTGGTAAAAGACACAGGCTTAAAGTTATTTCATCAATAGTTAACAAAAGGTTTCAATGGGGTTAACCGGTCCTTATCGGTATAAAAAAACATCACGCCAAAAAATTGACAAACTTTAAGCGTTGTTCGCGAGAAAAATCACCGTAAATGTTTTTCATTTCGATAGAATGTGTTATTTTGTGTCATTCTGGGTTAACCGGTAGCTTTAAAATGAGAAAAAAAATTAACTGTTGGCAGTAAAAGGTATCACCCCATTGAGTTCTTCCTATCAAAGATCTTGGTGTTCAGGAAGGTTAGTGGCCGGTTTTGTTTTTGTTTTTTTCAAGGTGGCCGAGCTGAAATGTTTATTTTTGTCTAAGAAAGAAATAGAGAAACAAAGTAACTAAATTGTTTCGTTTTGCTGTTTGTGTAACTTGCGCGGAACGGACCTGTTACTGGTTATACGTTTATCTTGAACAAACCTCGTACTAATAGGAACAAAGCAACGGATGACTTCAATATAGGCGTTTAAAAGTGAAGCAGAGGCAACGTAACTGCATTCGGTTTGAGAGTGTAAGATGTACTCGTCGCCCTTTTAACACTTTTTTTAACAGTACAACTGCCGTTATGATATGGCATGCACAGGTACGGTAAGGCACTCACAAAGCTTGCCTTAACCCGAAAAAAAGTACCCGTAAACAAACGCACGAGACTGCGTGGCTAGATCAAGTTTTCCTATTCTATAACCGGGTACATTTTGAGCACTCAAAATAGAACTCTCCATTCTTGCATTCGAACGTTTTCAAACATTCGTCGATCCAAGGGTTCAAGTTTAAAATCGTGTGCGCGCATTCAATCATCATTACTTTGCTAAAGTTATGGGGAAGTTTGAGACCAGCTCCTTAAATGGATGAGAACCTACAGCTGAGCCAAATAGGGTTGTTTACTTTGGTTTTTACAATGATGTTTCCCGGCCCTTAATTCGAAGTTAGTTCCGTTTATCTCGGTATGTCATCACGGAACTTTTCCGAATTTCCTTACGTGAAATATCACGAATATGTATATATCAATCAAGATCAAGTTTTTGTGACATTAGAACGATGTAAATGTGTATTATAAAAACGACAAAAATGACCATCATTGATTACTAATTTCCAAAAACTCCCTCAAAACTACTACTGACATTGATTTTGTAGATAAACATGGATTACATTTTACTTAAAAGATTATTTTTAGTTCATATGAGTGGTTGCGCTGTAAGTGACCTTTGGATACGGGTGGAGAACAATGCAAACAGGCCGTTGAGACTTGGTAAAGAGTGACCACGACCGCTTTATTGATAGAGGTGACCGCTTGTAAATTTTAGTAAAGAGACTTTGACCAGTTATTGTATCACCGGGATGATTTAAATACAACGGGACGTGACCCAGTGTAGCGCACACGTCAAACAATGTGGTCAGCACTTCGGAATTATGGATAAAATTCTTGTATAGATCTGGATACTTCTGAGTAAACCACCTTAATACTATAGTGGACATAAACGGAAGTCTCTCTTTAATTTCCCCCTGGGTGTCTTTCTTATCCCAGTATATCGAATACCATGGTCGCCAGATATAATAAAAGAGTATTCTCCAGAAAATGCTCTCTTTTTAAGATTTGTAGTTTATGGGAAGTCCGTGGGCGCGGTTGAAATCTCCAGTTGCTTGAACTTCTAGCAGAGCCGGTAAAATATCTCCGGAATGCTTTAATCATAAGATGATTTCTCAAATGGAAAATGGGAGATTTATAACGGATTGATGAAGCACAGGCCCCCGCAGATGTGGTTGAAACCTCCTGAGGCTTACACAATTGCAGGGTGGAAATATGGCTGGAATCCTCTATACTGAAGATGATTTTCTTGGGAGGGGCGCATGGTCACTTACGAGCGCACTATATGATTCTTAATCCTTGGAACTTGTTCACCGTGTTACGCGAGACAAACGCGACATGCTAAATTATCCCAGGTTGCAACGTGCTAACAGGGTGGATGGGACCATCAGCTTTGCGCTTTTAAAGTATATGGCTTTGCTCAGAGAAGTAATTCAACTCTTTAAGATCTGACTGTGACTTCTCCCCTTTGGCTGCTACACATTTCCTTGTAAATTAGTTACGAGAATTTGAAGTCAGATCAGGATAACAACTTTTTCCTGATGACTTTGAGCATTTTCATTATACCTGTTTGTTGAACAATGTAAGGATGCTGTAGAGAGAAGTTTCATGTGAATCACTTCTGGGAGTCAACGTCAATTAGGAGACTTACACACAGCAACAGCAACTGATGATTTAAAAAATTTATTCACAAAAAATATTATTTTGAATCAAACGCTTTTTCTCCAGCTTCTTTGTTTTTCATCTTTCTTTCCCTTGATGTCGACAAAAGCAAAGCAGAGCAGAGAAAAGTAACTCGAAAATTTAACTTATTAAAGAAAAAAAAAAAGGTTTACAAAGTCTCTATGCACAAACTGTGCCAGTACAAATGTAATTCGTATAAGTCGGTACGATCCTGCTAATTAAACTTCATCTTGGATGGAGTTCTGAAGTAGCGGAGGTCGAACATATCAAAGGGAAAAGATAATGCGGGACCTGGAGACCCCTGGGGTAGGAGATTGAGGAATTCCACTAAATCATGGATCTTAAACTACGGGCTTATAACTATTGCCAAGTATATACATTACGAAAAGTAACTTTCAGAGCGCTTCTCGATTGAGTGTCGCAAAACCAAATGACTAATTAGAACAGAGGACTCAAACTAAACGAGGCAAACTGCCCAAGCGCGGGAAAACGTGGGCGACGTAGTCATGATTAACTTCAGTTTTGCATCTAATTGGTTGAGAGTGACGCAAGTTTTTTTAACCAAACATAGACCGAAGTAAAGCAAAACCAATGCATTTTCGGATTACTTTAAGACACTCAATTGAAATTGACTCTAATTAACTTTTCTTATATAATAAGATTCTAATCGCTATAAAAATTATAATATGAGATAAAAAAACTACTACAATAATTTCAGGATCTATAAAAACAGCCGTTCGAAATAAGATCTAGAGCCAGTGTTCTTCTCTTTGAATCGCGAAATAACATAGAATGCACTGAAGAGGGTTGGAAAAAATGCCTAACGTGGTTGAATTTTTTATAAAGAGCAAATACAGAGAAAAGCATCGTTTCGCAAATCAATCAGTGAACATTTATGAAAAATCTTTTTTCCGACACATACGAATGTGCAATTCATTTTTTCTAAGATTTTACGAGAGTGAATTTTAGCATAGAAATGAGTTGTAGCAAAAATTTCAGGAAGCTTCAATTAGAAACTATATAACTTCATGAACTGATTACACGCAATTTTTCAGATAGTTAAAGATATATAAAAATTAGACTTTTCATTCGTTTAGAACGAACCGAAAATTTTCGTTAATCTCTTTTTTCTCTGCTTACCTTAATTCTTGAGGTAATTTAGAGGAACAAAGATTATCTTAAGTGCCACGAATTTTTCCTTTTAACATTTCTCTTAATTCTTCTGGAATCGCTATAAAACTATTTCAAACGGAAGCTTCAAGTTTTCAAAGAGAAGATTCATTAATTGATCTCTCCCCTGGGTGGCAGAGGTGACTGCTTCGTAAACCCAACAGATTCTTTGTTTAAATGTGACTGCTATCTTTTTCGCTTCACAGTCCAAGCACAGCATTTAAAACTATTCCGATCATTTTGAACCAACAAATCAATATAAGCGTTCCGCTGATTCTCCACGAGAGCCTCCAACATATATTGCATCGCCGTTTTATTTTCTGTTTTTCGCTATTTTTTTTAATCTTCACTTGTTGCCTAGATTAAGAGCAATCCCTGCATTTCGGAGAAGTTCGTCGTGCGAATAAAACACAATTAGAGGAAAAAAATGGATGCTTGGGTGTCTGACTCCCAGAGTTCCGCGCGGCGCACTGACATCAGTTTGTTTTCCACTGACGGACCCAGACTTCGCCTAAAAGCAGGGATTGTACTTGACTAATCCTTGTCAGTCATTTTTATTAACTAGTCACCTCTGCTAACCAGTCTTCTGGTATTTTTTTAACTCTTTATATCCAACTGAGCATTAGGAATCCTATTTTGGGAGAGAAAGGATCAACAGTTATTATTTGAAAACACTTATCCGCGTGTGACAGTCACTCGATATCAATCACACCAATACTATTTGTCATAGAGTTGACTGTAGTCCCCATTAGCATCTTTGCTGTCCGCTTCAGCGATGTAGTCATACTCTACCGGCGGCGGCTGGAAAATAAAAAGGATCCAAAAGTGACTTGGTGATAATCAACACGGACTATCATTGAAGTTGACACTGCTTAGTTTGTAATTAGAAACACAGACAGTCCCAGCTCATGACACAAAAACGAATGTGAATAAGACAAATGCTTTCGAGCGGAATTGTGCTACAAAAACACGATATTAAACGCGCTTGTGTGGGAACTCAACGGTTTTATCATAGAAGTATGCGGAAGAAATGAGCAAACCGCGCTACTTCGCCGAAACTAAATCCACATGGTCTAAGCTATTGGTGAACAGAAACGAATACACCGACGCAACTATTGAAGACAATTTTCCGACGTAAAAACGAACTTCCTTCTACAAATCCGTGAGTGCTTCTCATGAGTATAAGGAAGAAATTAATATATCAATAAGCGCATAAATAAACGAAAAAAGTAAAACAAGACGCATGAACCGTTTGAGCAAATATTTCGACTAAACATCTAAGAAAAAAGTGCTATTATGACTATTTTTGTACCTTGAAGGATGTTTTCATATAGCCATTCAATTCTGCCTCTATTAACCACACGTAGACACCAAAGGAAAACCCTCCCCACACCTTCTAAAAAATACTTACCTCTAGCTGAATGTCCTTCAAGGGCATCAGAAGTGTTTGCCAGCTTCCCCATTTTCTACCATTAGAAAAAAAATAAAAAAAAGGCGTTGGGTAAAGATAATGATAAAGTCCTGTGAGATAATTACTGGAATATTTTGGAATACTGTGCTGTTACCAATACTTTCTCATTGTCCCACACGGCCTACCCTCATTTCTATTTCAGTCTTCCTTCCAAACAAGTCCCTTCTACCCTCGCCCTCTCAATCCCTTGCTCTCGCATTCCTTCTTATTCTTTTGCTCTCTTCTTTCCATTCCTTCGTTTCTCTCTTCCTTCCTTCCTTCTCATCTATTTCTCCCTCTCCATCTCTGTCTCTTTTCCCATTATTCCTTTCTCAAAATCACACACCTTGTCAGTTTCTTTCTCCATATCTGCATCTGTTTCCTTATTTCTATACCTATCCTACCCCCCACTTCATACTCTGCTGGTGACGACGACTGATGTCCCCTCTGTTTCCTTTAAACATAGTTAGTAGAGGGGGGACCCTCTACTAACTATGCTTTAAATTCCGTGTGATCTCCTCCCCCCCACCCACCCCCTCAAAAAAAAACTTCCATCCCCCCAGGGATGGTGGATTGATTGGTTCCTGAGCTCCCTGCCCTCTCACACTGCCATCCCTTACTGTCTCCCCCCCCCCCTTCCTTCCACCCTAAAAACCAACAGAAATTCATCTTCATACCTTACAAAGTAAACAGCAACTCCAACTCCAGCTATAGTACATCCTACGAGAACTGAAATAGTAAGCCCGGCAATTTCTGCGCTACTTAATTTTCTTTCTTGGGTCGTTGTTGTTTGGGTCTCTGAGGAATTAAAGAGAGAGCAGTGATTGAGGAGTCTATTTCAAAAAAAAACTTTCACACAACTAAACCAATAATAGAAAATTATCACAATCACTGATTAAAACTTTGGGTAAGATGTATTTTCACAACATGAAAAGTTACAAAAGTTTTCTGATTGTGTTTTCCCAATTATATTAAGAACACATGCGTGTAGGTTAATGTTACTGTATATACAGGAGGTGATGTGTCTAAAACCTTGAAAAACTGTAATTGTCATGTCTTCTAATTTTTCGTCATTGTATTTGTGCTTATAGAACATTCATTATTATTATAAGTTTCTTTTTTTTTCTGATAGGCATAGGTAATTATTATTGTGGGTATTTTCAGAAAAATATTTGTAATCCTTTGAGCTGTAGTTTTGTTATTTTATTGTTCAGGTTCCTTTTGTTTGGTTCATAGTTTTCAAGGTTGTCACCCATCAGGTTTAACCCTTTAATCCCTAAGAGTGACAAGGTTCTAATTTCTCCTTACAATATCACCCCTGAAACAAATGTTTAAGTCACAAGAATAAAGGAAATGATCAGCAACTAATCTTGATGGTTTTACAAATTCTCCTTGTTAGAACTTAGGTAATGTATAAAAAACAGAATGGAGAATATGCATAATGATCCAGTTAGGGTGTAAAGGGTTAAATATGCTGACTTTTCTACATTCCAGGGTTCATTGTGATTCATGTTGTTGGATTTCAGGATGTTATGTAGCTGTTGTGATATTAAACTAGTTTGTTTTTTTTTTTTACCAATAATCCTAAGTAAAGTCGCCAGTGCCAAAACATTGAACTCATAACAATCACACTCAGGCAGGTAATACCACATTTATGCAAAGAAGGATCATATCAAGGGGTGAGTGGCAATGAAGATTCATGTTTTGCACTTCATTTGCATTTGCCCCACATGACATTCTGCTCTTTTTCATCACTCACCTTGCACTTTCTTAATGACATGAAACAATCTGCGTGTGCTGGACTTTCCTTCCATATTACACATGATCATGAAGACATCATAGCTGTGCACATTTTGCAATCTTGGTAAAGTAATGCTGGTTGCTTTGGCATCAGTAGTATAACTACAACCTTTAACTTCCCTCTGGCCAACATGGTATGCGCATGAAATCACGTACTGACCAGGATTGCCCCGCCATGATGAGGTATCTGCCGGCTGAGAGACAATTACTTTTTGTCATCATCATGGTGGCATTAGATCAAATCTCTATTACCAGACATCACTATGAGAAGCACTCCCCTCCCAAAGAGATCGAATGATGAATAATAGCAAAGAAAAAACAAACAAATTATTTCATGAGGCAGCCAAGAGGGCCCCATCTCATCTGAGTGTGGTAAAAACCAAAACCAAGTACCGGTGATAACAATTAAATTGCCCAATCATGGAGCAAAAAATCACAAGGAGCAAATCAGAACTCAAAGTAAAAACAATTAAAGTGTTAAAAGCCTTGGAAATGTGTGTAGCCAAGGCACCATTGGTTTCTAGTTTTGCATCTGAATAGTAAAGAAAATGGCATGATTTTTCTGGACTAATCACAGTGGATAGATAAAACAAAACCCATGAAATCTTGCTTTACTTCAGACAATATATTGAATTTTTTTTCAGAAAAGCCTTTCCCGAAAGAAAAAAAACACTCAGATTATCTCAATCATTAGAGAAAAATATAAAGCCTGTAAACTATGAGTTTACCACGATTATTTAGCCTTAGACCACAAGTTTTGTGCCTGAATGATTTTCAAATTGAAGTATAGCAGACTCAATGATCAACAATTTTCAAATTGAAAAAAGTCCAGTTTGAAGTGTACACACGCAGACATGTGTTCTAAAAAGAAATTTTAGGTATCAAGAATTAAGGTTTAAAACCCACCTCCCATTCCACTGATACATTCCTGAGACCAGAATTGCCCGCAAAGGATATCGAATAATCTCTTATCACCTTTGGTAGATTGACTGGATCTGTAATCAAAATGATTGATGTCATCTACAGCTGTAGAGGGGTGGAGGGAATGGAAGAATATGCTAAAGGATTGCGAGATTGGAGAGAGGGTTAATCAAGACAGAAAAAAATTGGAGCAAAGGATAAAGGGAGGAGAGTTAAAGTGAAGTGAAGGAAAAGAGAGAGAAATAGATTGTAAAAGGAAAGGATGGAATTAGAGTGAAGGGAAAGGAGGCAAGATCAAGAAAAGGTCAGTAAATGGGGGTATAGTTTAGGGAGGTGACCTGCCAGGGGCCTGTTTCTCAAAGGTCCTTGTACTTTATGGGCCCCTATGGCTGTTCTGTTTTCATTCCAGATGGGAGTTTCAAAAGTTTTGAAAACTATACAAACAAAACTATCAGCTAAAGAAACAAAATGGACTGGTTAGGGTGCTAGAACTTGCTCTAGAGAAACAGGTCCCACGAGACAATTAGGCTGATGAGAAAAGAAACAAAGAGGCAATGTGTGCAAGAAGGTGGAAGACAAGAGGGAGAAGGTGATAAGGAAGTCCTTAGAAAAGAACAGTCAGAGTGACCAATGGCAAAAGAGAAAAATGAGCATAATGATAGGTACATGGCACTTTATACTCTCAAGAAAAACAAGAATTGCTTACTCATATTGGATGCCATTGCAAATACACCCATGAAAATGATTCATATTTAGACAATGTGTAAGGTGACTTAACAGTTTGCAAATAACAGGGAACATTTCTGTAACCAAGTGTGGGTTGTAGAAGAAATGAGAAATTATGGCCTGGACTACATAGATACAAGGGCAACAACTATTAAAAAGACATACAGCCTGCTTTTGTCCTGACAATTTTTGGCCCGATGGCTTCACTCCAGTCTGATTCATCTAATCTGACCACAACATAAACATAATACTCTGTAAAGTCTTTCAGTCCAGTAAGCAGTGTAAATTCTTTATTGGATCTAGTGCTTGTCTGAAATGAAACAAACATTAAAAAAGTATGTGCATTAATATTAAATTAAAAAATTACTTGGGTATTCTCTTAATTTAATAATAATGACATTAACTAATTTTAATTAGTAATTATGATAAAATTGGCCCTGATGATTAAAGAAATAAATGTCCACCTGAATGAATGAATAAATAGTTTGACTTGTGCATACAATAAAAACAGTGAATAGTCATTTTGAAACATGAAAAATAAATCAATACATAAAAAACAATTTTTAAATCATTTTTTATGCTACTCACATAGGTTTCTCAGACCAGGAGACCACAAGTTTTCGTTCCATTTTCCCACTCCTTCTGCCAATTTTCATTCACCTGTCTTGAGCTATAACTTCTCCCACTCCTCTCCTCCCCCCTCTCTTTCTTCACAAATTACTGATGCAGTTTTTTATCTTGACATGTAAATTGGATTTGTTCATTTAATTTTATTAAAGCTTTGAGGACAGTTCTCTTAGTCAGTAACATTTCATTTACAATGGGTGATGTGTGAAAAATTAGTTAGAAAATGTTTACCTAAACATACCCTATTTTTAATCTCTCCTTTGGCATGATAGAGCACTGTATAATTTTGGTCGGCTAGATCCCAAGATGGTCTGGCTTTCCAACGCACACGTAATTCACCGTCTTTATCTGTGCGCTCAACATTAAAATTTTCAGGAGGCTTGGGTGTAACTGAAAGACAAACATTAACCTTTTAATTTTCCAGCAGTGACAATAACATGTAACGTCTTGTTAAATTATCAAAATATTTAATCCAGCAAACAGGTAATGAGATTACTCAAAATTATCAGGCAGAATTAAGCTGTCATCTTGATCTAACACCAAATTCTTGTAAATAATTCACCCGGAAATGTGTAACACTGAGCTGGATGAGACAATTAACAATCAGATTCTAGGAGTTGAAGGTTTAATGACTGAAATCATTATGGGGATTGCGATATTATTAGCAATACTAAAATTATCCTAAATTAATGAAGAAGCACTTTGAAAAAAATACCTGAACTTCTAGAGATATATGGCAGGTAAATTAGACTTTGTGCACTTCCAACAGCATTTGTGGCCATAACAGAAATATTATAGTCACAGGCATCTAAGAAAGTTTTCAGAATACACTTGAAATTCATTGTAGTGCTGAGAATGTTTACAGGCTGGCATTCTTTTATGTTGATCAACCTGCAGGCAGTTTTCTGACATGGGTTGTCAGGTTTGTCATTGCACAATTTGATGGAGTAGTTCACAGGTAAACCACCAGTATAGCTGGAAGATGACCACAGTATCCAGACATCTATAAATGCATAATAACCATAGATTTTGAGGTTTAAATTCCGTGGGGAACTTGGTGGATCTGGAAAGCAAAAGTCAGAATAGTTTATATGACTGTGTGAGTCTCCTCGGAAATTGGCTTTAAATAACTAATTTATACCATCATATGCATATTCCGGTTCTCTATATATCTATTGTGCTGATGAGGAGAATTTGTTTAACAATCCCAAGCTTCTTTAATTGGTGATTGCTCGATTCAGGGTGTTACTGTGAGGAGAAGTTGGTTTCTAATCATTTTAGGGACAAAGGGATAAAGTATCACACTTTGTAATATAAAAGCTAATTGAAAAGGAGAATCATGAGGTAATTGAAGGAGTTAAATGCAATAAAGCCTTTTGTACATTTAAATTGAAGCCTACAAGATTTCTAGTTTGCTTATAAAAGTCCAGGGAATATTAGGTATTTAATGTGTTTTTGATACACAGTGTGTCTTATTACAAACTTAAATGTCTCAATAAATTTTAAACAAGTGAAACAAACAAAATAACCAAAAAAAAAAAAAAAATTCACAAAACACTGTCCAGTGAGTACCCAGTACTAAGTGAGGTAAACTTTGATTTTAAGAACTTGACTGATCTATTAATTACTTTATCTCAGTTTGTTGGAATGTCTGCCATCGCTAATTACATTGATCCTTTTCAAGATTACTCTCACTCAGACGATCAGAATACTTTATCAACAGTTACCTCTAGGTTCAAACCATTTACTGCTTTTTTTAAAACATTCTTCCTTTGTAATTTATCCATGTATGTATGTGGCTTTAAATTCAATGTTTAGTTTTGTCTTTCTTTGAGATTTGGAGGAGTTCTGGTATTTACACAGTGACCATAATTCTTACAATAAACTGCACTGAAATCATATCAAAAAAAAGTTCTCAATAAGTATAAATTATATCAAAGTGAAATTAAAACAGACTATTACCTGCCACAGTGACTGAGATATTTACTCCTTGGGATTTATCACCAGATACTGGACCACACCAGTAAATTCCATTATCATGGGCACTTGCATTCAATAATTGCAACTGAACTGTTGAATCATCAATTTTTTTCGCTCGATCAAACAACCATTTGTCATTGTGCTTCCAGGATACATTAGGGCTTTGTCCAAATCCAGATCTTACAGTGCAGTTTAACAGAAATACAGAGCCCCTTAAGACAAAGTATGAATTGTCAGGGCTCCCTGGTTCAATTGTGACAAATGAAGCTGAAATAAAAACAATGTAATTGTTATTTTCACTAAATTTATAATGATAAGGTTCTGGGAGATTTCACTTGCCAAAGCCAAAAAAGTATAAGTAAACATCTTATATATAATTCTTTAAATCCAAATCTGCATTTACTAACTAAAGGTGACTCACTAATATTGCCTATATGTGATTTAAACAAAACTAGTTTTGTCGAAAACCATGTCAATTTATTACCATTTAATATTTAAACATAAGTCTACAGCAATCAACTGATGAGGTTTTGAGCAAACATTCTATAATTTGTAAATCATTTGGGCAATATTAGTGTGTGGAAAGTAGTTGCAAATTAGGATTTTCCTATATATAACGTAAGTACATGTACTTAATAGGCAGACCAAAGATGTACCAAACGTTTTAGTAACAGATGACATGTATCTCACCTCTCTTTGACATTTCAGAACAATATCCTGGCAAGAGTTTTAAAGAATGGAGAAATTTTAAGTTGACTGTTGAAACTAATTTCGGATTTAAATTGCTTTTTCAAAATTTGCTACTTACGTCCATACCTAGATTGCTCCGTATAGCAACTCCAAAATGCACCCCCAGTCAGAAAGTAAACTAACTGGCGTTCACACGCCGTTAATCTGTACTTAATTTAGACATCGACATTTTCGCACACAGCGTAAGTCAGTTCCGATATTGTATCAGGCTCATTAAAAGATAGCATCTGAACCACGTTGATTTTGTTCATTAATTTAAAGAAAATAAATTGCAGCTCAATTATGCAAGAGGGAAGGAAATGACTGATTTCATCCTAAGAGTTGAACTGGCTTATATGAAAAAAGAATCAAAACCAAACAAAACAGAAACTGTAGGGCCACGAAAATTGGCGAGCAACCAAAGAAATAAAAGGGATTTCATTCCTCCCTGCAAACAAATTCAATATATTCCGTGTATATGCCTTCTATGATTCGAATCGTTAAAGGAATTCAGTGATAACTACAGAGAGAACCTTAATAAATTAAATATAAAGTCACCCTTTTAAAATTCGAACACAATTCAAACCTGTTCACCATGCCGATAACCTTAAACCAAATCATTTCATAAACTTACTTCAAAGGTGCAACGTCCATTATAACGCAAACTAAATAATTGATATATGCACAGTGCTTGCTTTAGTTACTAAAAGCACACAACGAACCGCAAAGAAGTGTATTTATCAAAATAAACCTTCCATCTTACCTCGAGAATGATTTCCTAGCGAGGAAACGTAGGTAGAGGACAGCAACGAAAATAATATCGAGTAAAAGGGAAGTAAACTGTACGAATTCATTGTCTACGTTTGACTTCGTGCCAACATCGCAATAGAGGATACCTTTGCATGATTCATTAGGAAAATCTCGTCTCCTACGCAAAATGTAACCAAAAATCACTTCATTAAAATAACTCTTGGCTTGTAAAATTAATCTCCCCTCATCGGTTTGCCATAAGTATCACAGAACATCCACAGTCGATTGCCAATTTCGGTTTCGAAAGACTTTTAATTTCTGTCACTTTTCACTTCCGCCCTCGTGGTTGTCTGGAATGCTTTTCAATTACGACTATATGACGTATCTGTATTTAGTTCCTGACAAGCCTGGGAACTAAGCCCCCGCGCGTGAAATTGGCGTTTGGCGGCAATACCAAAATGAAGGAAATCTGAAAAAATTGAGGTAATTCACTTTAACAAAAACGTGGAAGACTAGCTTTAGTTCTAAGCAAGTTCACAAAGCTATCATTAGAGCTTTTATTGCGTCAAAATTAAGTTGCAGAGAAGAAAAAACAGAAATTATCCTCAACAAATAGAATAACTTTTTACTTTTCATAACAAAGGAAAATTTTCAGGTTTAAACCTTGGCTTGAAAAAAATTTGTTTCTTTCTTGCGGTATAAATCTTCATTATGTATAAATTCAGCGTTATAAATAATTCATTAAAAAATTTAAGTCCTTATACTCTCTTCGAGAAAACAGCCCACTCTTTCTCTTAAGTGAGACCTCGGTTGCTCACCTCACTTTTAAGCAATTGTGCGCAATCCCTTGTGTAATATAGGCCAAGTTATAGATTGAAACACTGAACAATTGCTCACCACTCAAATTCCTTTTCTGCAAAGTCCATATGGGTTCTCTAATTTCCTTTTGGCTCGTGACAATGACTACAAACATGCATGCTAATTCTTTGTTCTTCGCAGTGAGAATGATTTGTTGGAGTCCGATTGTCCAAAGGGCTTTGTAGCTCTATTCACGCTGTTTCACGAGTGGATAATCGAGGAAGAAACTGTTTACCCGTGGGGCGAGTTTTAGACGCGGATAATCGTTAGCTCAGCTACTAAGGACTGAGTGGCAACAAGGAAGGGGGATTTTTCGGCTCATGTCATCCCCTTCCAATGCTTTTGCAAAGCAGGCCGCTGAAAACGCCGTAACTTAATGCATTATAAAGAATCACTCCAATCTCCTTCCTGATTTATTGTAAAACCTTTAAAAGTAAATTACACTAAGCTCAAAACAATGTTTCTCATTCTGTAACAGCTAAATGCACAAACACTGAACAGAGAGAACAGAAACTCTGGACTATTCCACTGCAGTAAACAGTTTACAAATAGTTCGTCATACAGCTGAGCCATAATGCAGGTATCGGTTCAAGACATAACATCAGTACCGCTTACCTTGTGACTAGGGAAGGAATATATTATTAAAAAAGTAAGAAGAGAAAACAAGACAAAACTAGAGAAAACAATCGTACAAAAAAAAAAAAGGAAACAGTTGCGCGCTATCAGACACCACTGATTATAGAGAAAAATCAAAACAGAAAATCTGCTCATGCTAAATAAATATGACAAGGATTTAAAGAAATAGAATGATATGTAGAGACGCCGTTCGATAATGAAAGATGTCAAAAGGTTAATACGTGACACGTGATTAAGACCAAAATCAACACGTGACACGTGAATTTAATTTGAAAGGCAACGTGATTTGTGAATTTATGAACTGGTATATCCTGAAATATACGCGACCCGTGAAGTTTCTTCTTTCATTTCGAGTAAACGTCAAGTTTTCCCTGAAAGCTCGCACACAAGAAAATTTGAAGTTTCGCCTCTAAGTGATGTGTGAAACGGGATTACGGCCCTTCCCCTTCTTAACCATCCAATCGCATTGTTACCGGAAACACGTGCTGGTGTAACTTCTCACACGTGCGTGACGGTATATATAGCCTCGTAATAGAATAAAATTAATGTGAATATGAAAGTGATCTTCGCAGTTATGAACACTACTTAAGAAGAAGTGAAAAGAATAAAAGTGAGGCAAAAAGAAAAAAAGTCGTTCTTCTATCGAAATCCAATTAACAACGTTGCATAAGATTTCGGATATCACCCAACAAGTCAAAAGGCTTTGTACTGGGAAGGTAACGCTTCACAGGAAATCCATTATGATCGACCAAGAACTTCTCGAAGTTCCAAGAGATGTCCTCACTTCTCACCGGAGTCCATGAAACAGCTACATAGCGACTGATTACTCCTCCTGGAAGGGGACAGAGCGACTACAAGAAGAAGTTACAACCAGTTTTAACATATCATTTTTTCCCGCGCCCCTCCTCTTACGTGAGACTCATCTTACGCGCTCGCTTTACGGCTTGCCCTGGCTTGTCAAATAGCAACAATAACAATAATTATAAAAAGCAAAAAAAAAAAACATTGGTGACAGACCCCCAGACTAAGTTAACTAGTTCTGCTAATGGACGAGATTGAAATTCCACTCTCTGTCTTGCGCACTGATATTATGAAAATACCCGTTCTCGTTGTGAATAAATATTCTCCATACTTCTTCAGGGTTAAAGGGAACATTTGCGAAATCAGAGTTAGGTGATGTATCTTGCCGTTACACGACCCGCCTTGTGACTGAAGGAGGCTCTCAGTCTACACGATAGCTTCCGGATTAAATAAGTTCCCTTCCCGCCAGTCCCGAAGATAGGGGCGATTTAAATTTGGACAGAACCGAGCGCGAAAGTGCACAGGGCACTGGGCTTTCACGATTCTTTCCATTTCAGAACCTCACCCCAAAGAGTTAATTCAACATTCAGTCCAGCGGTGAGCTGGCGGCTTAAGTCCAGTCGCGGACGGGGTTCCCAAGTATTTTTTTTTTGCTCTAAGACCTCGGCTGAATGGAAGTTTCGACAACCTGGAAGACTTACCCTTGATTTTGGTGGTAAGGGTAATTGCAGGCGTTCGCATAATTGTACACATAGTTCGGTTTTAGCTGCCTTAAGGACCAAAAGTAAAATGACATCAGATTGAAACAACTTAAAAAGGCAGGCTAAGATGGGCTTATGCCCCATTCACGCCAAAGAATAAACGGGTTTTAAAGCTATATCTTCATACCTTACAAAGTAAACAGCAACTCCAGCTATCGTACATCCTACGAGAACTGAAATAGCAAGCTCGGCAATTTCTGCGCTACTTAATTTTCTTTCTTGGGTCGTTGTTGTTTGGGTCTCTGAGGAATAAAAGAGAGAGCAGTGATTGAGGAGTCTATTTCAAAAAAAAACTTTCACACAAGTAAACCAATAATAGAAAATTATCCCAATCACTGATCAAAACTTTGGGTAAGAAGTATTTTCACAACATGAAAAAAAATTGTGTTTTCCCAATTATATTAAGAACACATGCGTGTAGGTTAATGTTACTGTATATACAGGAGGTAATGTGTCTAAAAACTTGAAAACCTGTAATTGTCATGTCATGTCGTCATTGTATTTGTGCCTATAGAACATTCATTATTATTATAAGTTTCTTTTTTTTTTCTGATAGGCATAGGTAATTATTATTGTGGGTATTTTCAGAAAAATATTTGTAATCCTTTGAGCTGTAGTTTTGTTATTTTATTGTTCAGGTTCCTTTTGTTTGGTTCATAGTTTTCAAGGTTGTCACCCATCAGGTTTAACCCTTTAATCCCTAAGAGTGACAAGGTTCTAATTTCTCCTTACAATATCACCCCTGAAACAAATGTTTAAGTCACAAGAATAAAGGAAATGATCAGCAACTAATCTTGATGGTTTTACAAATTCTCCTTGTTAGAACTTAGGTAATGTATAAAAAACAGAATGGAGAATATGCATAATGATCCAGTTAGGGTGTAAAGGGTTAAATATGCTGACTTTTCTACATTCCAGGGTTCATTGTGATTCATGTTGTTGGATTTCAGGATGTTATGTAGCTGTTGTGATATTAAACTAGTTTGTTTTTTTTTTTTTTACCAATAATCCTAAGTAAAGTCGCCAGTGCCAAAACATTGAACTCATAACAATCACACTCAGGCAGGTAATACCACATTTATGCAAAGAAGGATCATATCAAGGGGTGAGTGGCAATGAAGATTCATGTTTTGCACTTCATTTGCATTTGCCCCACATGACATTCTGCTCTTTTTCATCACTCACCTTGCACTTTCTTAATGACATGAAACAATCTGCGTGTGCTGGACTTTCCTTCCATATTACACATGATCATGAAGACATCATAGCTGTGCACATTTTGCAATCTTGGTAAAGTAATGCTGGTTGCTTTGGCATCAGTAGTATAACTACAACCTTTAACTTCCCTCTGGCCAACATGGTATGCGCATGAAATCACGTACTGACCAGGATTGCCCCGCCATGATGAGGTATCTGCCGGCTGAGAGAAAATTACTTTATGTCATCATCATGGTGGCATTAGATCAAATCTCTATTACCAGACATCACTATGAGAAGCACTCCCCTCCCAAAGAGATCGAATGATGAATAATAGCAGAGAAAAAACAAACAAATTATTTCATGAGGCAGCCAAGAGGGCCCCATCTCATCTGAGTGTGGTAAAAACCAAAACCAAGTACCAGTGATAACAATTAAATTGCCCAATCATGGAGCAAAAAATCACAAGGAGCAAATCAGAACTCAAAGTAAAAACAATTAAAGTGTTAAAAGCCTTGGAAATGTGTGTAGCCAAGGCACCATTGGTTTCTAGTTTTGCATCTGAATAGTAAAGAAAATGGCATGATTTTTCTGGACTAATCACAGTGGATAGATAAAACAAAACCCATGAAATCTTGCTTTACTTCAGACAATATATTGAATTCTTTTTCAGAAAAGCCTTTCCCGAAAGAAAAAAAACACTCAGATTATCTCAATCATTAGAGAAAAATATAAAGCCTGTAAACTATGAGTTTACCACGATTATTTAGCCTTAGACCACAAGTTTTGTGCCTGAATGATTTTCAAATTGAAGTATCGCAGACTCAATGATCAACAATTTTCAAATTGAAAAAAGTCCAGTTTGAAGTGTACACACACAGACATGTGTTCTAAAAAGAAATTTTAGGTATCAAGAATTAAGGTTTAAAACCCACCTCCCATTCCACTGATACATTCCTGAGACCAGAATTGCCCGCAAAGGATATCGAATAATCTCTTATCACCTTTTGTAGATTGACTGGATCTGTAATCAAAATGATTGATGTCATCTACAGCTGTAGAGGGGTGGAGGGAATGGAAGAATATGCTAAAGGATTGCGAGATTGGAGGGTTAATCAAGACAGAAAAAAATTGGAGCAAAGGATGAAGGGAGGAGAGTTAAAGTGAAGTGAAGGAAAAGAGAGAGAAATAGATTGTAAAAGGAAAGGATGGAATTAGAGTGAAGGGAAAGGAGGCAAGATCAAGAAAAGGTCAGTAAATGGGGGTATAGTTTAGGGAAGTGACCTGCCAGGGGCCTGTTTCTCAAAGGTCCTTGTACTTTATGGGCCCCTATGGCTGTTCTGTTTTCATTCCAGATGGGAGTTTCAAAAGTTTTGAAAACTATACAAACAAAACTATCAGCTAAAGAAACAAAATGGACTGGTTAGGGTGCTAGAACTTGCTCTAGAGAAACAGGTCCCACGAGACAATTAGGCTGATGAGAAAAGAAACAAAGAGGCAATGTGTGCAAGAAGGTGGAAGACAAGAGGGAGAAGGTGATAAGGAAGTCCTTAGAAAAGAACAGTCAGAGTGACCAATGGCAAAAGAGAAAAATGAGCATAATGATAGGTACATGGCACTTTATACTCTCAAGAAAAACAAGAATTGCTTACTCATATTGGATGCCATTGCAAATACACCCATGAAAATGATTCATATTTAGACAATGTGCAAGGTGACTCAACAGTTTGCAAATAACAGGGAACATTTCTGTAACCAAGTGTGGGTTGTAGAAGAAATGAGAAATTATGGCCTGGACTACATAGATACAAGGGCAACAACTATTAAAAAGACATACAGCCTGCTTTTGTCCTGACAATTTTTGGCCCGATGGCTTCACTCCAGGCTGATTCATCTAATCTGACCACGACATAAACATAATACTCTGTAAAGTCTTTCAGTCCAGTGAGCAGTGTAAATTCGTTATTGGATCTAGTGCTTGTCTGAAATGAAACAAACATTTAAAAAATGTGTATTAATATTAAATTTAAAAATTACTTTGGTATTCTCTTAATTTAATAATAATGACATTAACTAATTTAGTAATCATGATAAAATTGGCCCTGATAATTAAAGAAATAAATGTCCACCTGAATGAATAAATAGTTTGACTTGTGCATACAATAAAAACAGTGAATAGCCATTTTGAAACATGAAAAATAAATCAATACATAAAAAACAATTTTTAAATCATTTTTTATGCTACTGACACAGGTTTCTCAGACCAGGATACCACAAGTTTTCATTCCATTCTCCCACGCTCTCTGCCAATTTTCATTCTCCCACTCTTTCTGCCAGTTTCCATTCTCCCACTCTTTCTGCCAATTTTCATTCTCCCACTCTTTCTGCCAATTTCCATTCTCCCACTCTTTCTGCCAATTTTCATTCATCTGTCTTGAGCTATAACTTCTCCCACTCCTCTCCTCCCCCCTCTCTTTCTTCACAAATTACTGATGCAGTTTTTTATCTTGACATGTAAATTGGATTTGCTCATTTAATTTTATTAAAGTTTTGAGGACAGTTCTCTTAGTCAGTAACATTTCATTTACAATGGGTGATGTGTGAAAAATTAGTTAGAAAATGTTTACCTAAACATACCCTATTTTTAATCTCCCCTTTGGCATGATAGAGCACTGTATAATTTTGGTCGGCTAGATCCCAAGTTGGTCTGGCTTTCCAACGCACACGTAATTCACCGTCTTTATCTGTGCGCTCAACACTAAAATTTTCAGGAGGCTTGGGTGTAACTGAAAGACAAACATTAACCTTTTTAATTTTCCAGCAGTGACAATAACATGTAACGTCTTGTTAAATTATCAAAATATTTAATCCAGCAAACAGGTAATGAGATTACTCAAAATTATCAGGCAGAAGCTGTCATCTTGATCTAACACCAAATTTTTGTAACTAATTTACCAGGAAATGTGTAACACTGAGCTGGATGAGACAATTAACAATCAGATTCTAGGAGTTGAAGGTTTAATGACTGAAATCATAATGGGGATTGTGATATTATTAGCAATACTAAAATTATCCTAAATTAATGAAGAAGCACTTTGAAAAAAATACCTGAACTTATATAGATATACGGCAGGTAAATTAGACTTTGTGCACTTCCAACAGCATTTGTGGCCATAACAGAAATATTATAGACACAGGCATCTAAGAAAGATTTCAGAATGCACTTGAAATTCATTGTAGTGTTGAGAATGTTTACAGGCTGGCATTCTTTTATGTTGATCAACCTGCAGGCAGTTTTCTGACATGAGTTGTCAGGTTTGTCATTGCACAATTTGATGGAGTAGTTCACAGGTAAACCACCAGTATAGCTGGAAGATGACCACAGTATCCAGACATCTGTAAATGGATAAACACCATAGATTTTGAGGTTTAAATTCTGTGGGGAACTTGGTGGATCTGGAAAGCAAAAGTCAGAATAGTTTATATAACTGCGTGAGTCTCCACGGAAATTGGCTTTAAATAACTAATTTATACTATCATATGCATATTACTGTTCTTTATATATCTATTGCGCTGATGAGGAGAATTTGTTTAACAATCACAAGCTTCTTTAATTGGTGATTGCTTGATTCAGGGTGTTACTGTGAGGAGAAGTTGGTTTCTAATCACTTTAGGGACAAAGGAATAAAGTATCACACTTTATAATATAAAAGCTAATTGAAAAGGAGAATCATGAGGTAATTGAAGGAGTTAAATGCAATAAAGCCTTTTGTACATTTAAATTGAAGCCTACAAGATTTCTAGTTTGCTTATAAAAGTCCAGGGAATATTAGGTATTTAATGTGTTTTTGATACACAGTGTGTCTTATTACAAACTTAAATGTCTCAATAAATTTTAAACAAAATAACCAAAAAAAAAAAAAATTCACCAAACACTGTTCAGTGAGTACCCAGCACTTGTGAGGTAAACTTTGATTTTAAGAACTCAACTGATCTAATGATTACTTTATCTCAGTTTGTTGGAATGTCTGCCATTGCTAATTACATTGATCCTTTTCAAGATTACCCTCACTCAGACGATCAGAATACTTTATCAACAGTTACCTCTGAGTTCAAACCATTTACTGCTTTTTTTAAAACATTCTTCCTTTGTAATTTATCCATGTATGTATGTGGCTTTAAATTCAATGTTTAGTTTTGTCTTTCTTTGAGATTTGGAGGAGTTCTGGTATTTACACAGTGACCATAATTCTTACAATAATCTGCACTGAAATCATATCAAAAAAAAGTTCTCAATAAGTATAAATTATATCAAAGTGAAATTAAAACAGGTTATTACCTGCCACAGTGACTGAGATATTTACTCCTTGGGATTTATCACCAGATACTGGACCACACCAGTAAATTCCATTATCATGGGCACTTGCATTCAATAATTGCAACTGAACTGTTGAATCATCAATTTTTTTCGCTCGATCAAACAACCATTTGTCATTGTGCTTCCAGGATACATTAGGGCTTTGTCCAAATCCAGATCTTACAGTGCAGTTTAACAGAAATACAGAGCCCCTTAAGACAAAGTATGAATTGTCAGGGCTCCCTGGTTCAATTGTGACAAATGAAGCTGAAATAAAAGCAATGTAATTGTTATTTTCACTAAATTTATAATGATAAGGTTCTGGGAGATTTCACTTGCCAAAGCCAAAAAAGTATAAGTAAACATCTTATATATAATTCTTTAAATCCAAATCTGCATTTACTAACTAAAGGTGACTCACTAATATTGCCTATATGTGATTTAAACAAAACTAGTTTTGTCGAAAACCATGTCAATTTATTACCATTTAATATTTAAAAATAAGTCTACAGCAATCAACTGATGAGGTTTTGAGCAAACATTCTATAATTTGTAAATCATTTGGGCAATATTAGTGTGTGGAAAGTAGTTGCAAATTAGGATTTTCCTATATATAACGTAAGTACATGTACTTAATGGGCAGACCAAAGATGTACCAAACGTTTTAGTAACAGATGACATGTATCTCACCTCTCTTTGACATTTTCAGAACAATATCCTGGCAAGAGTTTTAAAGAATGGAGAAATTTTAAGTTGACTGTTGAAACTAATTTTGGATTTAAATTGCTTTTTCAAAATTTGCTACTTACGTCCATACCTAGATTGCTCCGTATGAATGTCAGACAACTCGCCCCCTGGACAATTAGCCCCAGACGATTAGCCCCCAGTCTTTGGACAATTAGCCCCCAGTCTTAGTTTATGTAAAGGAGAAGTTACGTTCATCTGTTGGTCATTGACTTTTATGAGTTTGTGGCTCCTAAAGGAGCCCCTTTTTTTTGTGAATGTCTATCTTTATTAACATTTAAATAAACACCGATTGACATTAACAAGTAGTCGCCAATAAGTTAAAGTTTCAAAGTTTCGTCCCTGGTTTCTTTCCTTTCCTATTTAAACAACATGACGGAGAAACATTCGTAAAGTATGTAAACAGAAAGAACACAGTTCATTTTTGTAGAATATATAAACAGAAAGAACATAGTTCACTTTATAATTCGATACGCACGGCAACGTTCATAACAAGCAAACAACAAGACAGCAAGAACGTAGTTTACATTATAATTTAACACGCATGGCAGAGAAATGTTCGTAAAAAGCAAATAACAAGAACATTGTTTATTTCATAATATATGATAGGGAAACGTTCGTAAAAAGTAAAGGGCAAGAACATAATTTATTTCAAGGTTGGTGGGTTGGGGGCTAATAATCCAGAGACTGGGGGCTAATCGTCCAAATACTGGGGGCTAATCGTCTGGGGCTAATTGTCCAGGGGGCGAGTTGTCCGGATACCCTCCGTATAGCAACTCCAAAATGCACCCCCAGTCAGAAAGTAAACTAACTGGCGTTCACACGCCGTTAATCTGTACTTAATTTAGACATCGACATTTTCGCACACAGCGTAAGTCAGTTCCGATATTGTATCAGGCTCATTAAAAGATAGCATCTGAACCACGTTGATTTTGTTCATTAATTTAAAGAAAATAAATTGCAGCTCAATTATGCAAGAGGGAAGGAAATGACTGATTTCATCCTAAGAGTTGAACTGGCTTATATGAAAAAAGAATCAAAACCAAACAAAACAGAAACTGTAGGGCCACGAAAATTGGCGAGCAACCAAAGAAATAAAAGGGATTTCATTCCTCCCTGCAAACAAATTCAATATATTCCGTGTATATGCCTTCTATGATTCGAATCGTTAAAGGAATTCAGTGATAACTACAGAGAGAACCTTAATAAATTAAATATAAAGTCACCCTTTTAAAATTCGAACACAATTCAAACCTGTTCACCATGCCGATAACCTTAAACCAAATCATTTTATAAACTTACTTCAAAGGTGCAACGTCCATTATAACGCAAACTAAATAATTGATATATGCAGAGTGCTTAGTTACTAAAAGCACACAACGAACCCCAAAGAAGTGTATTTATCAAAATGAACCTTCCATCTTACCTCGAGAATGATTTCCTAGCGAGGAAACGTAGGTAGAGGACAGCAACGAAAATAATATCGAGTAAAAGGGAAGTAAACTGTACGAATTCATTGTCTACGTTTGACTTCGTGCCAACATCGCAATAGAGGATACCTTTGCATGATTCATTAGGAAAATCTCGTCTCCTACGCAAAATGTAACCAAATATTACTTCATTAAAATAACTCTTGGCTTGTAAAATTAATCTCCCCTCATCGTTTTGCCATAAGTATCACAGAACATCCACAGTCGATTGCCAATTTCGGTTTCGAAAGACTTTTAATTTCTGTCACTTTTCACTTCCGTCCTCGTGGTTGTCTGGAATGCTTTTCAATTACGACTATATGACGTATCTGTATTTAGTTCCTGACAAGCCTGGGAACTAACTAAGCCCCCGCGCGTGGAATTGGCGTTTGGCGGCAATACCAAAATGAAGGAAATCTGAAAAAATTGAGGTAATTCACTTTAACAAAAACGTGGAAGACTAGCTTTAGTTCTAAGCAAGTTCACGAAGCTATCATTAGAGCTTTTATTGCGTCAAAATTAAGTTGCAGAGAAGAAAAAACAGAAATTATCCTCAAAAAATAGAATAAATTTTTACTTTTCATAACAAAGGAAAATTTTCAGGTTTAAACCTTGGCTTGAATAAATTTGTTTCTTTCTTGCGGTATAAATCTTCATTATGAATAAATTCAGCGTTATAAATAATTCATTAAAAAATTTAAGTCCTTATACTCTCTTCGAGAAAACAGCCCACTCTTTCTCTTAAGTGAGACCTCGGTTGCTCACCTCACTTTTAAGCAATTGTGCGCAATCCCTTGTGTAATATAGGCCAAGTTATTGAGTGAAACACTGAACAATTGCTCACCACTCAAATTCCTTTTCTGCAAAGTCCATATGGGTTCTCTAATTTCCTTTTGGTTCGTGAATGAATACAATCATGCATGCTAATTCTTTGTTCTTCGCAGTGAGAATGATTTGTTGGAGTCCGATTGTCCAAAGGGCTTTGTAGCTCTATTCACGCTGTTTCACGAGTGGATAATCGAGGAAGAAACTGTTTACCCGTGGGGCGAGTTTTAGACGCGGATAATCGTTAGCTCAGCTACTAAGGACTGAGTGGCAACAAGGAAGGGGGATTTTTCGGCTCATGTCATCCCCTTTCAATGCTTTTGCAAAGCAGGCCGCTGAAAACGCCGTAACTTAATGCATTATAAAGAATCACTCCAATCTCCTTCCTGATTTATTGTAATACCTTTAAAAGTAAATTACACTAAGCTCAAAACAATGTTTCTCATTCTGTAACAGCTAAATGCACAAACACTGAACAGAGAGAACAGAAA
Organism: Pocillopora damicornis; assembly: GCF_964200805.1. Lineage (NCBI taxonomy): Eukaryota > Metazoa > Cnidaria > Anthozoa > Scleractinia > Pocilloporidae > Pocillopora > Pocillopora damicornis. The sequence continues at coordinate 22,867,039 of NC_142672.1, forward strand.
CTCTGGACTATTCCACTGCAGTAAACAGTTTACAAATAGTTCGTCATACAGCTGAGCCATAATGCAGGTATCGGTTCAAGACATAACATCAGTACCGCTTACCTTGTGACTAAGGAAGGGATATATTATTAAAAAAGTAAGAAGAGAAAACAAGACAAAACTAGAGAAAACAATCGTTAAAACAAAAAAAAAAGGAAACAGTTGCGCGCTATCAGACACCCCTGATTATACAGAAAAATCAAAACAGAAAATCTGCTCATGCTAAATAAATATGACAAGGATTTAAAGAAATAGAATTATATGTAGAGAAGCCGTTCGATAATGGAAGATGTCAAAAGGTTAATACGTGACACGTGATTAAGACCAAAATCAACATGTGACACGTGAATTTAATTTGAAAGGCAACGTGATTTGTGAATTTATGAACTGGTATATCCTGAAATATACGCGACCCGTGAAGTTTCTTCTTTCATTTCAAGTAAACGTCAAGTTTTCCCTGAAAGCTCGCACACAAGAAAATTTGAAGTTTCGCCTCTATGTGATGTGTGAAACGGGATTACAGCCCTTCCCCTTCTTAACCATCCAATCGCATTGTTACCGGAAACACGTGCTGGTGTAACTTCTCACACGTGCGTGACGGTATATATAGCTTCGTAATAGAATAAAATTAATGTGAATATGAAAGTGATCTTCGCAGTTATGAACACTACTTAAGAAGAAGTGAAAAGAATAAAAGTGAGGCAAAAAGAAAAAAAGTCGTTCTTCTATCGAAATCCAATTAACAACGTTGCATAAGATTTCGGATATCACCCAACAAGTCAAAAGGCTTTGTACTGGGAAGGTAACGCTTCACAGGAAATCCATTATGATCGACCAAGAACTTCTCGAAGTTCCAAGAGATGTCCTCACTTCTCACCGGAGTCCATGAAACAGCTACATAGCGACTGATTACTCCTCCTGGAAGGGGACAGAGCGACTACAAGAAGAAGTTACAACCAGTTTTAACATATCATTTTTTCCCGCGCCCCTCCTCTTACGTGAGACTCATCTTACGCGCTCGCTTTACGGCTTGCCATGGCTTGTCAAATAGCAACAATAACAATAATTATAAAAAGCAAAAAAAAAAAAAACATTGGTGACAGACCCCCAGACTAAGTTAACTAGTTCTGCTAATGGACGAGATTGAAATTCCACTCTCTGTCTTGCGCACTGATATTATGAAAATACCCGTTCTCGTTGTGAATAAATATTCTCCATACTTCTTCAGGGTTAAAGGGAACATTTGCGAAATCAGAGTTAGGTGATGTATCTTGCCGTTACACGACCCGCCTTGTGACTGAATGAGGCTCTCAGTCTACACGATAGCTTCCGGATTAAATAAGTTCCCTTCCCGCCAGTCCCGAAGATAGGGGCGATTTAAATTTGGACAGAACCGAGCGCGAAAGTGCACAGGGCACTGGGCTTACACGATTCTTTCCATTTAAGAACCTCACCCCAAAGAGTTAATTCAACATTCAGTCCAGCGGTGAGCTGGCGGCTTAAGTCCAGTCGCGGACGGGGTTCCCAAGTATTTTTTTTTTGCTCTAAGACCTCGGCTGAATGGAAGTTTCGACAACCTGGAAGACTTACCCTTGATTTTGGTGGTAAGGGTAATTGCAGGCGTTCGCATAATTGTACACATAGTTCGGTTTTAGCTGCCTTAAGGACCAAAAGTAAAATGACATCAGATTGAAACAACTTAAAAAGGCAGGCTAAGATGGGCTTATGCCCCATTCACGCCAAAGAATAAACGGGTTTTAAAGCTATATTGTTAAACACAGTTCAATAATGTTTTCTTCATAGAGCCTGCTTATACCAATGTTTGTCGACTTCAAATCTAGCACATATGAAATAAAAAGGTAATGACTACTAAAAACATGGAAAATTCAGTTTTTCAAGGTTTATTTCTGATTTTAACTCATTTAAACCTGGTTTAACTGAACATGTTTTGCAGGTGTGAATGGGGGTATAAGCTTGGAGAGAGAAGCCCCTGAAAATCAGTGGAAAGGTCTAATATATAGATTTAGCCAAGCCTAAAAGCGGAGCTCTTATTAGTTTATTTTCCAGCCCTACGTTACATTGAATAAAAACTGTGGAAAGGTCTATAAATTACTCTTACCCGTGACTATAATTACGTAAGGTCACATTTATTACGTAATCTCATACTGATATGGACGGTAGCCCTAAAGATATTAAAATCTAGAAATCCTCGAGTTAAACCCATTAAAGAGCAGAAGTTACCTTTAAATAGGTGTAGATCGGGTCTTCCCATGCGCCGTTGACTCGGATTTTCTGAAAAAGTGGAAAATTCGGAACAAATCCATTGCCAGGCCGGACCCATTTCAACCCGTTCATAATCTCCTTCTCGTTCGCTCCTGGTTCTTGGTTTAGGAACTGATTACACGGAAAAGCCAAAATATTCAAACCACACCGGTAGTTTTTTTGGTTAAGTTCTTTCATGAGTGCATTTAAGTGAGGGTACTGTGCAGCGAATCCTCAGTAGGTAGCTACGTTTAGCGCTAGGGTGACGTTCCCAGCGTACTTGCGTAGCAAGGTTGCTGTGCCGTTCAGATATTTTGTGCGAAAGTCGAACAGCGACCGGTTTCTACTTCGAGTACAAGAAGTCGAGGTCTCCCTTACTGCTTCAGCTGAAAAACCAGCAAAGAAGTACAAAAGACAAGCAAGCAAAGAAGCGCGCGCCATTGTGAACAACAACGCGCCACCGACAGCTACTATTTGAAGCAGCGCATGGCTTAACGTAATTTGAAACCGCACCCACTTCAAGATGGAACAGAGGGATTCTTATAAACATTCTATTGGGCGAGAGAGGGGACCGCAAGGAGGAGAAATGTGTCTAGCTAAGCTACGTAAGGATGCGTTGCTGTGAAATTAATTTCATCGACGGTCCTGTGATGATATCTTTTCTTTTTCCGCAAGTTTGAGCTCGCTTTTTCCGCTCTTTCTTGGCAAAGCTACCCAGAGAAAAGAAGTGCAAAAATATGACATCATCCTCCCCAGGGGAGTCCCACATTATAACAGTCACAAAGGAAATATGAGTACCTGGAGGATCCATTTTAGATGGCGAGATGTCCTGAAAAGGCTTGAAACAAAGTCACTGAAGTCCTTCATGCAAGAGAGTTTAATTTTGATCCAATTTCGAAAATCCCTTTGCGGAACGAAGGGTGCAATAAGTTACTACACCTTATCTAGTGGATTGTTTCTAAAGTATCAATAAAATTAACCTATTCACCGCTCCCTCTCCTCTCTGCTGTGTTCGCTTAATTTGTTGTGGTTAATGTGTAAGCTTATAACCAGATAAAATGACTTTAAAACCTGCAATAGCTTCCAATTACCTATTGTGTAATCAGAACAAGGACAGCGTACACATTGTTTTCGGATAGCTCTCCTGTCTTGTAGAATCGTAAGTAATGTGTATTATTTTTGCCTTCTAAAGATATTTAGACTACTAGACCGAAAGTTACAAAGGACATGCACTTTTTTAGGGTTACGTACACTCTTCATATCATTGAAGCGACATCAGAGACAAACTTCAGGAGAACGTACTGACACACCGTGAGGTATATTTTGTTGCTTTTTTCTCTCTGCACTAGCCATAGTTTGGTGTTGGTTGTATGTGTTGGTACGTTTGCTTATCACAGTCTGCTTTTCTTGACTTTTCAGTGTATAACACAACGAAAGGCCCAATAATTTGAATCAAAGGCAATTCGGATTTCAATTAACTTTACCTTTAGTTGTAGACATGTATCGATTTCCCTTTTTAAACGTAGAAAATGAAATCATTTCCCGGCGGAAATTGGTGGAAAACTGTTGATCTGTCTGTTCTTCTAAAACTAAACATAAGAAAAAAAGATCAGAAGACGAGGGCAGCTGTTAGCCAGACCACTCCTCCTTCTTTAAGTGGTTCCGATATATTCGTTTTTCCTAAAATCACCTCTTCCGTCACGTCACTCCTTTTTTAAATCTGCAGTGTCAGTACTGTATGATTTGTAGGTAAACACAACTCAGTCTTTCCACTTCGGCGAAATTAGGGCAGTCATTTTGCAAGCTAAGTTGTATGGGAGAGTCTTGGATGAATTAACTTTAAAACAACGGTACAGTTGAAGTTTGAAGTTATTTGTTCATATCATTGCATAATATAGGTCACTAATTAACACCGTGGTGCTCTATGTCATCATTTTACATTCTCATTTGAGCGCCTTTTTTTTTTTCGATATCCAATTTGCGGCGCTATGAATGAACCTGTAAAACCTTTCGACCCAAGGCAAGATTCAGTTTGCCAAACTGTGTAGCGAACTACAATGTAATTCTTAGCAGTAGCAGTTAGTTCCAGACGAACTCAGCAGTATGTCCTCTTCAGTAAGTATGTACGTGTTTATATTACGTCTACATAAATGTGTGTTGTGATGACATCGATCGTCTGGGATGCGCTTGAGTCACGCTAGGTCATTTTACCTCGTCGGAACTACTTAACAGCACAACGGATTTGTTTTTTTTGTTTGTTTTTGTTTATTTGTTTTGTTTTTTTTTTCAAAGCAAATGACTAATAAAAACTGGAAAGTGAAGAGCTGTTTACGAATGAGGTCATAAAAACATACTCATTTTATGGGGAAGGTGCTTTCGTCAATGAAAACTAAGCATTTGATCTTATCTTTATGTAAAACGAGGCAGACGAGGCAGGGTTGGCTGTCAACATATTATTAAGTGAACTTCACCAAAGGGTTAAAAGCTTTTGTCTGTCGCAATTGCTTGAAGGGGCATCATGGGGTGGCGGTCCTAGTGTTTATTGAACGATTCGCTTTGACTTGAACTGCATTCGCTTTGGGACGTATCGAGACGTAGCGAGTCTATAGCGTAGGCGTGCTTGGGCAGACATTTCATTCAACAGCTGAAACAATTATGGTGTGATAAAGAGTTTTAATAGATAGCCGATTCGTTACCTTGAGTTAAATTACACTGCTCACTCCAGGATATAGATTATTCTCCGTGCCACGGAGTGCCACAATCGTCTTGCGGCCTTGGAATTGTAAACACGAAAGTGTAGGTAATTTTTTTTTTTGCACTTTCTTTCCTTTTATTTGCAAGATAGCTCTGACTTAGTTCTTGATTTAACTACATGGATGCTGAAATGCTGACAGCCAGCGGCGAGGACTGGTTCCCGCTTTTTAAATTTAATTTTTCATGCTGATGGCGTTTCTACATCATTGCAATAATAGAATGTAACTCAGTCTTTTTCGCGAAGTGCTTCTTGGGATCTGCTTCGCTCACAGAATAATGTTACATTTGAACAATCTCATCGATCAAAAGAAACAATTGACACAAAGAGGAAAAAAAATTTCCACAGCAGGAGATAAATTGGAGTAATATATCTGGCTGGAGGGCTCATAATTTTACGGGATAAAAATACTGATCGAAGCGTCCCCAATGCAGCTAAGTCATCTCTGTCTGTCGTTCAGACGAGGAAAGGAATTTGGCAAAATTTTAAAGGGAAATGGTTCGACTTTTTCTTCCTATCTATCCACCTTCCCTTTCTCGTGATTGCCTCCGAGTTTCTTTCCCCTCTCGGCCAGATTTCATTTTTTTAACTCGATGTGTGGTTTGACCCGCGTCATTTTCATGATATCTCATTTCATTTTCTTAATGCGCACCTTGAGTTCTTTACTATCGCGATTTTTATTCTTGGTCGTTTGTTTAATTAGTCTTTTTATCGTTGCCACATTTATCATTTTAAAATGTACCTAAGTCAGTAACTCCATCTGAATATTAAGGGAAAACAAACGTCGCTACAGGTGCTGTGACTCATCAGGACAACATAAGCGGTGATAATGCAATAACTCCGGTAAGGGTTAGCTAGCCGAGAGGCACTCTAAACCTTTGAGGTGATTCACACCGCTCACTCTAGGATACAGATTATTCACCACACCACAGAGTGCCACAATCGTCTTGCGGCCATGGAATTGTTTGCACAAAAATGTAGGTAACGATTTTTTTTAAACTTTCTTTCCTTTAATTTGCAGGGTAGCTCTGACTTAGTTCTAGATTTAACTACATTAATGCTGAAATGCTAACAACTAGGCGAGGACTAGTTCCTGCTTTTTAAATTTATTTTTTCATGCTGATGGCGTTTCTACATCATTGCAATTAGAATGTAACACAGTCTTTTTCTCGAAGTGTTCTTTGGGATCTGCTTCGCTCACAGAATAATGTTACGTTTGAACAATCTAATCAAAAGAAACAAGTCGTGTATAAAAAGCCCTACTGACACGTAATAAGAGTTAACTTAGAAAGAGAGGTTGTCGATTCTCATGGAAGCATGTGCTTTTTTGAAATGCTTAAAACTGAAACAAAGAGGAAAAAAATTGATAAAAATTTCATTCGAGGTTAAATTGGACTAATGTTTGGCTGGAGAGCTCACAATTTTGCGAGATAAAGATACTAGTCAAAGCGTTCGTGATGACGCTGAGTCATCTCTGTCTTTGTTTGGAAGCCTGGCATATCAACTCCGCCCACGCTCCTATAAATCGTGATGATGGCGGCTTACTTCCTGACGCTTATTTACACTTCGTCAGAAAAAAAGGTCAGCCAATCATGAGCATATAAAAGGACCTCTTGTTGCAGCGTTTAGATCACCCCTGATGAAGGCACTAGACAGGAGTGTCAAAACGTTAGGTCTACGAATTGCATTCATCAGATCTTTAAGCCAGAGTAGCATCAAACTATGTCTCATCTCTGTCTGTTGATCAGATGAGGGAAGGACTTTCGCCTATTTTCTTCTTAATTACTTATGTTTTTGGAAACCTCGACATTTGGAAAAAATTTTTTAGGGAGAAATGGTTCGGCTTTTGCTTCCTTACTATCCACCTTCCCTTTTCTCGTGATTGCCTCTGAGTTTCCTTCCCTTCTCGGCCGGATTTCATTTTTTGAACTCGATGTGTGGTTGGACTCGCAGCATTTTCATGATATCTCATTTCATTTTTCTGATGCGCACCTGCAGTTCTTTCCTATTGCGATTTTCATCCATGGTTGTTTGTTTCTTTAGTCTCTCTATTACTTATCAATTTACCAAGTAGTTAAGTCTGATCAATAACTCCATATAAGGAAGCTTTCAAAAAAAACATCGTAACAGCTGCACTGACTCATCAGGACAACATAAGCAATGATAATGCAATTACACCAGTAAGGCATTCGAACTATCAGTTAGCTGACAGGCATCCTGATCGATCAAGCTAAGAAGAAAAGCTTCTTTTTAAAGAGTATCAGGAATTAAGCAACTTTTTTTAAACAAAATTCGGCCTTTCCCAGTCACGGATACTCATTGATGTCAACAACGCTTCTTTTATTACATATATAGTTTAATATAAAGCGAGCGAATGTAGTTGACTCATTACGTATCCTTTGGCTAGAAGTAACGTGAACAAACCTCATTTTACAATTTTAACGTAATAGCGTTTCACGCTTAGGTCCCGAGACATCGACTTAAGGATTAGAGACACCGACCACCATTTAGCTAGTGATATTGTGTACATTACCTACACTAGCATGAAATATTCAACAATATCTGGAATTTTTAAAATGGTCTCTCGGCCTTCAAGGTAAATGGTTGTAATGTCTTCAAACTGATAGGTTGTCAACTCTATTTCAAAACGTACGTACGTACGTCTGTTAATAGTTTCCATAGAACCAGGGCTAGAAGATATAGCGGTTTTTTTTTTTTTCATCTTACAATTAATTTTATTGCAAGTCTCTTCAAAAGAGAGAAATATTCTTAGCTCTCGCGACATCAACTCAAATACCACTTTCAATGTCGAAAGGTTTGATTGTCCAATTGTCCAGGAGTCCAAGCCGCCAATCAGTAAAAATCTCACATTCTATTGCAAAATTATGTCAAATGATACGTGACAAAGGCTGAAAAAGCTGTCAAATCAAAGCTAATAAACATTAAGGTTAAAATAAACATTTAAACTCAATCATAAACAAATTGAAGGAACTGGTAAGTTGCATAGAAAGGCTTCGTTATTCTGTAGTTGCTTGGCAGAAACCTGTGAACCAGTCTACACTTTCGGAGGTAAGAATTAAAACTGATGATTAAATGTAACAGTGGAAAAGGTTTAAGTGTGCACAAAAATCTAAGAAGAAGTCAAGACATTAAAGGCATTACGTAAAGAGGCTGGAGGTCAACACAGAAGCCTTCAGTAAGCTCATTGAGTCCTAAAGTTGCCGGATCTGGTCAGCCGTAGAATCACTAAATTTAGTAAACGCCATAAGCTGACCACAGTTTATATTCTCAGATGTTTCTTTTTTTTACGCATTACCGCAAAGTAAAACCGAAAAAGGGCTTCAAAATATTTCCAAGGGTATACCGTTTTAGTGATTACTCAGAACAAACATTCCTCAGTTGTTGTTCACAGTTGTTAATAAGCTTACAGCTTAATGGAAAGCACTTGCGTAACAAATCGACACGAAATAGAATCTTGAAATTAGCCAACACCACCCAAACGAAAGGTGTGACAAATTGCTATTTATCACTGAATTGTGACATTTGTATTTTCCATTTATTCTGCTTTGTATTCGTTAAAAGTTTACCGGTTTTCGTGACTTTCAGTCTACACTCAGGCCTTGGAGTATTTCCAGTTTCTTGATAGCGCACACCGACAAGGCTTTTTTTTTTCTTCAGTTGACATTTGCAAAGCTTTATGTGATGGGATATTCTCAATCGAAAGCTAAAAACCTGCCTGTTACAGATCATCTATCAAAAGTAAAAACATGAAACAAAGCAAGTGAAAAAAAGTTTCGTGCTGATTAAGAGAAAAGCTCCCGTGTTACAAGTTCAAAAGCAGCAAATCAAACAAGTTTATCAAGCATATGTTTCATTGCAAAGCTATCACCTCCCAGTGAACTATCCTCTTATACTTGAGGATTGCGGTAGAGAATTTAATTTTAACTATATTTTCCTATCTTCTGATTCTTCGTTCATTTCCTTTTTATAAATTGTGTGACGGTTCAAGGTACTATACAGACAGATCTATTTATTTTCACATTACAATGCGAAGGAGGTGGAGAAGTTTGATTTATTGTTGAATCTTTAGAACTGAGGGGGAGTTGTGAGTACAACAGACATTTTAGGACACTGTAACATGAAAGTTCGGCTCGATCTCGTTTATTAGACAGCTTTGACGAATTGCAACTCAGATTCTTGCAAGAATTTACATGGAATTAATTGGAGAATACTTCTGACTTTTTGTCCCTCTTCCTCAGCCTAGGTCACTTGCAAATGTCGTTCAACATAATTTAGCAAACCATCAAATGAAGGACGTACTTTGACAGTTAGAAAGACTTTTTGAATTAATGAATTACTTCATGGCTTCCCCTGTGGGATACAAAAAAAAAAATTTTCAAAGTTACCATTGTGATTCAAGTTTCGTATGAAGATGAAGGAAGGTTTATCTGAAATGCTCAGATCATTTGGTCACGAAGCATTGTCAATAATTATAATCTGTGTTAATCTCCATCAGTCTTATTCATGGATATCATTTCACTGCAAAATGATATAAATACGACCACCAAGGTTCTCAAACACAAAAGCTGTGAATTTAATACTCGAACAGTTAATAGTCAAAGCAGAACTACAGAGCTGTTAACAAGGCGGGGAAATTTCTCTAACAGTTCTGGTTGTTCAGGTACAGACGGGGAAATTTCGATATCAATTCAGGTTGTTCAGGTACAGAGACAAATATTTCGTCGGCAAGCAATTGGTTTATGTTGTAAACATAACTGTAACACGGTAATCTCTTCTCTGAGCGTGTGAGGGGCGGAATTTAAACATGATGAAGACGAGCCGATCGCCTCCAAAATTATGGTGTGGCGGTAGAATTTTAAAGACTGACTGCAAATTGCCAGTTGTCTCTTGTGTTACTAAAGGTATAAACTGGCGCCTTCTTTCTTGACCGTCGTCCGGTGTTGCTGTTGTGATGTTTATCGTTGCATGACGTCATAGCTTTGCCGCTTTTTGGAAAGCGAAGGACAAATTGACGTCAAATTTTTTTGTGGTCCAAAAGTTTCACCCATCATAAAAACACAACTGGTTACTTGTGTAAGAAGGATGTTTATCGAAATCTGCATGTAAAAAATGTTTGGTGCAGAAAAATTTCATTCGGTTAAAACCTTGTTTTCATCATATTCCATTTCTCTTTTGTTGTCTACAGCGTGATCACTGAGTTTACGTCATGGCTGTTCGTTTCCGTTTGCCCCAATTGATGAGAGAAGCTGCCGCTGAGTTCGCTTCTACATTCATTTTGCTGGTGAGTGAGCAGCAAGTAGATTTTTAACTGATTCCCATAAGTGAAAAATTAAGACGTTCAGTCGATCTTATTGTAGCTCATGGCATAACTGATTCTTTTACATTGGAAAAGCGCAAACTTTAGTTCATCAATTTTATATTTATGCAGACGTTTGGAATAGCGTCAGTAGCTCAGATGGTTCTCAGCAAGTCGGAGTTTGGAAATTTTTTCTCCGTGAACTTCGGTTGGGGAATTGGTGTTATGCTCGGCTGCTATTGGGCTGGTGGAATTTCAGGTCAGTTGTGAAAAAGTGTCACCATCTTGAATAGTTTTCTGTTACCTGGTCCGTCCATTTTGAAAAACCGATACTTTTTTTATTTTCATAATTTTAAATCTCTTTCTTTCTCCGCCCTCCACAATTAGCCCCACTCATTTTTGCTTCATTCCTTTTTTTGTTTTTGGCGTGTTTCCAGCTTAGCTATGGGTCATTTCAGGGTTTTATGCAAGCAATTTCTTTTTCAAGACGCCAAAATGATCCCGACATGTTTTGCTAAAATAAAATGAAGTAGAATTGGATTTTAACAATCTCATAAGCACTTTACGAAGTTTATTCTCATGGTACATGATGGAACGCGAGGCAAGATTGTCGAGAAGCCGATTAACTGTAGTTACGATTAAAATTTTGTGGTAGCTTAAGTTTTATTTTCATTTTAAACTATACCAAAAAGTAGGATTACATCGGAAATCCAGAGTTGATTGGCAATAATCTTGCTTTTGAAGTAAAGTCTTCGCCACTGTGTTAATTGCCTTACTTTCATTGGAAACTGTTTACCATTCATAACTTTCTTGCGTAATCTTTTCCGTTGCAAATCTCATATTTTCAGTTCAACTCATGTGGTTACATTTATTAATGCGATAATTCTGATTATTTTTTCAGGCGCTCATATGAACCCTGCGGTCACATTGGCCTTTGCCGTCGTAAGAAGATTTCCATGGAAGAAAGTTCCCGTATACTGGGCGGCACAACTACTGGGCGCATTCGTGGCTTCGGCTTGTGTTTATGGAGTTTATTATGGTGGGTAATTATAGAATAAAAATGTTCTCAGTCAACGCTTGTGGGTCCAATGCCGACCCGCATAACAGTCTACCAGATATATTTTTCTCCAAAATGTTTCGAAAATTCATAAACTGGTAGTGTAAACAGTACTCCATACTCAGCAGACTTCGATTACGTTCGTTTCAAACCTGGTGTCTATAAAGAGTTTAATTGGAGTTATTTGTTCCTTACTATGAAAGGGATCTCAAAATATACAGCTCTGTCCATAAAAGACCCGCTTCTTTTCATGTTTTGTTGTTCTTTAACGTAATAAACAGGTCAGGTTCCAAAACCCATTAGTATACAATATGAACTCCCTATCTTTTTGTTTCCGTGTGCATCACTTCGTTCCGAGGAAGGAAAAACTTGATAATTCCTTTTTAATTCGTGAATTGCGCGCATACAAGAGCAAGTTGTAGATATGATGTGGAGAATGGCACTCGCTCGCTCGCTCGATTGGTCGATTCCTGTAAACTTTTTTTCGATTTTAACGAAATGGCGACCTTTGTTGCTAAGAATAGTGGTGGGGTCAAAAAGAAGCCAGTGATAATCTTAGAAGAGTTTAATTTTTTTCGTGTTAGTTTTAACGAGCGACGCCAGCGACTGGCAGGCGTGCAAGGATTCACACTGAAATAAGAGAACAACCTTCGTTTTTCATAAAATTGTAATTTACAATCCTTGAACTTGAAAGCAATCTGAAGATTCATTAAAAATATCACTTACTCCGAAGCGCTCGGAGTTTACAGCTGTTAAAAAGCTTTTCCTTTTCTGGCGTGAGATTGAGGACAAAATCGATCATTACATTTCGTATCGTGTGTAATATGACAATCAACCATAAAATTCCCTAAACCAGATAACGTTAAACATAATCCAAAAAATCATGTAAGTCATCCGTCAATTCACGAGTTTGCTCACAGAGCACTTTGATTAGGAATGTTTACGACTAGTTCTAATGTCGCTATGACGAGGGGCTAGCGCTTTAAACGTTAGACTCTTTACTGTTGCCAATTTATGTTAATAACTCGGTTGATAATACCCAGTTATTATGAAGTCCCACTATTACGCGCAACTCTAATGAATCAGGAGTACACATTTTTTTGCCTCATCTTATAGATGCCTTAAATGCATTTGATGGAGGTGTCCGTCGTGTACTGGGTGAGAAAGGAACTGCAGGGATCTGGGCAACATATCCTCAGGGTTATTTGTCAACTGGGAACGGCTTTGGTGACCAGGTAAACCTGGACGAATCATTTGGTTGCCATGCTTAATAACTCCAAATTATCACGTTCGAGAGTCAAAAAGAAAGAAAAACAGATAGACAAACCGATGGGCCAACTCACTCAGTCACGAATAGATGGGGGCTAGTCTATAAGGAGTGAATTATTGATATGACTGGAATAGATGGGGGTTAGCCTATATAGAGTGAGTTATTGATATAACTAGAATATATGGAGGCAGATACTGGCATAAGAATCGATGCACTGATTCCAATCCTGAATAACGAAAACAATTGCAAGACACGAAAGTTCATACCTACAGCTATATACAATGGAAGATCAGAAGAACAGGTAGATAGAAAGGTAGATAGACAGGCAGAAAATTACAACGAAAGAAAAAGGTTAATGAGTAGGTGGCTAGGTATTGGAATTGAGAAACTGCAGACGGTTCGACGTCCAGAAAACATGAGCCCATGAACATAGATGGGCAGACAAAGCCGAACCAAACCATAGGGTCAGTTAAAATTAGCATTGCGTCACTAACACGACTTAATGTTTTACTTAGGTGTTCGGCACGGCCTTGCTTGTTGGCTGTGTCTTTGCCATCATTGATAAGAACAATAACACTCCTGATAAGGGGGCGACACCTGTGATAATTGGGTTGACTGTGTTCGTCATTGGCGCTACGTTTGGATATAACTGCGGTTACGCTATTAATCCTGCCAGGGATCTGGGTCCGAGACTATTTACTGCTATGGCAGGCTGGGGCGCTGAAGTGTTTACGTGAGTATTTTATCCAACCAGCCTCAGAGGCCGAACTCCATGAATCCATACTTTAAACAAACCCTTAGCCTGTTCGTCTTATGCATCTTTGCAGATCGTGCCTAATAGTAGGATTCCTAAGGTTAGAAAGGAATTATCAACCGAACAAAACATTCTCGATAATGACAATGTTTTATTCGTGTCTTTCAGTGCGGGCGACCATTGGTTCTGGGTGCCAATCGTGGGATGCTTCTTAGGTGCAGTTCTGGGTGCACTCGCTTACATCGGTCTGATTGAGATGCATCATCCCGAAGACGATCCAAGCAAGCCCGGAGTGGAACTCGAAAACATTACCATCAAAAGTAACCACGAGTAACCCAGGACACCTACCCGATGGACATTGTGGAAAAAAAATAATCGTTGGCTTTTTATATAAGATAAATACATATCATGTTCACTTTGTAGTTAAGTTACTGAGGATGCGCACTAGCACCGCTGGATATCTATTGAAATATTCTCGACAAGATCCACTTTCTGCATCCTACTCCTTTCGTTAGTTAAAACGGTGACCGTTTTTACATAGCTTTGAGATGAACGTTTCCAACGCTAATATGAACCTCTTTTTACATATAAAATTTTAATGAGCCGAAAAATTCAATCTTATGAACTAATGCCATAAGGTCAGAGATATAAAAGACCCTCTACTTAGCATCTTACCATGTATGGACACGGTGGATGATATACTGACCTAGTATTCTACCAGTAAAGAGGGTGTCCACCATAATAGGGACTTTGCTGAAGCAATAAGTCTTTCCCCCTAGACGAACATTTATATTAAATGCAATGTGAGCTTGTGCATCGAAGTAAACTTGGGTATATTACATTTTCATCGTCAAAAGTCGTTTTTGTAAAGTTACAGTGTAAAACAAAGCTCCCTTTTCATAGGACTTTCTTCTCTTCAAACATTCCTGTCAAGTCCACCGGTCCGAACCCAAACCATAGTAGGGAAAAATGGCGAAAAAAGTAAAAAGGCTACGAGCCCAATTCTAAACCTAAAGAAATGAAAATCTGGTTAAAGTCTTTTGCAAATATTTTCGCATACACAGCGTAGGGAGGAAAGGCTTCTCTTTTTTTTTTCCTGTGACGTTTTCATTCGATAAACAACAGATCAAACAATGCAGCGCTGGAAGATTTATTTAAAAAAAGCAGTATATCGCAACGATTTGTTAAGTTGATTTTTTTTCTTCAAAAAATTGCGAGGCACTTCTTTCATTTCTAGAAAATTCTAATTAATTAGTTATAAACGTCTTTTAAAAGCATGATATATGTCATAATTAAAAATTCACTGAAGCGTGACTTAGTCGGAACATCGAGTGCCATGATTTCATTTTAAAAATCACTGGAATGTACTCTTTGCATGCAGCGGCTCTATCAACTTCATTAATCCAATGCAAAGCCAAGATGCAGAGTAAGAATACACAATTACAAAAGCCAAAATAATTTCTTTTTTTTTTTTCGAATCTGAAGCAGTCACGTTAAATACACAGCAACAACTCATCAAATAGTTACAGTTGAGATGTCTTTTCAACCACACTCATCGTAGGTCCCTGGCAAGTAAGTTGACGCATACCATCCTCAGTAAAGGCCATGTTTCCCATACCCAGACCATTTTCTTGAGTACTAGACCTTGTAAACTCGGGATTAGTTGAAAAGACTGACTGAAGTTCGTAACCAGTCTCCCCATCATCTCCTGGAACGTGGTGTATTTCGATAAGAACAATGTATACCAGGGCACCCAGGACTCCGCCCAACATGCATCCCACGACTGGAACCCACGACCAATTGTTAGCCGCACTGCAATAACAATTTTTATTATTTATTCAAGGAATCAGTAATGATGAGACTCTAATATCGAGGTCATCGTCTCGCTATTTAAATCAATTTTCATGTTCATGGAAGTAACTACCATTTTAAAAGAGGTAGCAGCAATATAAGACCATGAGCAATAACATACAAGAGCAGAGAAAAGAAAAGAAAGAAACGAGAACAAAAAACTTCGAACTTCTTCTTAACCTGGGAAAGTGTTTTCTATAACATTTTAAAGCTAAAAATAAACTAATAATGTCAATGTTACTGAATTAATGGCGAAAGTTGTCCCTAAAAAAAAAAAATAATAGGCACATGTACGAGTGAGGACATCCCTAGAGATCGTGTGGTATACATTTAAAACCGCTCAACGCGGCTCCGAATTTCTTCCCTTGAATCTCCGATGATGGAATTTGAACATAAACGTGATACTCACGTGAATACTCCACTGCCCCATCCAGCCACTGCTGTAAATAACCTTGGTCCCAGATCCCTCGCAGGATTGATAGCGTAACCACAATTGAACCCGAAAGTGGCGCCGATCACAAATACGAGCAGACCTATCATGACTGGTGCCACGCCTTGGTCGGGAGCATTATTGTTCTTATCGACGATGGCGAAGACGCACCCGACCAACAGGGCTGTGGCAAACACCTGACAAAGTTGAATGAAGAATAGGTAATAGTATTAGCAGGGTGTGAAATTATTTTTTTTTTTCTGATAGCCACTTGGCTCCTAAATTTTTCAAAGTGGCAGCCAATACAAAAAAAGGTTGGTCGCCATTCTTTAAAGACAAACAAAACCTTTTTTTTTTTTAACGCTGTCAGCATTCTAGATAGACCCTCCAAAATTAAGTTCGACAAAGTTCTGCACAGTTGACACTAGGATGGGTGATATACAACGTTCAAGCTCACCTAAATCCAAGATGGCGTCTAATTATCAATCAAGATGCATGTGCTGCGTTTTGGAAATTAAACAAACTTAACGAGGAAGTTTGCCGCGGATTTCTCTTTGCAAATCTTTTAAATTCACTATATCTCTAGGTATAATTATGATGAAGCATTCTAGTCACCAATTTGGCGATTACTTTTCAGATTTGGTCGCCAAAGTGAAAAATTTAGTCGCACTGGCGCCTGTATTAGGCGCAATTTCACGCCTTGATTAGTGGACTTTTTTTTAGTATAGTTTCAATTAAGTGACGTAACGCGAATGAGACGGGAATTTTTGGGAGAAATTAGATGTCGATCACGTTCAGAGGTTAAAGGGTTAACGTAAGATATGGAATTTACCTGGTCTCCTAGTCCATTCCATGTAGACAAGAAAGACTGAGGATAGGTTGCCCAGATCCCTGCAGTTCCATTATCACCCAATATCTGTCGTACTCCTCCATCAAACGCATTCAATGCATCTATGAAGTCACAAATGGTCAGCCGTAGAAATAGTCATGTGGACAAATAGCCAACTCGGCAAACAAAACAAACAAACAAACAAACAAACTATGATTTAAGAAGACACTTAGTTATGCCTTAGGTCAAGTCTATGACTCCTGGTTTTTATGATTCTTTAATACAAAAGACAAAAAAATGTGAAATGAAAAAGCTTTCACCCGAATTAGGGAAAATGACGGATCAAGATGATTGACTATTCTGTGAGTCAAATATTTTGTATTTAAAGTTCATGAGAACCACGAAAACGCTTTAAATATGATCTAAAGCTATTTGAAATAATCATAATGAGTACTATTAGTGGTCCTTGCAAGTAACTCACCATAATAAACTCCATAAACACAAGCCGAAGCGACGAAGGCTCCCAACATCTGTGCCATCCAATATACGGGAACCTTCTTCAATGGAAGTCTCCCGACGACGGCAAAGGCCAATGTGACCGCGGGGTTCATGTGAGCTCCTGCAAACGATCATTACACGTTAATTAATCATGCCTTTGGAAACGTGGTCCAACACGGGCAAGAGAGCCTAGCAAATGAGTGATCGTCTCTAAATTGAATAAACCTTGGAATAATTCTTTTCTTGGTCCAATAAGCTCGGAAAGTCAGAGGTACTAAAACGAACGATGATGGTTAGGGTTTTCGAAGATTGACAAGGGGTGTAAAATGACGAAATTAGAAAGAAATTAAAAGTCAGTACGAATAAAATGGTTTGAGTTTTCGTGTTGGTGAAAGACAGGTGTAGGAGTAAAGAGCCAGGGTGTCCTTGTAAAGACCTTGTCTTCCAAGGAAGACTGGCTGGAAACCTGTTCTGCACAATCGCCATGATATAGTCTGAGTACGCCAAGTCCTTCTTAGTCACTGATATCTACTAAAAAGGTAAAACCAAATGCACACCTGAAATCCCACCGGCCCAGTAGCAGCCAAGCGTTACACCAATTCCCCAACCAAAGTTGACAGAGAAGAAAGTTCCAAACTTCCCCTTACTGAGAACCATCTGCGCCACTGATCCAATTCCAAAAGTCTGTAGAATAGAATTCTATTCATTTCCAAAAGCAGTGATCAATCAAGACTACTTACAATATAAAAATTTTGTGAGTGGCTGAGTAGAGGGAAAACTTTACCCTCCTTTTCAGAACGGCGGCTTTATTGAAATAACAGATATAGTTGAAATAGTATGACCTTTCACTATATTTGCTTCATAAAACACTCACCAGTAAGATGAAGGTAGCAGCGAACTCAGCTGCAGCTTCTCTCATCAAGGATGGAAAACGAAAGCGAAACGTCATGACTTCCTAAGGGAGATCACCCCGCGACCTAATTTCGAAAACATTAAGAAATTGCAAATATTGACTAAAAGTTATTTCATATTGTCATATGAGGGAGACAAAATACGAAAAATTCAATCCATGATACTAGCACTCGTCAGTCGTCATTTGATAGGTTAATTCTTCTTTATTCTCTTTCTTCACAAATTAATACAACGGGGACTAGCTTCTATATGACAGGGAAAACTAGAGTCTCCGCTTATAAAGGTGACACTGCAGATGACATTTCTAAGCCGTCAATCTTCTTGTGTCGTTATCGTAACATCTCAACTAGCAAATCACGCTTGACTACGTATTATAGTTCCTACATACTGAGTATGCACCTTCGAGTTGTTTACGCAGTTACAAAATCAATTTCTACCTTAATTTTCGTATCTTTACGGTTGATATCGGTCAGAACAGAAACGAGATCGATAATATAAAAATTACAAATAACCTTGGTTCAGAGTATTGTTTATACCTGAAAGGGTATCTTAAGAGAAAATCACCTTTAAAGATTGTTACATAACAACATCTTGGTCACAAGAGTTAAAGAAGAAAGGCGCTCGCAAGTACCGCCTCCAAATTGCTTTTAGTTGCGAAACATGAGGGGTATCACCTGTTTACACCTTAAATTACCTCTGGGGACAAGAAGGTGTCGAACGCGACTTATTACCAGGGAGATTTACTCTTCCTGGACCAACAAATTAACTTTATTAAGAACATGGCTGATCACGAGTTCCATGTCAACCTCACGATCACAACGAGGAAAACGTGATTAAACTCAATAGGAGAACGTGATTAAACTCACAAGAAGAACGTGACCAAACTCAACCTTTAAGATAAGACCACCAAGAAGGAGTAAGAAGTAATCAACCTGCCATTTTTTATAATTTGCATTAAATGACTTAAAATAATATAATATTTCCATTCCTTTTTCCGAAATCAATACAAGGAAACCCTTACGATATTGTAGATTAACTATAATTGTAGTTCCTGTCTTAACACAGTCGTACGATGTTATGCTAAATTCCTCTTCACGACTCATAAAAAAATGTGGCATGGTATTTTATAATAATCTCCAATTATATTGAAAATAATTTTGTACAGCTGCTGTGAGCAGTAGAGAAAATAAGGCCTGAAAAAAATTCAGGCCTGTACAGGGTTTGAACCCATGACCTCTGCGATACCGGTATCTATTTTAAGTGGATCTGAACTAAGAACTGCTCATAAGTAAAGTCAAAGAACCATTGAACAGATCTTTAGCCAAAGCTTGCTGCATTTTGGATTTGATAGACTTAATTCATGGAGAGAAATACATCGAATTCCGGGATACTCTCGTTTACTCCTCCAAACATCTAAAAGATGCAGAAGCCTGAAATTCAATTTCTCACCATTTCTATAGTAAAAAAAAAAGAGTATGTCATTTATTGTTTGAGTATTTATTCTATACATTTTAACTGAAAAGTGCCACCCTTTGAAACGCAAAAGCGAATTCTTAAAAGATTTCGTGAATCACATATTTTAACATTGGGCAATAGAAATAGACCTTTTTACAGTTCCCGGCGCCACATTGGATTAGTAACCGCGCATACACGATAACGAGGCTGAGGTTGACCCGGCGGTTCTTTCAAACAGCTGATCTGCTGACATTTCATGATCTAATGCACTTTTCAATGCGATTTCTCCCTTCAAAATAGTTCTTTAACACAACAATATGAAAATTAGATGACATCCAGAAACTCGAAGCAAAAGATCTCAGGGAGATTTTAAAATATAATTTAAAATCGACGGTCTCAATTAGAGCCGACTTAGTGTTGAAAGTTTATGCTTTGCTGATGTAACACGTCCTTCCATCAAGTAATGGAGAAAACCGAGAACCTCTTACAGATGTCCAGGACCTAGAACAAAACCAGATCGACTTCAGATACAAAGTAACTATGGTAAGAATTTCAGCCCTTGGATGGGCGAGCAATCTCCGTAATTTATCTGAGATGAATTTCAGTCAGCTTTACGATTACCCCGTTGTTTCACGAGAATATCGCCACATCATGTTGAGAGGAACGCATTACAGGAAGTACCACAGAAGCTGTTCGGTATGGCTTAGAAAGCGGGGCAATTTAGGCTACAGCCCTCTAGGAAGAGGATATTTTTTTATTGCTGCTGTTGTTGATGTGGTACTTGTTGTTGTACCATATTCTTCAGTTAAAGTTGTTCCCATTTTGTTCACCAAGATGTCTTTTAGTTTGCCATTTGTACATTTTATCTTATGAGAAACTATACAATGGAGCCTGTAGAACCACTTGATTATAACCCTTGTTTCTATCAACCCATGAGGAAAACTGTAACTAACAGATGTCAAAATATTTTCATACCCATCTGGCCCAGGATAACTTATACTCGTGATGCATTGAAAACCATTTCAGTTCGCGACTCATGGTAATTTATTAGGTGGCAAGACACCATTGAAAGAATCAGACCAAATTATTAAACAATTTAAAAACTCATAGAAGTGACTGACTCATGTAACTTCTCCAAACACTATCCAGCAAACAGATAATGTTAATACTGAAACTTATCAGGCAAAAGTTATCTTGATCTTACATCAAATTCTTATAACTTATTTACAAGTAAATGTGCAGCAACTAGAAGGGAGAATTGACAATCAGATCTTGGGTATTTAAGGGTTAAAGGAAGAGAACAGAAATGCTTCCTCTCAGCTACTGATCTCAACAATGCTAGTCCTTTAGACATTTAAGTTTCTGTCAGTGATAAACATTCAGTAAATTGATATTCCCATTCTTAGCACTCAGAGGCCTTCTGACACAAAGGTTTGCTATTAATACTAGTTCTTACTACACTGTGCTAACCAATGTTATGATATAATTTTGAGATGTAAAGAAGATACTTAAAAGATTGAGAAATATATCCAAATCAAGATATTTATTTTATCTTGTTATAGTTACCATAAGATTTGTTTGAAAGAGAATCTTTCAGACCATTGAAATGTATGAGAAATTATTTTTTGCGAGACTTCTATCAAACTTTTTATTATGAGGACAATTTTGTGAATAATAAAATTTATTGTCATAGTTCATCTTTGTGTCAAGAACTCTTTTAGTTGGTGAAACTCACTTTTTCTTTTTTTCAATTTGAAGCATCAAGTTGATTGATACATATTACGCACACAAAATATTTTTTGAGAGTTCCATGTGGCATCCATAGTGGATTACTATGCTGTCATAAAAAACAAAAACAACAACCACTGAAAACTGCTTTTGTCACAATTGCTACCAAATTTGAGTCAGTTTTCTGGGTCTGCCATAATAAGTGAAAACTCTGAAGATACAGTGTCTTGGTTATTTCATTAAAAGAAATTACTTTCCAAGAGTTTCTCTGCTAGGAGTGTTTTAGGCAAGCCATGTAGTAAACAGGTGAGCAGCACTGAACTTTTTGACTTGCTGCCGGAATAAGAAAAACTCTACTGAACTTAAAACAATTCAAGTACCTACTAGAAAATGCGTACTTATTTTGCAACAATAGTTACCCTCATCCATAATTCACAGAGAATAAGATAAGTATATACCGATAAATACTTAGCAAAAATACATGCCTCCGTGCATAAACTTGAAGAAGTGTAAGCTCGTTGGCAAACCATTGGGGCCATAAAATGTATTTGAACAACCAAAAGCGGCACACTGCTTTCCTATCTTTTTGGGTCACGAGTTGTCGATGAGTACTCATTTCGTCACTTTCGCTTTCATTTTCCTTCAAGTCTTGTTTAAACAATACTGTAACTCGATATTAACACTGGATTTATTGTCAACGATGGCGTCCTTCTAGTAGCCTTAATCTCGAGCTCTGTCTCTCATCTCCGTTAGACTCCCTAGTAAGAGACGTCTGATAGTCATTTCTCCAAGCGGGCAATCAATAGAGGTTAATATTAACTTATTTGATTTCCTGTATACAGCCTGATACAAGAGACGAGCGTCAACTAGTCACCTTTTGTGTTTAAAAAAAATCCTTTTTTTCGACAGTTCAAAGGCCAGGAGGAGGGAAATGCTCAGTCGAGCACAATGTATTTGCCTTAGTGACAATTTCAAGTGAAAATCTTATTTAAAAACGGACGTTTGCCTAACGTTGTATTTAAAGACGTAATACCTGCTTTTTCCTTTCCCCCCACAGGCGGCCTAAGCTCCAAATGTGAGATGATCATCTTGCAAAATATGAGTCATTGCGAAATTATAAGAGTTTGTATGGGAATATTTACAACCGCTCTCAGGAATAAAAAAATACAGTAAAATTCTCAATAAAATACCTCACCTTACTTCCGCAGTGCAGAGCTTGTTATCTGACCGCATACGATGTTGAAAAGAACCCATTTTAGTGAGTTATCTCTTTCTAGGTTTACTACTTAAGAGAAGGCCAGGGCTGCACACTCCATTTCCGAACGCCTGATCCAAGAAGCAAAATATTCCAAGCTCAACATGACCGGGCGGCCACATATCGAACGCATAATCCAAGCACATATACTGTAGTTTCATTTCAATTCACCACATACTCAGTCTTCTTCGTGAAGCCGACGCTAAGCCGCAGTTTGCTTCAAAAGTTTCCAGTTTAGACGTCGCTAACAGCCCTCGTTCACTTTCACACGTCACACAACCGTTGAAAACCAGCTTGGTAACCATGCCTCCTTTGCAAACTGTGGCTCGCCGGGGACCACACCGTCACTTATCACCCGTGGTTCTAAAAACAATTTGTTGATGCCAGTACCGGTGTGGTCCCTGGCAAGACACATGACGAGGCCATGACTCTTATTTTGCACGATGATCATGTCACAACTGGAGCCGCTCGTGTTCCCTTTTATCAATCTTAATTAACAATTTCTTAAAACAATCGCTTAGATAGCAAGAGGAGGCCTTTTTTCGGCCAAGGAATCTTGCGTTTGAGAATGAAACATGACCTTGGTCTTCGAATACTTGTGGTTGTGCAATATTTCTGCAAATAATTGCACAGGGTTTCTTTTGTAAACAATAGCTGCATCGTGCTTTGCTCGAGAACAACTAATTTTATACCCGCCTAGTTAACTTGCAAACGCAGGAAAGACCTAGATGTGCTCGTTAGGTCCTTTCTGAAAAACATATCCTGTAACTCTTGTAAGCGTGGTGTTATTGTTGTCATCTTTGACCTGACAACCTGTTCTATAAGCTAATTCTACGACGAGGGTTTCGAAGAAAGGCCAAGATTTGTTTAGGATGCGAATCACTACTGTTCATTCCATTTCAGTTTAACATATTAAGCAGTTGAAAAACATGTCATGATAAAATTGTTTCGGGAAGGAATTTTTCTCTCTGTCGCGTGCAGTAAAGAAACTGGAATGTGCTGCGTAATTAGATACAATTAGGTAAACAATCAACCACGACCGAAAAATTTTTAAATTTAGGTTGCCAATAATTATAAAATTAATTCTTGCACGTACTTTGAAGGGCAGCGAATTAAGATCAGATAATCTTTAAAGGGATGACAAACGAAGCTAATACTTTGGAAGCCAAAATTATGCTATTATTCACAAAAACAGACTATCTTATTAAACCTGTTCAAGCTAAAATCTTCTAAAATAAAATTTTCTGCTTACGAGAATGTAAAACCGGCTATAGAATAGATAACCTAATTTACCCTTCGATGGAAACATACCTTGTAAAGTAATCTGGCGATTGTGATCCTGGAATATTGAAAACAGGCCTGAAATTGGAATTAACACTGTGTGATTATTTCAGAGCCTCTGGTGATGAGTGTTCTTTGAGTTGCGTGTAGAGCTGTCGTGAAGATTCATATGTGCAAACAAAACTACGTGTTATTCATTTTGAAAAACAAATATTGTGACATCCGCACTTTGACACAAATATTCGTGTCAAAAAATCGCGTGGGTTTGAACCGACGACAGAAATTCAGTTACGAGGCAAAGGTAGAGGAGACCTTAGCTTTTTTCAGGCGCCGGTTCAGTTTGTAAAACGAAGCTCTACACTAACTCACGTGTGACAGACACTGAGGAGCAGAAAAAAGAAGAAACTCATACCCAAGCCCCCCTCACTTTTTCTCTCCACCGCTACTATAGCACCATTTAGCAGTTCTCTCCGTTTTATCCACCGAACGTCTGTAACAGCGCAATACAAACCTTTGATTTGAAATATTTCCAATGAGAAGAGAAAAACAAACAAAAAAACAACAACAACGAAGAAAAAAAAAAGAAGAACCAAAATATTTCCCTGGCCTTGAACGAGTGCGGAATCCGAAAGTCTGGGGATGGGTCCCACGCTCGAGACAAGACGGATAGTGAACAAATCTTCTCAATACCGAACTACAACTCTTCATTTCCGACATATGTGATTATGGTTCAGTATCCTCCTCATAACACAGCTCTACTGCACCGAGAAATTCCTTCATTGTCAGTTTATTACTCGAACTAGCTTTATAGGAAGAAGGAAATTTTAATCTAATTTGTTAAAATTACAGTTCTAAGATTTATATGAAAACATGTTGTTGCATAAATTACTTTATAACTAGCCACCATCGGTGTGACATGTTTGTTTTGGTTTATTTTCCATTCTTCCATTCTTTCTTACGTGATACGTGCTTTTTTTTCTCCTTATTTTTCTCTTTATTTAAATTTCCTATCAAGTTTTTAAAGGATGGTAATTTTGTAACCTAAATGAACTTGTTTTTTGGCTCGAAATAAACAAACAAACGAAAAAGATGTAGACATTTTTAGATCTTTTAATTTTCAAATGAATATGATTGAAGAAATGAATGATTTTTAATCAACATCTGAACCCTGTTTAGTTGTTTTTCAGCCCATGTAACCTCATCGCAAAATAACTATAGTACCATGGCGTATTGTAAGGTAGATTTAAATGTCTCCGACCACCCACCAAACTCAAGGTTGTCTTGGACTTTGTTTTTCCTGACTTCCGCCTTGCGAAGCGCTAAAGTTGCAATATTATCGAAAGGATTACGCACAACGTGAATGAATTTAAGCTCTGTGCCAAGTTTACGCTCTAAATCTCGGAGATGCTCTCTTCCTTCACTTTGAAGCAAAATTGTTGAAGCCTGAGCTGCTTTCTTATCTCCAATCACCGGCGAGAAAAGCACTGGATGTTAAACATTTATTAGATGAGGTTGAATTATCAAACCGAGGTCTGAGATGACACAGGCACTAGGTATGATAATTTATAATACCATGCAAAATCCCAATTAAAGAATTACTTTTTATCATTCATATATTTTTTTTGTTTGTGAATGCCATTCAGATTTTTCATAATCAGTCTAATTTGTATTGATACAAATTAGACTGATTATGATAACCAGCTGGTCAAAATTTTCCGTGTTTCGTTTGGCCGGTAGTCAAGTCAAGGATAATCTTGAGGTTGGTGGGTGGTCGGAGACATTTATATCTACCTTACAATATGGCATAGTATTGTAGCTATTTTGAGAGGGGGGGGGAAGAGACTAAAACTTGGTGGGTAAGGGGGGAGGGGTGGGGGTGACGTCGACCAGCCGACGACGAAAAGCTTTATCCTAGGTTTTGAGCATCTTTATTTGCCATCGAGGTTAAGAAATGCCTCGACTTGAGACTCGCTTACTTTGATGAAAAGAACCCATTTTAGCAAGTTGTTCATTTCGAGGTTTTCAACGTACAAAAGAAAAGCCTTTTCTTATGTAAGTTGAAAACCTCGAAATGGACAACTCGCTAAAATGGGCTCTTTTCATCAAAGTAAGCGGTCAGATCGCAAGCGATACACTATGGAAGTAAGGTGAGGTATTTTTTTTGAGAATTTGACGTATTTTTTTATTTCTTAAAGCGGTCGTAAATATTCCCATACAAACTGTTATAATTCCTTATTTAATTTCTAATGGCGTTTGTTTCTCTAAAATTAAAATACCCTATATCTTAACCAAACCATGTCATTCTCTATGCCCGTTCTCAAACTTGAAATTCAGCTTTTTGCGCTCGCGTAACTCTCTTGAGACCTATAACGGGAAATTGATGGGCTCAAAAACCCATACCTCCTCGATACGGGCGAGAAATTTCCCCCAGCTCACCCATTCCTTGCGGGACTGTCTCAGAGGGGTGATGCCTTTTTATTTCCGTAACCATGAAAACATACATTTTACAGCGAGTATTTTTACGTCAAATGGTTAAAATTCTCAAAACGTCAATTTTTGTGCCTAACTGCTAAACGTTTTTTGCCAAACAAAAACAGTTAACCCGATTGAGACCCTCTTGCAGAGTTTGACCCAATTAAGACCATCTTACAGAGTTTGACTCAATTGAGACCCTCTTGCAGAGTTTGACTTTATTACGCACTGAGCAAACAATAAAAACTTATAAGAAATAATTATTCGAAAAAAGCGAACTAAAAAAGTTTCTCCCTTAAAGTCGTCCGTTTGTTTGTTTGCTTTTTTTTTAACGCTTATTGATTTACGCCAAATCGCGTTATGATGTGATGTACGGCGGTTGCTCTCGGTTGGTAAACGGGGGCCCAGTACAGTATCATTACAACGTGGAGGGTCAGTGGCAAGGACAGATCAATGAGGATGTACAGGTATAGTTTTCATTTACCTTTAAGACATAACTTGGACACAACGTGTGCTCTAATTGGTCAAAAATCATTGGAAATTTACCAGTATATCCATAGAAAAGTGAAACATCTGCCCATCCAGCAAGATGTCGGTGGTACTAGACCGGTTTTTTTTTCTTTCATATTCACTGAATCTATTTAGGGTTTAAGAGAAACAGGCAGCTTATTCACGACTCAACATTTATATAAACTAAATCACCAAGGTTCTATCCATCCTGTAGAAAACATTTTCACCGGACAAACATACAATGTCTATAATCCAATAGTTGATAAATGAAGTGTAATAGCGGAGCTCGCAGAGCGTAGCCCCATAATTATACAAAATAGTAGTAACCCATCAAGCCGAAAAACTTTGGATGTACGAGCGTACGACCGTACAAGGTGCTACTTTTCCGTGTTTCGTTTGGCCGGTAGACCATCGTCATGTCTGCGGCAAAAAGAATTCTGCGCTTTCCTGCAGTTTAAAAAGACAGGTTTAACATCTTGCCTATCAAATCTGTCTGTCTCTGTGCATAAACCACAAACGAACCGTTCTCTATGACTTAATAAACCACCATGCTGCCATGCCTCGAGTTGGTTTACATTAACTTTTGACTGTAGGACGAGTTTTACCGGCTTAGTAAGAAACGTAAACTAACCTTAAGCAATTACCGGTGATCTTTGCCTCTGGTTAAATAGTTCCGAGAGATGGAGTGCTTACAACGTGCATAACAACGTCGTATTCTGGCGATTAATTTAGCAACAAACCACCGGTTGGTTTGTTGCTACAATTTTCTTGAAGCAGAAAAAAATGCTAACTATTCCTTCTCGGCGAGTAGTTTGGTAATTTCAGAAGGTTTGTCTCCTTTTTTGCGAAGCAAAAAATTAAGGCTTAAAAGGGAACAATCAGTTAGTTGAGCTGAATTTTAAAAGAGATTTGAAACGTTTGAAATGTGGAATGATTCAGAGACCTTTTTCCGACTGCAACGACCAAAAGTTATTTTCATAGAAATACTTAACTTTCATTGTCATCTTTTTTTAAAGGCTGGGGAATAATTTGATGACTCAGTTCAAAAGAAAAACAGACCTTTGTCAATTTAGATGCAACATTTGAGTTAATTTAAGTTTCAACCGAGCTATTACACGTCATTTATCAACTATTGGATTACATACATTGAATGTTTGTTCGGTGAAAAGTTTATTCAAGAGGAGAAACTATTGCAGACTATGTCGGCTCCACGAGACGACACTTACATTAACGTTTGGAGGAACACAAGCGATCAACAATCGGCAAACAAGTTAAGGACGAGCATGGAAAGGATCCTGAGACCAGAGAAATAATTTTCAAGATTTTGGAGAAATATCTGAGTAAACCGGACTGTTTGATCTTTGAAATGCTTTTTATTCGCGAACTTAAAAAAAAATTGAACAAACAGTGTGATTCTATCCGTGCAAAAGTCTTTATCTAATCGATTCACTTTTAATATTGTTTTTTTCGCCTCAGCGTTTTTTATCATTCTTGCCTCAATTTTCAACAATCGTATTGTTTCTATGTAAATATTTAGGAGTTTTAGTCAGGACTCATTGGCTTTTTTTCTATTGATTATATAAGCGCATGATAAATAATTTATCCTTGAACTTGAAAATGAACACTAAGCGGTCGAAACGTAGTTGCTTTTTAACGTTAATTTTTTAATAGTAGAACACTTAACTTGTCATATTTCTTTTAAGGCTGGAATATTTCTTGAAGATTCAGTTTAAAAGAAAAACAGACCTTTGTCAATTTAGATGCAAATTTTAGTTAATTTAAGTTCCAACCGAGCTATTACACTTCATTTATTAACTATTGGATTATACACATTGAATGTTTGTCCAATGAAAAGTTTGTTCAAGAGAAGAAACTGCCGAGTAATAGATGATCGGAACACAGCAGACTGAATCACAGACTGACTGGGTCTTTATATTTTGAAAGATTTGCTCTGATTTGGGTACCAATCTCTAAGAACTTACGAGTATGTGCAGCATGATACAAAACCTTTTTTATTAGCAAAGACAAACAGTTATTTCCATAAAAATACTAAGTTGGCATTTTTTTCTACAGGATGGATAGTACATTGGTGATTTAGTTTATATAAATATTGAGTGGTGATTAAGCTGCCCGTTTCTCTTAATCGATCCCTAAATAAATTCAATAAATATGAAAAAAAGAAAAAAAACCGGTTTAATACCAGAAAAGCTTTATGACAATTTGCTCGAAGCAAAAATTTGCCAACTTTTAGTAGTTTGGGTAATTCTAGTCGAGAATTTCTGACGGTCTGTCTCTTTCGTTTTCGCACAGCGAAAAATTAAGGCTTAAAAGGGAGCAACAGTTAGTGGAACTTAATATCATAAAAGAGATTTGATAATGTTTGAAAAATAGTATCTATTTAGTTGACGTTCAAAGCGTCCTCCTCGTTTCCTTCAAACCAAAGGCCTTCACCAAATTAAAATCTGGAAATTTTCCCCTTCTGCTGACATTTTACCAGACGGGAAGATGTTTCAGTTTTCTATGGATATATAGGTAAATATTCATTGATTTTTTACCAATTAGAGCGCACGTTGTGTCCAAGTTATGTCATAAAGGTAAATGAAAACTATACATGTACATCCTCATTGATCTGTCCTTGCCACTGACTCTTCACGTTGTAATGATACTGTACTGGGCCCCGTTTACCTACCGAGAGCGAACACCATACATCACATCATAGCGTGATTTGGCGTAAATGAGCTCATAGATAAAATAATTTTTCTTGTCAAATATCTCAGGCATGGTAATCCCCTGCTTTAAGATGTTCAAGTCAGCGGCAACAACGACATGTGGATGAGCATCTAGCAAGGCAGCAGGTAGGGTGTGCCTGCTGACGAAAACTACAATCCACTAAGGACTTCATTAACGCCACTGAGACTGTAGAGATACCTGACGATTACAAACTAGTGTCATTTGATGTGAAATCGCTTTTTACCAGTATTCCTCTCCAACTAGCACTACAATGTACTGAGACTGCTATCCTGCAATCCATCGACCCTCTACCGCTACCGACAGAGGACATTATGGACTTACTAAACCTTTGCTTGACATCAACTTACTTTCAGTACAACGGTAAACACTACAAACAGTTACACGGTACAGCTATAGGGTCTCCAGTTTCCGTTGTTGTAGCAGAAATTGTGATGCAGAACATCGAGGACAGCGCCCTTTCGACTTGCCGACAGAAGATACCACTTTGGTTACGCTACGTTGACGATACTTTCACCGCCGTAAGACACGACGAAATCGACGCGTTACACCATCACCTTAACGAACAAAACACTGACACATAGTTTACTAGAGAGGTGAAGAAAATGGTAAACTATTTTTTCTAGACTGTCTGGTAAGCCGTGACGACAACTCACTACGGACAACAGTTTACAGGAAACCGACACATACCGACAGATTACTGGACGAGTCATCCTACAACCCGACATCACACAAAGCCACTACAATCAGGACTCTTACCCGACGAGCGCAATCAGTATGTAATACGACAGACAGCTTATCCGACGAGAACAAGTACCTTAACCGTGTTTTTTCAAAGAACAACTACAACGAAGACTTCATCCAACGTAACGCTCACAGACCTACTACTACTACCGAAGCTAACGACAACACAACTCCTACGACCACAGCAACTATACCATACATAAAAGGCATATCTGAGAACATCTCGCGTATCCTATAACCATTCAATATCTGCCTCGCTCACAAGCCTATTACCACTCTACGTCAGTTACTGACTAACGTCAAAGACAAAGACGAACTGAGGAACAGACAAAGAGCAGTATATAAGATCAATTGCTCCGACTGCCACGCCTCCTACATCGGTGAGACTGGCAGAAACCTCACAACTAGACTGACTAAACACAAACGAGCGACGAGGAAAGGCAATGTCAACAATCACATTGCTGAACATCACCTACATACGAACCACACTATTGACTGGGGCTCTGCGCAATGCCTAACCTACAACACCAGCTATTTTCAATGACTGACCCTGGAAAGTTGGTTTACTAACTTGGAACAGACTCCCCTCAAGAGGTGTCAACCACTACCGGCACTATATAAACGACTCATTCACGACATTAACATTACAAACGAACCGAAAAGAACGACCTAAGTTCACTAACGGATCCAAACCAACCAATCACGATTGACCTACGCCACTTGAGTCTTACAGCGAATAACATCACGACAAAACTGACCAATCAGTTTATACAAACCGGACTAAGTACATTCGACTGACAACAACCTTTCACTTGACTCTGATGATAACTTCCGCTCAGATTGTCGAAACGTCAGTCACTATTACCGACAACAGTCCTTTTTAGGACCACACTCACCTGGACGATCAAACTACACTATTACATGTTACCTCCTGGTTCAAACGATTTATTGTATCAATCTTAGAGAGTTGCATGCCGTCAAATGAAAGGTCAAGACATTGTTTTGCTGAATTTGCAATTTTTTGTCCGGTCGAGATTATACTGTACTTTGTCTTTGCTGGCTGTATTTTCATTTTATTTTCCTTTGCCCACATCGATACTGCATCAATGTCAGGTTTAATTTTCTCCTCGACTTCAGCTAAAGAAGGTGCAGATGCATAAAGGGTCGAGTCATCGGCATAAATGCCAATATTATTCTTCAGTACCAGAGGTAGATCATTTATGGAGAGCAGAAAAAGAGCAGGACCAAGAATACTCCCCTACGGTACACCGGAGTGAATACCGAGCGGTTCAGATAGTTTACCCTCGACACATACCTTTTGATACCTTCCGCTAAGGTAACTTTGGAACCATTTGAGGGAGTTAGTGTTCAAGTCATATACCTAAACTTTCTTGAGCAGCAGTTTACGGTCTACAACGTCGAAAGCTTTGCGCAGATCGATCATAACAGCACCAGTAAAGAGGCCTTTATCCATTGCTGCTAGCCGTTCATATGTAATTTTGACAAGGATGGTTTCGCAGGAGTGGTTAGCTCTAAAACCCGATTGGCATTTAGATTAGATTGTGATTAATGAGAAAAGCAATGAAGTGTTTGCAGACATGTTTCTCGAGAATCTTCGAAATGACAGAGAGGACTGACGTAGGTCTGTAATGTTCAAGATCGGTTTTACTCTCCTGTTTGTGAATCAGAGTGACGCGAGCCAGTTTGAGTTGAGCCGGGCAGATGCTGTTAATTATTCTGCAGTGTATCACTTTTGCTAGACCTGGAGCAACTGCAGGAGCGATTAATTTTAACAAAGGGGAACTGATTCCATCAAGTCCAGTTGCAACATTTGATGGGAGTGATTTGATGATTTCTAAAACTTCGCGTCATGAAATTGTGGGTTTACTGAAATCAGCGGAGTTGCCAGCTTTTTACGATTTACGAAATCCACCAAACTGGTTAGATCGGGTTCAGTATTGATTGTGTTATAAATTATGTTATCAGCAATAGAGATAAAATTCTCATTGAATACGTTGGATATTTTCTTCTGGGGTAGAATAGCTGGTTCCGTCTTTGGTTAGAGAGTTTATTCGACTCGTCTATTTCGTTTTGGTGGGAAAAATGCTCTTCAAGGTCTTCCATAGGACTCTGGAGTTCAATTTTCTGTTGTCTATTTCATTAATAACCGCTTCTTTTTTGGTTTTTTCAATAAGTCGTACTACTTTGTTTCTAGCAGAATTAAAAGGCGATCTCTGTAAGAGCGGTCCAGAGCATTTCGCATCGGAAAAAAGTTTTCCCTCAAACTTTGCCCAATAAACTATCTTTGGTAACAAGTAAATAAAACCACATTAGTTTCTGGAAATACCTCAAAATAAAATTTTTAGAGCTCTCAAAAGTCAAAGCGGCAAAAGGCCCTTTTTTGACCTCTTGCGACATCGAAAATTTCAAAAGTTGAATAGCCCGGTCCTCGTATCACACCGCATTCAACAAAAAATATTTTGTATTCTTAAAGTGTGTAATATACAAGGTGTATATAATGCATTTCAATTTTGATATTCGTTTATTCAGAGACTCGTCGTAATTTATTTAAAAACACTCGTTGGACAGCTTTCTGAAATTGGTTAAAAGTACTCTTTCTTTCTCGATTGATATTGCTCAAGTCCAGACCAGACCATTAAAAACTCCGCTTGATTTCTGCCATTAAGATGTTTGGCTGCAGAAAAATATAAAAACATCTTGCACTTATTGATTTTCTTCGCCGAGGTGACTTCGAACTTTTAGCGATATTGCAAGCGTGACAGCCGATTATGCAAATTAGTTCATTGAGCAAACTCCGACCGTTTTATGTGAGTAGCTCAATAAATCTTAGATTTTAACCATTTTAAGTAGAAAATATAGTAGGACAGAGCTTTAAAACCACACCGATTAATACTTTAAGCATTTTAAAAGGCCAAAATTTGACAAATTTTATTATCTCGTGACGAAAGACGTCAACAACGTATCGAATATCATAATTTGATTAGCGCTCGCAAACTCTTTTTTAAAAATTTGGCTTCTGTTATTTCATATTTGAGTTCTGATGGCTTACGCTATTCAAACCTGCATGAACATTTCAAAATTAAACTACAGGATTCTATTTAGTGTAACCGGCGATAACAGCACACACTGAAATACACCGTGACCAGTGACTCTGTCACGTAATTCCATCGCGTAATTGTCCTGAATACTTCTCACGTCTAAATAAAGCAGCGATTTCTCGGATTTCTAGCTGAAAGGGAAAAAATTATTTTTTGTCGTCACATCTGTCTGCATAACAGTCTCTGTTCATAAGTTTGAAGAGTTCTTGTAAAAAATGATTCGCATTCGCATAACGGGTGGACGTCATAACTAGATTGCATAACAACTGCACTCCGAAATCAATTCCTCCATTTTTGCAAAAGGTGCTGCATTTGTATCTTGCGTTTTGAATGCGAGCTCAAAATGTTCGTATATGTCTCTTAGCATCTTGACTTTGAGACTAGACAACCTTGCTTCTCTTGCCAACGAGCACACATCATACAAATCAAACATGATTGGATGTTTCAATCTGTGTTCCTCGCCTCTCTCAAACACCCTTCGTCTACATCAGACGCGGATGCTTCTATCAAGTGGTCGTCTGCGTCGGTGGCATCATCCGATTCTTGTTGTATTTTAGAGCACTGTTTAAGGCGCAATCTCGAGAAGAAACCCTGAATCTGTATGTTGGATAACCACTCTGTTCTATCGAACATTCTCACTCTATCTATTGTGCAAGCAGTTCGCATATCCTTTGCTACTTTCTCTGGGTTTGGTTTCTGCCAGTGTCTCATCCGATATTAAATTTCTGTTTCAAGTACTGCCTGACGTTTTGCGAAAGCCGTTCACTTTAACCTCTCTTATGAAGAACCCATCCCGATCTTTGATGTACTTTTCAAGGGTTCTGTGGCCACTGCAACCAGTTCAGTCGAACTTTCACCCTCTAATGACAATGACGGAAAGTAAGGAACCCACTATCTCTTCACTTTGTCATTAAGACTTTAAGTCATGCTCGCAGGGACAGGACTTACATGATGAACTAGCTAGTTCATATGGAAGTCAAGGTCGGCCTGGGTCTTAAAATCGTCATCGAAACCGGGTTCAGGGCATTGATAGGAACTACCGTCGTTGCCATCACTGCTTTCTCCTGCTGATGCAGTTCGTCGAGCAGTAGTGGGGAAAAATGGAATCTCCTCCACCAGATCCGTCATTTTTTCTTTGGAAAAATTGCAATTTTAATTTTACCGAATAAACTTTCCAGGCCCAACATTAAACGCTCTCCAAACTCGCAGGCCCTCTTGTGTAAGTTGCTGAAAGTGGCAATCTTGATGTCCGAGCCCTCGTAGAGATGATACTAGCCTACTGTTGTGATAGTAACCTGCTTCATCCGATCTTATAAAGGCCTTTTTCATTCCTGAATTTCGTAACTTTATGGTGACCAAGAGATTTTCTAGGACTGACAGCACTGAAAACCAGTCTTTTTTACAGCTGTTAAGAAGGTGTACGTATTAGGTTACTTCCAGGCTTTCCTCCTGTCTTACAACAACGCTACTCACATGCCAATTGATTTCCCTCTTGGGAAACCATTCTGCTTGCTTTTCCCGGAACTTCATCGCTATGAACTTCATTGTCCACTCAACTATTATAGATGCTTCATCTCCCTCCAAAGTATCGACAATTTGCCGCTCGTACTGATCCTGGTTTCTGCTCTCAGGATATGCCCTCTCCATTCAAAGATCTTAGCGGCAGCATTTTTTGCTTCATACAGATAGTCTTCCGCTTGAAAACTACCCAATTGCATTGTGTACTCAGAAATAGCGCCTTTTACTTCTTCAAAAACACTCTTCAGCATCTCACAAACCTCACACTTCACGTTGTGACTGTGACTGCATACTTTCTGAACGTCAGTGTCACCAGCATGGCTCAGTGCAAAGACCCTACAGTGATCGGCACATTTGCTATCGTCCTCTTCGCAGTGATTACGGTATGTAGTTTTCAAATACAACTTGCTCTCCTGAAGCCTCTTCCGAACTTCTTTACACTAGTCCTTTTCTGCTCCCACGCTTTCCAATTCGTCTATAATTTGGAGAAAATCCTTGAAACCATCCGCTCCATCAGCTGCAGTATCGTGTACACCTCTATAGAACGCCATACATCTTAGAAATGGCCTTTGACATTTGCAAATTGACAGAATACCGGCTCTTTAGCCCTTTGGAATCGCTACCAGGGTGTGTCGGATACTGGCACGCTGACCTTTAACGCCAGAACTTCCCATAAGTGTGCCTATGTTTTGCGCAGATCCACATTTTGCCATAACTGAATCTTCTACATCGAACAGGCCAGCCCTTGCAAAGATAAGCTGTCCTTCTGTGAATCTCTCTTTTGACAAAAGGATTAAGCAGAGATGACTCTTTATTGAGTCAGTACTTTGAGGCAAGTTAAACAAACCGGAAACTCCTCGTGAGTCTCCGAACGAAGTTTCTGAGGAACGCGACTGAAAACAGGACTTCTTTTGGCGAATACCCCCTTAAAAATTTAGTTTTATTAATCCCAAGCAAACCAGTAAAGAAAGAGACATATGAATTACAGCTAATACAATTACGCACTTTACAGTATAGATATAGCTAATTGTTGGAAAAACGAGGTCACACGTAACGTAATAATTTATTTCCTCAAAAATCGCGGGGCCCTTTTCCACAAGAACTCCCTAGAGTTCTGAATAGAAACTTTCACAACGACAGGTGTGCAGACAAAATTTCTCTTATTCCTGCCGACCAGAATTCGGATCCAAAAGGCGATGTTATCGCTGCTTTATTAAGAAGGGAGAAGCAATTGAGGATAATTACAGAATTGAATTATGTGACAGTGGTCACGGTGCATTTCAGTGTGTGCTGTTATCGCCGGTTACACTAAATAGAATCCTGTAGTTTGGTTTTGAAATGTTCATGCAGGTTTGAATAGCGTAAGCCATCAGAACTCAAATATGAAATAACAGAAGCCAAATTTTTAAAAAAGAGTTTGCGAGCGCTAATCAAATTATATTCGATACGTTGTTGTTGACGTCTTTCGTCACGAGATAATAAAATTTGTCAAATCTTGGCCTTTTAAAATGCTTAAAGTATTAATCGGTGTGGTTTTAAAGCTCTGTCCTACTATATTTTCTACTTAAAATGGTTAAAATCTAAGATTTATTGAGCTACTCACATAAAACGGTCGGAGTTTGCTCAATGAACTAATTTGCATAATCGGCTGTCACGCTTGCAATATCGCTAAAAGTTCGAAGTCACCTTGGCGAAGAAAATCAATAAGTGCAAGATGTTTTTATATTTTTCTGCAGCCAAACATCTTAATGGCAGAAATCAAGCGGAGTTTTTAATGGTCTGGTCTGGACTTGAGCAATATCAATCGAGAAAGAAAGAGTACTTTTAACCAATTTTATAAAGCTGTCCAACGAGTGTTTTTAAATGAATTGCGACGAGCCTCTGAATAAACGAATATCAAAATTGAAATGCATTTTATACACCTTGTATATCACACACTTTAAGAATACAAAATATTTTTTGTTACATGCGGTGTGATACGAGGACCGGGCTATTCAACTTTTGAAATTTTCGATGTCGCAAGAGGTCAAAAAAGGGCCTTTTGCTGCTTTGAGTTTTGAGAGCTCTAAAAATTTTATTTTGAGGTATTTCCAGAAACTAATGTGGTTTTATTTACTTGTTACCAAAGATAGTTTATTGGGCAAAGTTTGAGGGAAAACTTTTTTCCGATGCGAATTGCCCTGGACCACTCTTACAGAGATTGCCTCTTAAAAGACATTCCTTGGTTCGCCCCTTTTCGAGCTCTTTCTTGAACCAATCGCGCTTTTTAATCGCTGTGAGAATTTCTTTCGAAAGCCACGATGTTTTCTTCATAGACTTAACTCTGACTGATTTAAATTAAGCATATCGATCTACCATATGGAGTACAAGGGTTCCCCAAGTTGATAACATTTCGTCTGGGTCGTTGTCAAAGGTGTCAAGGACGGTCCAAGGTACTTCATTTAAATCTTTAATGAGGCTGCTAACATTCAGATTATTTAAAGGGCGGTATGTGACAGTAAAATGAGCTTTCTTGGTAGATTTCAAATTTGCATTTTGTTTGCGAACCAAAATAGTAGGGTTGTGATCGCTGAGCCCAAAAGCTGGTGATGTTATACTTAAGACGTGCTCAAGATGAGAGCAGTAATGGTGATCAATAAGAGTACTAGGGTTTTCATTTGCTGAAAACCTTAATATACCATTAAATGAAGTATTTGCTTTGATTCGCTTGTGGAGTTGACTATGACTATGATCTTGAATTTAAGAATCAGAGAAAAACATTAAATTTACATATACTGGGTCGGTAAAATCGTTAAGATATCACATTAGCCGCATACCTTGAAACCGATCTTTTCGTGAACGTGCAGTTCTTTACATTGAAAAACGGCAACTCACGAAGGAACGTTGTTAAGCAATGCTACTCAGTAATGACAAACTTATACGTATATTTCATTTTCATTATCTCTGCAGAGCCCTTCATCCTATTGGCCGTGCCGTCAAAACAATGAAATGCTAAGTGTACCAAATCTATAGTTTTTTTCTTTAATACGCTAATAACATCTCTCAAACATTTGACTGAACAAATGAAATAAACATGAAAGCAAAAACAAACAAACAAACAAACGGACGACTTCAAGGGAGAAACTTTTTTCGTTCTTTTTTATTTTTTTTTTCCGAATAATGATTTCCTCTAGGTTTTTATTGTTTGCTTAGTGCGTAATAAAGTCAAACTCTGCAAGAGGGTGTCTATTTGATCAAACTCTGTAAGAGGGTCTCAATTGGGTCAAACTCTTTAAGGGGGTCTCAATTGGGTCAAACTCTGTGAGGGGGTTTCAATTGGGTCAAACTCTGTAAGAGGGTCTCAATTGGGTCAAACTTTGTAAGGGGGTCTCAACTGGGTTAACCGTTAGCCGTAAAATGGCAAAAAAACGTTTAACAGTTAGGCACAAAAAATGGTATTTCTGACGAATAAGTCTGCGAATAAGGCAGAAATAAATATTTTGTCGGCACGAGATACGACAAGGCCTGGGCCTTAGGCCCAAGCATCATGGGTAATGATGCAGTGGTATATATGGGAAAGTATAGCACGTGGTGTCCATCTAGGCCTCAGAACCAACCGTTCACCTCTGGCTGATGACAAATTTATTTTAGTTTGAAAACATTTTTTCTTTAGCTGTGAAGCCTTGTAGGATGGGCTGCCAACTGCTCTGAGTTTGGGCCATGGTTCCTACCCAGGTTTCCTGTCATGTTTTTCCCCAAAGGGGTTTTTGCTGGCAGGTTTTTTCTGGCCTCTGTATAACTGTACTGAGTTATGTCCTTGTAAGCGGTTGCCCATCTCTGTTCATCCAGACTTGATTAGGTTTGCATGTTAGTAATGTATACCTTTTTTTTTTAATGTGTAAGGAATTGACTGTATATCAGGATTGTATATGGTATATCAGTTGCGAATATATGTATGTATGCATTCCCCGGGCTATATATGCCTCGGGTTGGTTCTCGGCAGGCTTCCCTAAATAAACTTATTTGGTGTACACTACTGTGTTATTTGTTGTGTAGTGGAGACAAAATTTGACGTTTTTGGAATTTTAACTATTTTACATAAAAAGGTACTCGCTGTAAAATGCATGTTTTCATCGTCACGGAAATAAAAAGGAATCACCGAATTCGCAAGGAATGGGGGAGCTGAGGGAAATTTCACGCCCGTGTCGAGGAGGTATGGTTTTTGAGCCTATCAATTTCCCGTTATAGGTCTCGAGAAAGTTACGCGGGCGCAAAAAGCTGACTTTCAAGTTTGAAAACGAACATAAAAAATGACATGGTTTGATTAAGATATGGGGAATTTTAATTTTAGAGAAACAAACGCCACAAGAAATTCTCGGAAGTATCCCCTTCTACTTTCCGGTTATATGTGCAAGGGTTAAGGCGCACTCTTTTCCAATTGCCTTAACGTTCACCTAGCTTATTAAATAGTTCCCAATGAGAAAAGAAAAACAAGCAAAAACAACAACAGTAATAAAGAAAAAAGGAAAAACCAAAATATTGCCCTTTTACTTGAACGAGTGCGGAATCCGAGAGTCTGGGGATCGGTTCCTCGGAGGGACTCGGAACTTTTTTTCTTTATCTCAAACCAAAAAAAAAAATTAAAAAAAACATTTTGAAGATCTTTTAATTTTCAAATGAATATGATTGAAGGAATGAATGATTTTCAATCAACATCTGAACTCTGTTTAATTGTATTTCAGTCCACTTAACGAACTGACGAGTGTGAGAGGGGACAGGGTTTACAATTGAAGCACAGTCCTCTAAGTATTTCTTGGTGCACGTGATTTCCAAGAAGTCACAAATTTTCATGAGGGTTTCACGCGGGTTTTTCATCAAATCCATACTGTGCACGTCGAGTACACAACCTGGAAAGTTCTTCTTGACTTGCGAAGTTCCCTCCACCTGGGTACTGTATTCCGCTATGGAATCATCAAGCTCCTTGTGACAATCGCACTGCAATTAGCCAATGAACATAGACATGGGAGCACGTTATCAAGAAAATCATAACAAAAAAATGTATCAGCATAATCAAACAAACAAACAAACAGAGGAAAAATTCATCATCATAAAAAAAAAAAAATTAAATAAAACAGACAAACAAAAAAGCAAAATAATGACAGGGTGACTGCTACGGGGAGTATGAATGACAAGTTAATTCAATAAACCCTCTTTTAAAATGGTTGGCTTTACTATTACTCTTTTATGTGCATAAAAATTTACCTTCTCGGTAAACGACAGGCAAGTCAAGGCATTTCTTAACCTCGATGGCGAATTAAGACGCTCAAAACCCAGGGTAAGACTTTTTGTCTTCAGCAGGTCGACGTTATTCCCCCCCCCCCTGCCCACCAAGTTTTAGTCTCTCCCCTCCCCCCCCCCACCCCATCGCAAAATAACTATAATACCATAGCGTATTGTAAGGTAGATTTAAATGTCTCCGACCACCCACCAACCTCAAGGTTGTCTTGGATTTTGTTTTTCTTGACTTTCGCCTTGCGAAGCGCTAAAGTTGCAATATTATCGAAAGGATTACGCACAACATGAATGAATTTAAGCTCTGTGCCAAGTTTACGCTCTAAA
Source organism: Pocillopora damicornis (assembly GCF_964200805.1). Classification (NCBI taxonomy): domain Eukaryota; kingdom Metazoa; phylum Cnidaria; class Anthozoa; order Scleractinia; family Pocilloporidae; genus Pocillopora; species Pocillopora damicornis. Next base: position 22,907,438 of record NC_142672.1, read on the forward strand.
TCTCGGAGATACTCTCTTCCTTCACTTTGGAGCAAAATTGTCGAAGCCTGAGCTGCTTTCTTATCTCCAATCACCTGCGAGAAAAGCACTGGATGTTAAACAATCATTGGATAAGGTTAAATTATCAAACCGAGGTCTGAGATAACACAGGGACGAGGTATGATAATTTATGATACCATGCAAAATCCAAATTAAAGAATTGTTTTATCATTCATATTTTTTTTTTGTAAAAGGGAGCCATTTCTCTCTCACTTTGGAAAAGTTTGACTCACAAGCGGCTCGGAAACCAGGCAGACTTTGAACTGATAACTGCAATATCCGCTGCAGATATTAGGTCATCATGCATGTCAACTTTCCACGTACATTGATTGAGTGCTGATTGAATGCCATTCAGATTTTTCATAATCAGTCTAATTTGTATTGATACAAAGTAGATTGATTATGATAACCAGATGGTCGTAATTTTCCGTGTTTCGTTTGGCCGGTAGACCATCGTCATGTCTGCGGCAAAAAGAATTCTACGCTTTCCTGCAGTATAAACAGACAATTTTAACCTCTTTCCTATCAAATCTGTTGGTCTCTGTGCATAAACCACAAACCAACCGTTTTCTATGACTTATTAAAGCACCATGCTGCCATGCCTTGAGTTGGTTTATATTAATCTTTGATAGCAGGACGAGTTTTACCGACTTTGTAAAAAGCGTAAATCAAGTGGTCTATGCCTCTTGTTAGATAGTTCCGAAAGATGGAGTGCTTGCAACTTGGATAACAACGTCGTATTCTGGCGATTAATTTAGCAACAAACCACTAGTTGGTTTGACGCTACAATTTTCTTGAAGCAGAAAAAATGCCAACTTTCCTTCTCGGCGAGTAGTTTGCTAATTTCTGAAGGTCTGTTTATTTTTTCGCGCAGCGAAAAATAATGGCTTAAAAGGGACCAATCAGTTAATTGAACTGGATTTTAAAAAGAGATAGGAAAAGTTTGAAATGTGAAATGTTTGCTTAAGTGGAGAAGCTGTTAAGCAATCAATGATCGGCGCCCAAAGTAAGAACAAAGAACTTACGAGTACGCTCAGACAGCTTGATACAGACACCTTTTTCCAATGGTAACGACCAAAAGTTTTATGCTTAATACTTAACTTTTTTTTTAAGGCTGGAGAATACTTCGATGACACAGTTTAAAAGAAAAACACCTTTGTCAATTTAGATGTAAATTTTAGTTAATTTAAGTTTCAACAGAGCTATTACACTTCATTTGTCAACTATTGGATTATACGCATTGAATGTTTGTCCGGTGAAAAGTTTGTTCAAGATAAGAAACTGCCGAGTAATAGATGATGAGCAGACTAAATCACAGACTGACTGGGCTTCTTTTTTTTGAACGATTTGTTTCGATTTGGGTACCAATCTCTAAGAACTTACGAGTATGTGCACACAGCTTGATACAAAACCTTTTGTATTAGCAAAGACAAACAGTTATTTCCATAAAAATACTAAGTTGGCATTTTTTCTACAGGATGGATAGTACCTTGGTGATTTAGTTCATATATATGTTGAGTCATGAATAAGCTGCCTGTTTCTCTTAAACCCTAAAAAAATTCACTAAATATGAAAAAAAAAAGCCAACAAAAAAAATTAAAAAAACACAAAACACCGGTTTAGTACCAGAAAGGCGTTAAAAGACCTAGACCAATATAAATTGAAACAAAATCATTTAGGTAGACGGATCCTGGAGTCTTATCCAAAATCAACATACATGTATCAAGGCAAGACGATAAGCTCCTGTGGTGAACTGCACAAAACTTATTTAACTTTGTAAATTCGCAAAATCTTCAGTTCACGAGTGATGAACAATTATATATTTGTTTAAGCAAATATATGTTATAAGTTAGCGGCCAAACAGTTTTTGAAAACGGTTTTTGAAAACCGCAAATAAATGATCTGCAAGACAGTGACTATAATAAAGATGTGGTCAGAAGACACTCTCCATCTATCTTGTCTTTCGTTGATGGGAATTGGCTTTGGTAATGGCATTTTTTTTACGTCGCTTTTGATAATCAAAGTTGTCACAATTCACATATACAGAGCACCGTTGGGAGCCAAACTCAGGTAAACCGTATCGCGCATGAACAGGCTATAACATGTAAACAGTTATTTGCCGGTCACCCACTGAGCTCTAAACCAATGAAAATTTTCTTGAAGCAAAAATTTGCCAACATTTAGTTGTTTGAGAAATTCTAGTCGAGAATTTCGGACGGTCTGTCTCCTTTTCAGTTTTCTATAGATTTACAAGTAAATATCCAGTGATTTTTGACCAATTAGAGTGCACGTTGTGTCCAAGTTATGTCTTAAAGGTAAATGAAAACTATACCTGTACACCCTCACTGATCTGTCCTTGCCACTGACCCTTCACGTTGTAATGATACTGTACTGGGCCTCCGTTTACCAACCGAGAGCGAACGCCGTACATCACATCATAGCGTGATTTGGCGTAAATCAGCTCATAGATAAAATGCTTTTTCCTGTCAAATATTTCAGGCATGGTAATCCACTGCTTTAAGATGTTAAAGTCGTTCGCAACAACGACATGTGGATGAGCATCTAACAAAGCAGCAAGTAAGGTGTGCCTGCTTCTGTCGTAGCCAATGAACAACAAAAAAATCCTGACGTTGTCGTAAATTCTGGCATCAAGTGTTGATGGATTTGAACGGTGTAGCTCTTAACAAAAAAAGTGGTTAATCAAAATAATGAGACTAATAGAAAAATTAATAAAAAATTGCTCTGAAAAGTTACCGTGTACTGTCAAAATCTATATTTAGAGAAATCAACGAGAAAGTCTCTGAAAGTCTAAGATGTGTTTTTATCAGCTGGTCACGGGCCTTTCTTTCAAAAAGGAAGGCTACTTTGGTGCTTTTTTAGCTTTGTTAATATGTCTATTAGAATGTAGTTGCCTTCTCGATACAATGTTGCTATTAACATGAAATATGTTACTTGTTGTGAAGAAAAGAAAGGCAAGAAAGGAAGAAATGTTTTTAACACTAATTTGATATGAGAACTTCGAGGAAATGAAAGTCAAATAAGGAAGGGTTCATCAATACAATTACCGTCGTATCCATCAAAACGGGTCATCGTGTTCCAAAGAAATGCATAGATGGCAATACCAATGATTAAAATTGCGACTTTTAAAACTCGGTGAGACATTCGGATTTTGTATCCTAAAAGTGAAAAAGTAAGGCGTGCACACACTATTAGCAACTCTCAAGATGATTTGAAAAGTTCCTCTTTGTTTTTCATATATAGGCATTAATGCGGGAAACACTGGCCGACCGCATTTAAATCTATTTGATTGACTTGTAATTTAAGTCAAAAATAATTTTGTCTTTGCCCGGCAATTTGATGAAAATATTGTGTTATAGCGGCGTTTAAAGGACGATGATCTTGACTTTGAGAATTAGAGAAAAACATTACATACCTTGAAAGCGGTTTTCTCGTTTTTTAGATTAAAAAACGGCAGCTCACAACGGAACGTTGTTAGGCAATGCTTTTTAATCATGACCTACTTATACGAATGTTCCATTTTCATTACCTCTGCAGAGACCTTCATCCTGCTGGCTGTGTCGTCAAAACAATTAAAATGCCACGTGTACCTAATTTATATTCGTTTTTCTTTAATATGTTAATACTATCTCTTAAACATTTGACTGAACAATTAAAATCTTTGTGAATAAAAAAAACAAAACAAAACAAAACAAAAAAACAATGGAAGACTTCAAGGGAGAAACTTTTTCGTTCTTTTTTATTTTTTTTTCGAATAATGATTTCCTCTCGGTTTTTATTGTTTGCTCAGTACGCATTGAAACTAAAACTCTGCAAGAGGGTTTCAATTGGGTCAAACTCTGTAAGAGGGTATCAATTTGGTCAAACTCTGTAAGAGGGTCTTAATTGGGTCAAACTCTGTAAAAGGGTCTCAATTTGGTGAAAGTCTGTATAAGGGTCTTAATTGGGTTAAGCGTCAGCCGTAAAATGGCAAAAAGCGTCTAGCAGTTTGGCGTAAAAATTGATGTTTTTGGAATTGTAACCATTTGATGTAAAAAATACTCGCTGTAAAATATATGTTTTCATCGTTACGGAAATAAAAAGTCATCACTACACTGAGACATTCCCGCAAGGAATGGGGGAGCTGGGGGACATTCTCGCCCGTGTCGAGGAGGTATTGGTTTTGAGCCCATCGATTTCCCCTATAGGTCTCGAGAAAGTTACACGGGCGCAGAAAGCTGAATTTCAAGTTTGAAAACGGGCATGGAAAATTACATGGTTTGGTTAAGATATAGGGTATTTTAATTTTGGAGAAACAAACGCAACAAAAATTCTCGGAAGTAATTCCTTTCCGGTTAAGGTGCAGTCTTTTCCAATAGCCCTAACGTTCACGTAGCTTATCAACAAGTTCCCAATGAGCGGAACTCGCTCCTTCCTTCGCTTCCTTTTCTTTATCTCAAAACCAAAAAATAAAAAATAAAAAAAAGAACATTTTGAAGATCTTTTAATTTTCAAATGAATATGATTGAAGAAATGAATGATTTTTAATCAACATCTGAACTCTTTTTAGTTGTTTTTCAGTCCACTTAACGAACTGGCGAGTTTGAGAGGGGACGGGGTTCACAATTGAAACACAGTCCTCTAAGTATTTCTCGGTGCACGTGATTTCCAAGAAGTCACAAATTTTCATGAGGGTTTCACGCGGGTTTTCCATCAAATCCATACCGTGCACGTCGAGTACACGACCTGGAAAGTTCTTCTTGACTTGCGAACTTCCCTTCACTTGGGTACTGTATTCCGCTATGGCATCATCAAGCTCCTCGTGACAATCACACTGCAATTAGACAATAAACATAGACATGGGAGCACGTTATCAAGAAAACCATGACAAAAAAAAAATGTATTAGCATATACAAACTAACAAACAAAGGAAGAACCCATCAAAAAAAAAAAAAAAAAGAAAAAAAGCTAAATAAAAATAACAAACAAAAAGCATCATTATTACTCTTTTATGTGTGTGAATCTCTATCTCCTTGGTAAACGACAAGTTAGTCAAGGCATTTCTTAACCTCGATGGCAAATAAAGACGCTCAAAACCTAGGGTAGGACTTTTCGCCCTCATCAGGTCGACGTCACCGCCCCATCCATCAAGTTTTAGTCTCCCCCCCTCTCTCACCCCTCCCCCCTCTCTCATCCCCCCCTCTCTCAAAGTGACTGTAACACCACGGCATATTGTGAGGTAGATATATATGTATCCAACCACCCACCAACCTCAAGGTTGTCTTGGACTTCGTTTTTCTTGAGTTTCGCCTTGCGAAGCGCTAAAGTTGCAATGTTATCGAAAGGATTACGCACAACGTGAATGAATTTAAGCTTTGTGCCAAGTTTGCGCTCTAAATCTCGAAGATGCTCTCTTCCTTCACTTTGGAGCAAAATTTTTGAAGCCTGAGCTGCTTTCTTATCTCCTATCACCTGCAAGAAAAGAACTAGATATTAAACAATTATCAGGTAAGGTTGAGTTATCAAACCAAAGTCTGAGATAAAACAGGCACGAGGTATGATAATTCATGATACCATGCAAAATCCGAATTAGAGAATTGTTTTATCATTCATAAATTTTTTTAATAGGGAGCCATTTCTCTACGAGCGGCTCGTAAACCAAGCAGACTTAGAAATGATACATGCAATATCTGCTGCAGGTATTGGGTCATCATGTCAACTTTACACGTACATTGATTGAAAACCATTCAGATTTTTCCTAATTAGTCTAATTTGTATTAATACAAATTGACGCCGTTATTATAACCAGCTGGTCATAATTTTTCGTGTTTCGTTTGGCTAATAGACCAACGTCATGTCTTCGGTAAAAAAAAAAGGGTTCTACGCTTTCCTGCAGTTTGAAAGGACAAATTTAACCTCTTGCTTATCAAATCTATCTGTCTCTGTGCGCAAAACACAAACTATAACTGCTTTCTATGACTTAACATGACTTGACCATCATGCTGTCATGCCTTGAGTTAGTTTATATTAACTATTGATCACATGACGAGTTTTACCGGCTCAGTAAGAAGCGTAAGTTCAGTGATCTTTGCCTCTTGTTAAATAGTTCCGAGAGATGGAGTGCTTGCAACTTGAATAATAACGTCGTATTATGGTGATCAGTTGAGTAATAAACCACCATTTGGTTTGTCGCTGCAATTTTCTTGAAGCAGAAAAAAATGCTAACTTTTCCTTCTCGACGAGTAGTTTGGTAATTTCTGAAGGTGTCTCTTTTTTCGCGCAGCGAAAAATTAAGGCTTAAAAGGAAGCAATCAGTTAGTTGGACAATATTTTAAAAAGAGATTTGAAACGTTTGAAATGTGAAATGTTTGCTTAAGTGGAGAAGCTGTTAAGCAATCAATGATCGGCGCCCATAGTAAGAACAAACAACTTACGAGTACACTCAGACAGCTTGATATAGACACCTTTTTCCGACTGTAACGACCAAAAGTTATTTTCATAGAAATAGAGAATACTTTGATGGCTCAGTTTAAAAGAAAAACAGATCTTCGTCAGTTTAGATGCAAATACTTAACCTTCACTGTCATTTTTTTCCAGGCTGGAGAACACTTTGATGATTCAGTTTAAAAGAATTAAACCTTTGTCAGTTTAGAAGCAAATTTTTGTTAACTTAAGTTTCAACCGAGTTATTACACTTCATTTATCAAGTATTAGATTATACACATTGAATGTTTGTCCAGTAAAAAGTTTTTTTATGAGGAGAAACTGCTAAGCAATGGATGATCGGAACACAACAGACTGAATCACAGACTGACTGGGCCTTTATATTTTAAACGATTTTTCCCGATTTGAGTACCAATCTCTAAGAACTTACGAGTATGTGTATACAGCTTGATACAAAATATTTTGTTATATACCTGGACTATCACTCAAGAAAACGAGCACTGTAATTTATTGATTTTTGGTCACGTGCCTCTGATGAAATTCAAGTGTATCCCGACCGAATACAAGTGCGCAGTTGTTGCCCGCGCGCCGAAGGCAACAGCATGTTTTTGCCATATGACTCAGGGCCGTAGCTAGCATGAGGCAAGACCATTTTGGCCCAAGATTGACTTCCTGAAGAAAAATGCCACGGAAAGTGCTTAAAAGAGCATTTCAGAGCCTCTAGATTTCAAAATATTCTGGGGGGGCATGCCCTCATACCCTCCTATCTGCGCTTGAAACTTGCCTCGTCTTGTTCTTAAGTTTGGCTACGGCCCTGTGTCTGTTAAAGGATAGGTCTAACAACAAAGCACTCAATGCATCTTTAACTCTTGCGTAAAAAGAAGTTAACTTAAAGCCTCTTCTTTACGGACAAGTTCCACGTTCCGTAAAGATGCGTAAATGCAGAAAAGAGGATGGATAGTACCATGGGGATTTAGTTTATAGATATGTTAGGTCGTGAATAAGCTGCTTGTTGCTCTTAAAATCTAAATAAACTAAATAAAAATGAAAAAAAAACACCGGCCTAGTACCAGAAAGGCGTGAAAAGACCTAACCAATGTAAATTGAAACAAATATCATTGGAGTAGACCAGGGATCCTACAGTCTTGTCCGAAAATAACATACATTTATCAAGGCAAGATGATTAGCCCCTGTAATGAACTGCAAAAAAACTGATTGAACTTCAAAATCTCCAGTTCAAGAGAGATGAACAATTATATACGAGTTAAAGCAAAAGTTTGTTACGAGTTAGTGACCGAACAATTTTTCCAAAACCGCAAATAAATGATTTGCAAGACAGTGACTACAATTCGGATGTCGTCAGAAGAGACACTCTTCATCTATCTTGTCTTTCATTGATGGGAATTCTGGTAATGGCGTTATATTTATAATCGAAGTTGTCACAATTTACATATGCAGAACATCGTTGGGAGCCAAACTCGGGTAAACCGGATCGCGCATGAACAGGTCATTACATACAAACAGCAATTTTCAGGTCACCCAGGAGCTGTAGACCAATGAAAATTTTCTGGAAGCAAAAAAATGCCTACATTTAGTAGTTTGGATAATTCTAATCGAGAATTTCTGACAATCTGTCTCCTTTTTTACGCAGGAGAACAATCAGTTAGTGGAACCGAATATTGAATAAGAGATTTGATAATGATAAAAAATATATATAGTTTTAGTTGGCGTTCAAAGCGTCCTCCTCGTTTCCTCCAAATGAAAGGCCTTCACCAAATTAAAATCTGGAAATTTTCCCCTTGTTTTACCAGACGGGAAGATGTTACAGTTTTCTATGGATATACAGGTAAATATCCAGCGATTTTTGACCAATTAGAGCGCAAGTTGCGTCCAAGTTGTCTTAAATGTAAATAAAAACTGTACCTGTACACTCTCTTTGATCTGTCCTTGCCACTGACCCTCCACGTTGTAATGATACTGTACTGGGACCCCGTTTACCAACCGAGAGCGAACACCATACATCACATCATAGCGTGATTTGGCGTAAATCAGCTCATAGATAAAATACTTTTTCCTGTCAAATATTTCAGGCATGGTAATCCACTGCTTTAAGATGTTAAAGTCATTGGCAACAACGACATGTGGATGAGCATCTAGCAAAGCAGCAAGTAGGGTGTGCCTGCTTCTGTTGTATCCAATGAACAATAAAAAAATCCTGACTTTGTCGTAAATTTTGGCATCAAGTGTTGATGGATTTGAGCGGTGTAGCTCTTTAAAAAAAAAGGGTTAATCATGATAATGATAGTAATGGTGAATTAATGAAGGAGTTCTCTGAAGCGTTACCAGGCTTTGTCAAAATTTATATCTAGAGAAATCAAGGGTAAATGTAGCTCTGACTGAAAGTCTCAGATGTGTTTTTATCAGCTGGTCACAGGTCTTACTTTCCAAAAGGAAGGCTGCTTTAGTGCTATTTTAGTTTCGTTAATATGCTTATTATAATTTAGTTGCCTTCTCGATAAAATATAGCTATTAACATGAAATATGTCACTTGTTGTGAAGAAACGAAAGGCAAGAGAGGAAGAAATGTTTTTAACATAATTTGATATGAGAACTTCGAGGAAATGAAAGTCAAATAAGGAGAAGTTCATCGATTCAATTACCGTCGTATCCATCAAAACGGGTCATCGTGTTCCAAAGAAGTGCATAGATGGCAATACCAATGATTAAAATTGCGACTTTTAAAAATTGGTGAGCCATTCCGGATTTTGTATCCTAAAGTGAAAAGGTAAGACGTGCACACACCATAAGCAACTCTCAAGATGATTTGAAAAGTTCCTCTTTGTTATTCAAAGAGAAAAAGGAAACTCATGCCTACCGCGTTCAAATCTATTTGATTGACTTGTAATTTAAATAAAAAATAGCTTTGTCTTTGCTTAACAATTAATAATATTGTGCTATAGCGGAGTTTAAAGGACAATGATCTTAAATTTAAGAAATAGAGGAAAAAAATTACATACCTTGAAACCGGTTGTCACATGAACGTGCCGTTTTAAAAACAAAAAAACAAAAAAACGGCAGCTCACAACGGAACTTTGTTAGGCAATGCTATTTAATCACGACCTACTTATACGTATGTTTCATTTTCGTTACCTCTACAGAGTCCTTCATCCTATTGGCCATGCCGTCAAAACAATGAAAATGCTACGTGTACTTAATTTAAAATTTTTTTCTTTTAATATGTTAATACCATCTCTTAAACATTTGACAACTTTAAGATTAAATGGTAGCCCTACGGGAGGTGCGATGGATAAAGGAATATTTGTCAAGTTTAAAGAAAAACTACGCTACGCATTTTTTTTCAATAGCGACGAATACCCTAGCAGCCAGTATATATTACCATATATAGATCATTTACTACCTTGACATGAAAGTAAAATTCTAGATATTATATTTTCGATCGACTGATGGCTGCTAGTAAGTGAATGAAAACCTATTGAAATGATTAATATTGTGTATAAAGATATATGTCAACAAACTTTATCTTAACATTACAGCACCCTTCTCTTTCAAAAAAGTTTCTATTGCATTGAAGCCAGTGTTAATTTTGTATCTACTTTTCTTTGCTTTTGTAGGTAGGTGAGGAATCTAACGGATTTCTACAAGAATGAAATCTTTTCGTGTTTATGTTGTAATTGCCTCGCTGCTTCTCCTCGTAACAGCTTTGTTATTCTGCACCAATCTGCATTCTCGTCCATCCATCGATGTTCTTTCTAACGTCATTCCTCAGCCTAATGGTAAGTAAACTCCTATGGTGAATCTTTGTTAACTATTACAAGTTGTAGGGAGGTTTCTTGACTAGATTCTGCAGCATTGCTGTTCATCCTTAGCTTTCTTTTTTTTTTTAATATATTTGTAAAATCAAAATCTATTTAACTATTGGTATCCAATGATTTCAGAGAATCTAAAGATAAAGCTCAACTCCAAAGCAAAGCCTGCAAGAAACACTTTCATTTAAAGCAAACATTATAACTATTCCGAAAACACTCCATGACATGGCCTTGTTTTAAGCTTCACGTGAGAGCGAGATTGACACACGTCTCGGGTTTTTACACGAAGAACAACTGCACAGGCTCGAAAAGTTATATAAATGTGAAAAGACCTTGATTTGATTGTACTTAAATGAAATTCATTTACGTTGAATGTGCTTTGTCATGTTGTTCGCGTTTTTATAACAGATTCCCAACCTCCAAATGAAGAATATCTTCTGTTATTGATTTTCACGGTATTTTGTCTATGAATACAATTTTATCTTGTATTTTGTGCGAAGTTATTTGAAAACTCAGCTCTTCGAATTTTTAATTATCTATCTACCTCTTTGAAAACTACTAACCTTTGCCATAAGAGTACTTCTACTCAATTTATATGCTTCTATTTGATTGAATTAACTCCTTAAATCCATTTAAAATTTCACTAGGACAATTCTCTGGTGGACATCTAGAGCTGCGGCTCAACACGTTATACGATGGTGTCGAAACTCTTGTTTTATTCATTGGCCACGCTCGTAGTGGTCATAGTCTCATCGGAGCCATTTTGGATGCTCACCCAGAGATTATCATTCCTCACGAATATAATTTGATAGTAAAGTGGAGTGAATTCAAACTGAAAAGCGGCAGTGGGCTAAAGACCCGTGTCCTTTTTGCCCTGCACGCCTTGTCACGATTTCAAGCAATGTTTGGAAACCGTGCAGCATCACGCCGTAGCGGTGGTGGGTATAGTTACTCTGTACCTGGACAGTGGCAGGGAACGTATAAAGAAAGAGTAAAGGTATAGATTGGGGTTAGTTATAATAGGTGTATTAGTAAATGCGAGAGGGGTGGAGAAGGGGGAGGGGGGCATTGGGTATTCCATCGAGTCCAGATGATCATAGAAGAAGAATTTCACTGAATAGAATTGATTTAAAGCTACGTTTAGAATAATTGTTCGAACTTAAAGCATAGAAAAACAAAGTTCCCTCGTAAACATCCTTATTTCAGGTGATTGAAGAACTGAAATACCATCAGTAAACTGGATTTAAGGAATGAATTCTAAGCGGATACTACTCATCCAAACGTGTATCATGATTATGTTTTACTTTTTCAGCACCTAACTTTACGTTTGTCAACGTAGAATGCATGCAATACTTAAATATTTCGACTTGCACCACTTCACTGTTCCAAATTTGTAACGTTGTTAACTGCAGCAACTATTCATTTTTCAGCTAAAAAGATCATATTCAGGAAAATACACCCATTTATGCGTGACTTTTCAACCTTTTTTTATTGCAAGGTCATTGGAGACAAAAAGGGAACAGCAACAAGCCATTTGTTAGAAAATCCAAAAAATTTTGATATTTTGGAGGATATAAGCAGAACTCTTACCCTAAAACTTAAATTCATTCACGTTATCAGAAACCCGTTTGACAATATTGCCACTAAATTGCTGAGAAATCTCGAGGTCAGGGCCATGGCTAAAAGCAGCACATTTAAAGTAAGTTTCTTGTAACTTTCGAAAAACTCATAGTTAGCTAGTTTTGTCCGGTAGTCTTAGATCCCATTCACACCAAAACTTAAACAATGTATTAAAGCTTTTTAGTTGAAGTCTGTTATATTTTTTTCTTATTCGTATAGGCTGCATAAAGCGACGTTTGTTGACTTCAAAGTGACACATTGAAAATACAAGTAAACGATTATTTGAATTTTATGGAACATTCTGTGAAACTAAACTTTTTTTGCTGGGGTGAATGTGATTTAGACTTCTTGTGTCTTCTTTCTAAAAATTATTGCACCTTCGAAGGGGTGAGACTATCTGTCATATACAGTTTACATGTATTTCAAGACCTTTAACCTTTCCTCTTTTGAAAATTACGGGAAATATGGCAATTTTGTCAGTGCAACTGTAATTAAGTAGTATTAAAATTTGTTTTGAAAAAATGTCTTGCTTGTTTTGTTTCGCAGGCAAGCAATGTAACCTTGTTGGATAAAATTATCGACGACTTTTTCGCCAAAGTAAAGTCCGCTGAGAGACTGAAACGATATGGGAAGTTCGAAGTACTAGATGTCTACGGTCATGAAGTTATTTCCAAACCCCGTGAAAGTCTGCAAAACCTATGCAACTTTCTAAAAGTAGCCTGTTATCCAGACTTTGTCGAATCTGCCTCAGAACTACTGTACGCTAAGCCGTCGTTGACGAGACATGCGGTCGCGTGGACTTCAAAACAGAAGGCAAGAATTATGAACGAGATGAACAAGTACTCTTTTCTGGAGCGTTTTTCTTTTGATAGTGATTATAAATAATTATAAATTTTCTTTTAATGGATTAGTGTTGATGAAGCTTAAAGCGTTCATACTCTGTATAGAAGAGAACAGTACTCTTTGCAAAAAATTTCATCTTGGACTCAAACGAGCAACATCAGACCGTGTTTGAGATAAGCATCAAAGTCTTCTGGTGACACTAATTAAAAAGCTTTATTTCTGGATTTCCTTCATGACTTTCTCTTTGTGTTCGTTATTCCATTCTATCAAATGCGTAGTCCGAGATGATTTGGAATAGAGATCTCTTGTTGCTAATTTGACAAAATCACTGTAACAAGAAACACCAACAAAGTCACATACCAGCTGTTTACATTGAGAATCTGATAGTGCCTAATTTTACGAAGATATGGAACTGCCTGTACTTTGATGAAATATTTTTCGATGCAGAAGTCGAGGTTGGTTGCATTCATATTCGTAATTAAAAAAATCCGACGGCACGGTTGTTCGATTTTTTTCGTTACTCGTGTTACATGGTTTTCTGGGGGAATGGAGGGGGATCTGTTGTCGCCAGGATAGCTTAAAGGGGTACTGAAGGAAATTGACTGCCAATTAGAAAATTAGTTGGATTCCTTTGGATGCATTGATAACCTTTCTGTTATGAGTATGCGAGTATCGATTTCTATTTTGATTTTTCTGAATAGCCGCCGGTCAGTAAGCAGACTGTTTCATCCTTGTTGGAGATTTATAAGACTTAACTTACTTGCTAATAAAGACCAGAATAAAGAAAACCCCTGAGAAATTGAAGTCTGGACTTCCTAATCCGGTTCTTTTCAGAACATGGGCCCTTTCAAATATCTCGTACCTTAAGTTTACTTTTGCAATCGCCTTGCCAGCCTACTTTGATGTTGTAGCGGTAGGATAAGGAGGGCGGCTGTTGCAAATTGACGAACGACTTCCAAACATGGCCTGTGGACGCGAGCGAGCATGTATGTCATAGAATATCCTCAGCTTACGCTCATCGTTTGTTTGGCTAGGATCCATAAAGAAACTGTCAAACTTATAAAGCAGATTAAACTCATCCAAAATAATTATTTCTGGATGGGAATCTAAAATGGCAGCCACCAAACTATGACCGCTTCTTGAATGTCCAACGAAGAGCACAAAAGTTTCAACATTGCGATAAAAAAATGTCAGTTCACGGTCCAGTTCTCCTTGAAAGAAGAAGAAGAAGAAAATGCGATTCAGTTACTTAATTAAGACAAAGAGAGTGTCCTGAAAAAAAATAAATAAAAAAAAAAAACCGATTAATTCACGGAAGTACCTAAGATTAAGGGTGTGTACTATCAAAATGGTTTGTCCTACTGTATGAACTAAGACATTAATTTTTCCCATGTACGCTTTTTTTGAAATTCGCACCTTGATTGTGATTACGGGTCTTTAGCTCAAACTTGGGTAAAATACAAGACTAAGAGCCACACAAAAGAATTGCCATCCCCAAGCCAATACAAACGGGGCCAAATTTGAGCCTTTTTCACCCAAAGAGGCCGCTGAAATTCGTTCGATTTGACATCAGAGATAATTGTGTAGACAGGCACAAATCAATGCTTCTTCGGTGACATGGTTGCTTAAGTTAAGAAGCTGCTAAGCAATCTATGATCGGCGCACACAGCCGGGAAATGACCAACACTGACTGTGCCTTTGTATTTTGAAACAACTAATTATGATTATTCAGTTTGAGTTGTAATCTCTAAGAACTTACGAGTATATGCAGACAGCTTGACAATGACAATAACAACGGAAAGTTTTTTTCCATAGGGATACTCAACTTTCGAATCGACAAATTTTTAGAAACGGACTTTAGATCAACAATCGGCAATCACCAAAAGGACGAACATGGAAAGGGTTCTTAGACCATCCAGAGAAATTTCAAGATTTTGAAGAAATGTCAGAGTAAACTAGATTGTTTTTTATGCGCGTACTCAGACTAAAACTGAACAAACAGAGTCTGTGATTCGATCCGTGCAAAAGTATTTACCCAATAGATTCACTTTATATATTGTTTCTTTCGCCTTAACGTTTTTATCATTCTTGCCGCAATATTCTCGTATTATTTCTATGTATTCGTAGAATCTGTTTCTACAAAATTGTTGATTCGAAAGTTAAGTATTCCCATGAAAAATAGATAACTTTTCGTCGTTATTGTTTATATCAAGCTGTCTGCATAAACTCGTAAGTTCTTAGAGATTTCAACTCAAACTGAATAATCATAATCACTAATTTCAAAATACAAAGGCACAGTCAGTGATTGGATATTTCCCTGTGTGAGCCGGTCATCGATTGCTTAGCAACCTCTTAACGTAAGCAAGCATTTCACCGAAGAAGCATTTAACGCGTGTAGATTACGTACACGACCGGCTATAAATGAATGATCTGTACCTGTCTACACAATTATTATCCCTGATGTCAAATCGAACGAATTTCAACGGCCTCTATGGGTGGAAAAGGCTCAAATTTGGTCCCGTTTGTATTGGCTTGGGGACGGTAGTTCTTTTGTGCGGCACTTGGTCTCGTGTTTCACCCAAGTTTGAGCTAAAGACCCGTAATTACAATCTAGGTGCGAGCTAAAAAAAAGGCCTACACGGGAAGTTAAATCCTGAGTAGAAAAGCATTCACCAGAGCACAGTTAATGACGGATGAAGAAGAAGAACGGTGGAAAAAACCAGGGAAAAAAAAATAGAGTATCGACAAATATGCCAAAACCGTGAATTTTTTTAGTTAAGTGAAAAACCATTTTGGTAGTCCCTTCCCTTAATCTTAGGTTCTTCCGTAAATTAATATTTTTTTTTTCAGGACACTCTCTTTGTCTTCATTAAGTAATTGAATCGCCTTTTTTACTTTTTCTTCTTTCATGGAGAACTGGAGCGTGAGCTGACATTTTTATATCGCAATGTTGAAACTTTTATGCTTTTCGTTGGACATCTAAGAAGCGGTCACAGTTTGGTTGCTGCCATTTTAGATTCCCATCCAGAAATAATTATTTCGGATGAGTTTAATCTGCTTTATAAGTTTGACAGTTTCTTTATGGATCCTAGCCAAACAAACGATGAGCGCAAGCTGAGGATATTCTATGACATACATACTCGTTCGCGCGGACAGGCCATGTTTGGTAGTCGTTCGTCAATTTGCAACAGCTCCGTATCCTACTGCTACAACATCAAAGGGGGCTGACAAGGTGATTGCAAAAGTAAACTTAAGGTACGAGATATTTGAAAGGGCCCATGTACTGAAAAGAACCGGATTAGGAAGTCCAAATTTCAGTCTCTCGGGGTATTCTTTATGCTGGTGTTTATGAACAAGCAAATTAAGTCTTACAAATCTCCAACAAGCGGCTATTTAGAAAAATCGAAATAGGAATCGATGCTTGCATACTCATAACAGAAAAGTTAGCAATGCTTTCAAAAGGAGTCCAACTAATTTTCTAATTGGCAGTCAATTTCCTACGGTACCTGTTTAAGCTTTGTTGACGACAACAGATCCCCATCCATTCCCCCAGAAATCCATGTAATACGAGTGATGAAAAAAAATCGGACAACCGCGCAGTGGGATTTATTAATTACTAATATGATTACAGACAGAATTGGATGGCACGCAGTCCGGCTAACAATTACCATAAACTATGACAAAATTTGAGAACTAAACTAAACATCTGCTATACGTTTTCATCGATAAAAAATAAAAACTAGTTTACCCGGCGAATAAGTAGCAACGGTGCAAGCGCACGATGTGCACTGTCCAATTACACAGGCATGACGTTTCCACTCTCTTTTTACCTTGTCCAATTACGAGCACTTCGTGTACACTGTTCTATTAGTGCTCAAATTGGGCTGGTGATGACCAATCACTTTCGAAAATTTTGTCGCAATTTTATTTATACTTATATACCTCCTTTATTAGGGTCTTGTAGTGTTCCTTTACTTCCATTCGATTCATTTTTCCTTGGAAGTGAACGATAAATCAGCCTCGCGTGATATACGTATTGTAATTAGCATTACTTTTATTGTCGTTTCCAGGGGGCGCTTTCTAAATTTTGTAAATGTGCATAGGTATATGATGGCTGGAACCACAAGTTTAATGGATTTAATGTGACAAAATTCATTATTTACAAATATTGATTAATGCTAAGAAATTAGAACTTTCCTCTGGGCTCTAATTAAAGGGATACATTGCATACTGCTAAATCTTACAGGACTTATTTCCCTATTTTATGGAGCCCGAGTAAATTATTGCCCCGAGCAATGGTTGCTTATTCACAATCGCGTGAGTAAAACTGACCATAATATAAGATTCCACATATTTCTTCCTCAGGTAATTGGAGACAAAAAAGCATCTGTAACTACTGCACGTTTGCATCACGAAAAAGGGCTTCACGATTTGCGAAAACTGGAGGAAGCGCTGGGGAATTCCAATCAAACTGATTAACGTCATCAGAAATCCATTTGATAACATTGCTACTATATGTAGAAGGAGACTAGGTGTGAATCCTAGAAGTCATCAAATGGTAAGTAAATATAGGGGTATATCATCTATCGTTTCACATTGGTTCTTATCAAAGAAAATATTTTATTTTTCATAAAAATACCTGATTTTTTTTTAATGGACTGGAGAGTTTTATCACGACCTAAAACACTGGCAGATTCAATACGATCGCTACATATCCGGGATCAGAGCCGCGTATCTTAATCGCGCGGTACAGAATGCACCTAACCTCGACTCCTGGATCGAAAATTATTTTATCAAAGAGCAGACAATTCAATATCGTCATGACCTGAGGCACTATCGGGTTCTCAATGTATACAGCCGAGATCTGAATATTTCGCTTGTGTCATGCAAAGCCTTATATTTTTTTTTTCTTGACAACAGCACAACAGCGTTGGACTTTTGCATTGATTTTTACTTCACTAAAGTGCGGACAGTTCAATATCTACGTGATTTGAGGCACTACCAGATCCTGAATGTATGCAGCCGAGATTTGCTGACAAATCCACGACGCACTTTACAAAATGTTATGTGACTTTGTTGGTGTTTCTTGTTACAGTGAATTTGTCGAATTAGCAACAAGAGATCTCTATTCCAAATCATCTCGGTCTAGGTATTTGATAGAATGGAGTAACGAACAGAAAGAGAAAGTCATGAAAGAAATCCAGAAATATAGCTTTTTGAAATCTTTATTTTCGTTTGACAGTGATTAGTGTCACCATTAGACTTTGACGCTTATTCATCAACTTTATCATGTTAATTTAAAACTTTCCTTGTAATTGCATACATGTTTCTGTTACTGTTGTTTGTTTTGTCCAATCAGCGTTTTGTTCTACAGTTTAAATTCAACTTTGTACTTTGTAAAATCAGAACTGAAGGTGACAGAAGAACTGCCAAAACATGGTTTTAAAGTGTCGTTTAATTTCTTAACTCCGTAACATATCTGCTGCTGTCCAGATCATTTGCTACCTTGACAAGAAAATAAAATCCTAAGAAAAGACCTGTGCCCTTTTTGCCCTACATGCCTTGTCACGATTTCAGGCGCTGTTTGGAAACTTTGCAGCATCACCCCATGCCGGTGGTGGGTATAGTTACTCTGTACCTGGACAGTGGTAGGGAACGTATAAAGAAAGAGTAAAGGTATAGAATGGAATTAGTTACAATAGGCGTATTAGCAAATGCGAATGGGGTGGAGAAGGGGGAGGGGGGGCATTGGATATTCTATCAAGTCCAGATGACCATTGAAAAAGATTTTCGCCGAATAGAAATGATCGTAAGCTACGTTTAGAATAATTGCTCGAACTAGAAGCATAGAAAAACAAAATTCCCTCGTAAACATCCTTATTGCGTGTGTTTGGATTTCTGATATTCTGAGAAATGAGCCGTTGAGAACTCGATAGGGAGTCATACTTGTGGAGTCAGACAACAAATTGAGTTCACAAGCAATGAGTGTCCGGCATAGTGCATGGATCAGCAAGTCGGAACTGAAAAACTCATAGTTAGCTACCTTTGTCCAGTAGTCTTAGATCCCGTTCACACCAAAACTTAAGTATGTTTTAAAGCTGTTTTGTTAAACTCTATTTTATTTTTCTCGTACTCATATAGGCTGCACAAAGTGACACATTGAAAATACAAGTTAAAGATTACTTGAAGTTTAAGGAACATTCTGTTAAGTTAGACATGTTTTGCTGGGCAGATTTCTAGATATTATAATCAACAATGACATCCATTTTCCTGTCACAAGTGTTTACAGTAAGGTAACCTTCACGGGCTTTCTGACCAATCATTTTAGCTTTATACCTTATCCTTATAAACTGGGTCTCATTTGCACTCTTCTTGGTAGAGCTTACAAGATCAACAACACATGGTTGGGATTCCACGAGGATATCAAGAAAGTCACTGAAATCCTAAAAAAGAATCTTTTTCCAGCACATCTACTTGAAAGGGGTTGTCAATCGATACCTCACGCTGACCTGTAGTGAGTGCAATCTCCCGGTCTCCGTTTCGGACACTGCGCTCACCTTTTATTTCAAATTACCTTACATTGGCCCTCTTTCTAATGTCACGCAAAAAAGGGTTCGCCACCAAGCGTTATTTTAACAAAATAGACATTAAGTTGGTTTTTCATCTTTTAAAATAGGTTATATGTTTGGTGTAAAAGACTCTATCCCTCCTGGGCTCCGTACGTCTGTGGTTTACAAGTTTTTATGCGCGGGTCGTAATGCCTGCTATGTCGGCGAAACCTCCCGGCATTTATCCACACGTGTGCGTGAGCACTTGGTCAGTGATAGGACCTCTCACATTTTCAAATATTTACATAATATCGCACTCTATGTTCTGATAAGTGTTTTAATAGCATCTTAGGTTACGCTTCCACAACTTTCCAACTTAAAATCAAAGAAGCTATCCACATGCAATGGGGGCAACCTACACTTAATCATCAACTCTATCATGTTAATGTAAAACTTTCCTTGTAATTGCATACATTTTTCTGTTACTGTTGTTTGTTTTGTCCAATCAGCATTTTTTTATACAGTTTACATTCAACTTTGTACTTTGTAAAATCAGAACTGAAGATGACAGAAGAACTGCCGAAACATGCTTTTAAAAAAGTGTCGTTTATTTTCTTAAATTCATAGCGAATGATCTATTTACGATAATATGTATTAGCTGCTAAGGTATCCGTTACTATTGAATAAAAACCCTATGATTAACCATATTTCTTTTTTAAGAGCCACACCGTTCAAATCCATCAACACTTGATGCCAGAATTTACGACAAAGTCAGGATTTTTTTTTTGTTGTTCATTGGATACAACAGAAGTAGGCACACCCTTCTTGCTGCTTTGTTCAATACTCATCTACATGTTGTTGTTGCCAAGATAGATGAAGACTGTCTCCTGACCACATACTGATTAGCTACTGTCTTGCAGATCATTTATTTACGGTTTTGGAAAAACTGTTCGGCCACCAGCTTATAGCAGACTCGTAAGTAGTTGTTCATCACTCTTGAACTGAGGATTTTGCGAATTTCAAAAGTTCAATCAGTTTTGTGCAGTTCATTACAGGGGGGCATATCATCTTGCCTTGATAAATGTTCTGTCACGCGTGTCACGCGTCTAGCGTTACCACACAGTTTAGCATTGTAGCAAGGTGTCATGGTATTGATTTTCCATGTGATTTAGGGATTGTCATTGTATTGTCGTGCTCGCTGGTGAAAACCCTTTCTCGTTTCACCGCGAAAATTTACTTAATAAATCCGGTTACACTACTGATGAAGGACTCTTATGGATCAGGGACCAAAGGATCAGAACAGTGAAACGAGAGACCTTTCGCCAGCCGACGAAGGCGATAACCATGATAATGTCAACCTCATGGATATGGAACTCGAGCCACAATTAGAAGACGAAATTCCCAGTGCAGCTGACCTTCTGGCAGGCGCCTTTAATATTTCATTCGCTACTTACGAAGCAGACCTTGAAACCTCGAGGAAAACTACTCGGCCAGCCGAAATCGACACGCTTCCATTCGCAAACAATGTGAACCAAGATGGCGTCGAGCAAAAGGAGGATTCCACGCGGCCGAGACGAGTTTCGAAACCCAGCGTCAAACTGATAGCCAACAGACTTCAGACAGATACGTCGAAGCTCGAAAGGTTATGGCAAGCAACTGCCCGAACGATTTCTCAGCTCCAGGGAACTCCGGACTCCGTCGAAGCTCTTCGTAAAGCAGTAGGAGATTTACGCTCGGCGTTCAACGAATATCAGCTCGTTTGGGTCTCTTTGATGGACTTCACGGCGTACACCAGCTCGCCCGAACAACGTCAGGAACGACAAACGTTGGAGGAAATCATGAGGACTCGAAAAGAAATCGTTCAAGCAGCAATACAGGAAGGAATAGATCGCAAAAATGACCTTCTACAAGAATTAGGGTCGGCTTGTTCTGGGTCGCGTGCTTCTAAGACGTCAATTTCATCTAGTGCGCTACGAGCCCATGCGAGAGGCGAGGCGGCCGCAGCATTGAAAAAGGCCGAAATGCAAAGGAAAATAAATGAACTTCAGTCTAAATCTGCGATGGCTCTTGAACTTGAAGAGAAGAAAAGACGAGAAGACGAACTGGCCTTTGCAAGGAGAAAACGGGAAGAGCAAGCGCGCCTGGAATCCTTACGCGTCGAACAAGAGGCAGCTGCAGCGGTGGCGCGAGCCAAGGCCATTGATGATGAGCTCGGGTTCGGTAATGAGTATCAGCTACCAGATCTACCCGTTGAAGAACCCCGTAAGCGTGTTGAAGAATTTATCAGCAGCCAACTGGGGGAATCTAGTCCTCGTGGTCAAAAACCTAGCGCACTACGATTCACCGCCCCTGGTTTCACGGCTAAGTCTGTCAAGAAGGAAAAGCAAGATCCTCTAGAGGAGCTGAACCCAGGAGCATCGCCCTCAACCCCTAGCCAAACCGTAAAATTCTCCAATCCAGCTGACTGCATGGAATGTTTTATTCAGTTTATGGCTCGAAGGGAGCTGATTGCCAACAAAATCGAAAAATTTGACGATCGTCCGGAAAACTTCAATACTTGGAAGGCAGCTTTCAAGAATATGACAAATGATGTAAACATCACTGCAAGTGAGGAGCTAGCCCTAATGTTGGAGTACACCACTGGTGAGTCCAAAAGACTTGTGCAACGGCTACGCAATGCTTACGTAGAGAATCCGACTGCGGGGGTACGAGAATCGTGGAAAAAGCTGGGCGAACGTTTTGGCTCGACCGCAGTTATTACCAATGTGCATCTGAACAAACTCACAATGTTCCCTGTGTTGGCATCCAAGGACGACAAAGGTCTGCAAGAATTGGGGGACTTACTGTTAGAGTTGCGGTGTGCAAAAGAAGATGGTGGTCTTGCAGGCCTCAAAATCCTTGATGAACCCGCCTTCCTGAAACCAGTGCTCGCGAAGCTACCGGAAGAACTCCAAGGAAGGTGGCAAAGGCACGCATACCGTTTCAAATCACAGCATGGTGTTGACTACCCCCCTTTTAGGGAGTTTGCCTCTTTCATTCAAGAGATTGCACAAGAACGGAATGATCCATTCTTATCCATGGAGAGTCACTTGGAGAAATTTCCTGTCAAGCCTCTTGTCAAACCTCCAATCGAACCTACTGATGACCCACCTTTCGGACAAGGCTTCACAGCATTTAGGACTGACATCACAGACCCTGCACTCAAGAGCTCAACTAACCGGGACCCTGCAAGATGGTGCGTCATTCACAAATTATCGCATCCGCTTAGCAAATGCCGTGCCTTCAGGGCCATGCCCCTCACTGAAAGGAAGAATTTGCTTAGCCAACACCGAATCTGCTTTCATTGCCTTGCCACAACTAATCACCTAGCAAAGGATTGTGCGACCCAAGTCAAATGCTCTGAGTGTCACAGTGATAAACATGTTACAGCATTACACGCGGGACCCCCCAGCAAACCAGCAGCAGAAGAAGTAGAGCTGAAAGATGCCCACCAGTACGGCGGGGAGCCTGCAGTGACATCTAGCTGCACAAAGGTGTGTGGAAACACAATGGGAGGCAAGTCTTGTGCAAAGATATGTCTTGTGAGCATCTACGCAAACAGTCAACCTGAGAACAAAATTAAGGCATATGTGGTCATCGATGATCAAAGCAACTGTTCGCTCGCCAAGCCAAAACTGTTTGATCTGCTGAACCTGGGTGGGAAGGCAACACCTTACACGCTAAAAACGTGCTCAGGGACAAGTCAGGCCATGGGAAGACGCGCCCACAACCTTGTTATCGAATCCTTTGATGGCACGCAGAGTCACACGCTGCCCATCCTCACTGAATGCAACGCTATTCCAGACAATAGAGAAGAAATTCCAACTCCCGCAGCGGCCAGAGCCCACCCCCATCTGGAAGCTATCGCTGAGAATATCCCTGAGCTAGACCCAGAAGCTGAAATTCTCCTGCTTGTCGGAAGAGACGCACCGCCCCTTCACAAAATTCATGAATCGCGAAACGGACCCAGGAATGCACCATGGGCTCAACGCCTCGACCTGGGATGGGTGGTGTTAGGAAACGCCTGTATGGATGGCGCTCATAAGCCCACTGAGATCTCATCTTACAGGACACAAGTTCTCGATAATGGTCGACCCTCCTTTCTGCTACCATGCAGCAACCGGCTTTACGTTAAACATGGTTCACATGCAGACTTCACAACTTATTTGGAAACTAGTCAAAAGAAAGGAACTTTCATCAAAGGGAGCTTTGAAGATGGACTGGGAGACAATGTCTTTGCATGCACTAATGATGACAACAGACCAGGAATGTCAGTGGAGGATCGGAAGTTCATTCAAATCATGAACAGTTCATTAGCCAGGAACGAATCTGGTAGCTGGGAGGCGCCCTTACCTGTCCGTGAGAAATTTAACAAGCTTCCCGACAATCGAGAAGATGCAGTCAAGCGCCTGAGGTCAACTAGACGAACACTTGACAAAAAACCGTTGATGAAACAGCACTACTTCGACTTCATGCAGAAATTGCTCGAAAAAGGTCACGCGGAACCTGCACCAAAAGCAGAATTAAGCCCTTCTAGCCCACGCTGGTATCTTCCTCACTTTGGAGTGTACCACCCCCAAAAACCAGATAAAATTCGTGTGGTTTTTGATTCTGCAGCTGAAACCAAAGGAACATCCCTGAACAAGGCCTTGCTCTCAGGACCAGACCTCACAAACAACCTACTAGGCATCCTGTTACGCTTCCGTCAGGACACTGTGGCCTTTGTGGCGGACATTGAACAAATGTTCCACTCCTTCCTAGTTCAAGAACAACACAGGGACCTGCTGCGATTTTTCTGGTACAAGAATAACGATCCAAACGAAGAGCTAACTGAGTACCGTATGAAGGTTCATTGGAAACACCTCCTCACCAGCAGTAGCCACCTTCTGCCTTAGAAAAACAGCTGAAGTTGGAGAGCAAGAATTTGGTTCAGATGCAAAGGACTTTGTGTACAACAATTTCTATGTCGATGACGGGCTGAAGTCTGTGGCCAAACCCGCTGAGGCCATTGACCTGTTAACTCGCACAAGAGCCATGTTAGCCAGAGCAAATCTCCGTCTACATAAGATAGCATCCAGTCATCCAGAAGTTACTCATGCCTTTCCAAGAGAAGATCAAGCCTCTGACCTCCGCGACCTAGATTTCTCACTGGATACTGTGCCAATTCAGCGTGCATTAGGGGTGCTATGGGACATATCAGCAGACGCATTCACCTTCAAAGTTTCTCTGGAGAAGAGGCCATTTACAAGACGAGGTGTGCTCTCCGTCCTCAATAGTCTGTATGATCCACTGGGACTTGCAGCTCCAGTTACTGTTAGAGGGAAGCTCCTCCTTCGATCCATGATGGCCAATCTCAGCAACCTTCATCCAGAAAGCTGGGACGAACCGTTGCCGGAAGAGCAAAGGCTGGCCTGGGAAGCATGGTGCAAGGCTTTGCAAGCTCTAACGCTTCTGAGGGTCCCTCGTTGTTACATAGTAGTTTCATCTACAGGAGTAAAAAAACAGGAGCTGCATACCTTCTGCGATGCGTCCAATAACGCCATTGGAGCAGTCTCGCACCTCAGAACTGTCCAACACGATGGAAGCATCCAAGTGTCTTTCGTCTTTGGCAAGGCGAAGCTGGCCCCATCTCATGCCACAACCATCCCTCGTCTCGAGCTGTGTGCGGCCGCACTTGGCATCGAAATCACGGAGCTCATCAACCGAGAGTTGGACATAAAGCCTGATACAGTCTCCTACAACTCTGATAGCAGAGTAGTCCTTGGCTACATTACCAACGAGACGCGACGTTTTTATGTTTATGTCAGCAATCGAGTAGAGCGTATTAGAAAATCCTCATCTCCTGAACAATGGTATTACGTACCCTCCCACCGGAATCCGGCTGATCTAGCCACGCGCTCAGTAGATGCCCAGAACCTGAGTGGCAGTATGTGGCATCATGGACCTATCTTCCTTCATCACCAGGAAGCATCTGTCAACACGACTGCCAACCAAGCCTCAGAAACTGCAGAAGATGACCCGGAAGTCCGCCCAGTGTTACAAGCCCTGGTAACTCAAATTCTGCCTCACAAACCTCTCGGGACCAGCCGCTTCTCTAGGTTTTCACAGTGGACAACTCTTGTGAGGGCGATTGGCAGACTTCTCTCCTTTATCCAGTCGCATCGTCAAAAGACCCTTGAGAAGTCTGGTACCACAGAAAGTATAAAGCTGACACCACATGCTTGTCTTCTAAACAGAGCAAAGTTGTTAATCATACAGAATGTTCAGCATGAAGCTTACGAACAGGAAATCAGCAGTCTCAACAACTCTGATGGGTCACCTAAGACAAGCCCCCTTCTCAAGCTGAGCCCAATGGTCGATAATGATGGACTCGTCAGAGTTGGTGGCCGACTAGAGAGAGCAAGTCTGAGCTATGAGGAGAGCCACCCCTTGATACTGCCGAGCTCACATCACGTCACAAGTCTTCTAATAAAGCATTATCACGAAAAAGTACAGCATCAGGGGCGACATTTCACACTCGGCCTAATCCGAAGCAGTGGCTTCTGGATTGTTGGAAGCAAGCGAGCCGTGAACAGCGCCATTAACAACTGCATTAAGTGCAAGAAGCTGAGGGGTCGGCAGCAGACACAAAAGATGGCCGATCTTCCCATTGATCGACTTACTCCCGCACCTCCATTCAGCTACGTTGGCCTTGACGTCTTTGGACCCTGGCTAATCAGTGCTCGCCAGACAAGAGGAGGAATTGCCAACAGCAAACGTTGGGCTGTACTTTTCACCTGCCTAACCACAAGGGCTATCCATATCGAAGTGATAGAGTCTATGGACACCTCCTGTTTCATCGATGCCTTGCGCAGATTCCTGGCCTTGCGAGGACCAGCAGTACAGCTTCGCTCAGACTGTGGTACCAATTTTGTGGGCGCACGAAACGAGCTCCAATCTTGCCTTAACGAGATGGACGACAAAGCCATTCAGTCCTACCTAGCAACTGAAGGCTGCAATTGGATCTTCAATGCTCCTCATGCCTCCCACGTTGGTGGAGTTTGGGAACGAATGATAGGGGTGACCAGAAGGATCTTGGACTCCATTCTTGCAGATCTTGGACCCATACGTCTCACTCATGAAGTCCTCACAACACTCATGGCAGAAGTAACCGCTATAGTGAACGCCAGACCCCTGGTCCCCGTGCCCTCTGATCCAGAAATGCCAGAGATTCTCACCCCAGCCACTTTGCTAACACAGAAGTCCAGAGCCTTGAAATCCATGCCTGGGAATTTCAGCAGCACAGACCTGTACAGCAAGCAGTGGAGGCAGGTCCAGTACTTGGCCAATATGTTCTGGACCCGTTGGCGAAAAGAATACCTGCCGACACTCCAGCCAAGAAGGAAGTGGCAAAACGAAACTAGGAACCTAGAAGAAGGAGATTTGGTCCTCCTTCATTGTAAAGAGTCACCTAGAAACTACTGGCCTCTTGCCCGGATAACCAAGGCTTATGCTTCCGCAGACAGTAAAGTACGCAAGGTTGACCTGGTGACAGCGAAAGACGGCTCCAGAAAGAGCTACACCAGGCCCGTCACTGAGGTTATCCTACTTAGGAGGGAGAAAGATTTCGAGAAGATGAAAACCCCACTTGGATGAACGGTCTAAGTTTTACGAGAGAAAAGTGAACTTTCACAGCTTTGTGCTGGAAATTAGGACATCACTGGACATTTTAATCTAGGACGTTACTGTTTTGTTTAGATATTGTAGTGGTATTTTCTTATACCAGACGGGGAGTGTTCTGTCACGCGTGTCACGCGTCTAGCGTTACCACACAGTTTAGCATTGTAGCAAGGTGTCATGGTATTGATTTTCCATGTGATTTAGGGATTGTCATTGTATTGTCGTGCTCGCTGGTGAAAACCCTTTCTCGTTTCACCGCGAAAATTTACTTAATAAATCCGGTTACACTACTGATGAAGGACTCTTATGGATCAGGGACCAAAGGATCAGAACAATAAATGTACGGTGATTTTGGACAAGCCTCCAGGAGGAAGCTTTTGGAGGAGCCTCCACGAGGATCCGCGGTCTATCTCAGTGATATTTGTTTCAATTCATATTGGTCTAGGTCTTTTCACGCCTTTCTGGTACTAAACCGGTGTTTTCTTTTTTTATTTTAAATTTATTATTATTTTTAATTTATTGAGTTTATTTAGGGTTCAATTAAGAGAAACAAGGAGCTTATTCACGACTTAGCATATCAAAGGATGGCACAAAGATATTCCAGTAGGATATCATCAACAACAGACGGAACTCCCTTGAGAGATAATTGTAAAAGTAAATTTGACAGTTTTTCTTTTTTTTAACACTAAATCACCAAGGTACTATCCATCCTTAAGGAAAATTTTCATGTATTTTTACGGGAATAACTGTTTATCTTTACTGTTCAGTCTGTTGTGTTCCGATCATCTAATGCTAAGCAGTTTCTCCTCTTAAACAAACTTTTCATCGGGCAAGCATTCAATGTATATAATGCAATAGTTAATAAATAAAGCGTAATAGCTCAGTTGGAACTTGAGTCAACTAGAATTTACATCTAAATTGACAAAGGTCTGTTTTTCTTTTGAACTGAATCATCAAAATATTCTCCAGCCTTGAGAAAAAGATAATAATGGAAGTTAAGCATTTCTATGAAAATAACTTTTGGTCGTTACAGTCGAGAGAAGGTTTCTGTATGAATCTGTCTGCAAATACTCGTAAGTTCTTAGAGATTAGTTCTTAACCGAGTTATCATATCATTTATTCCAAAATACAAAGGCTCAGTCAGTGTTTGGTTAATTAACTTGGGTGCCGATCATGGGTTGCTTAACAGCTTCTCTACTAAAGCATGCATTTCACCGAAGAAGCATTTAACGTGTGTAGATCCTGTACGCGACCGGCTATAAATGATTGATTTGTGCCTGTCTGTCAAATCCCTGAGGTCAAATCGAACAAAATTCACCGGTCTCTTTGGGTGGACATGCCTCAAATTTGGTCCCGTTTTTATTGGTTTGGCGAAGGTAATTCTTTTGTACGGCACTTGGTCTCGTATATCGCTCAAATTTGAGCTAAAGAACCTTAGTCATAATCTAGGTGCGAATTTTAAAAAATTCTTAATCTTACTTACTTCCTTGAATTAATCGTTTTTTCAGGACACTCTCTTTTTCTACATTTAGTGACTGAATCGCCTTTTTTCTTTATTCTTTCAAGGAGAACTGGATCGTGAGCTGACATTTTTGTATCACAATGTTGAAACTTTTCTCCTTTTCGTTGGACATCCAAGAAGCGGTCATAGTTTGGTAGCTGCCATTTAAGATTCCCATTCAGAAATCATTGTTTCGGATGAGTTTAATCTGCTTTATGAGTTTAACAGTTTCCTTATGGATCCTAGCCAGACAGACGATGAGCGCAAGCTGAGGATATTCTTTGAGCTACATGCTCGCTCACATCGACAGGCCAGGTCTGGAAATCGTTCACCAAACTGCTCTAGTTCATGCTGCTACAATATTGATGGAAGTTGGCAAGGAAACTCAAGGTGATTTTTTTTCTATTTTTTATTTATTCAAGGTTTGCTTATTTCATTCTGTGAATACGCATTAGCACAAACGAGAATTGGAGCCACAGGTGTAGCGGTTTCAGTTTGAGACATCGAAAAAATGTGGCCTCTATTCACACTCTCTCTTAAGGGAAAACATTGCACAACACCAAATCTAAGGGAATAGATCCCTTTATCCAACAAGTGCCCGAGTAAATTACTGTCCAATACGTGTGACCCCCCCGTTGGCTACGAAAAAATTATTGCGAAGTATATTTTACTCAGGTAATTAGAGACAAAAAGACAGCTATAACTACTGGACTTCTCAAGAATTGTAAAGGGCTTTATGATTTGCGAATGCTAGTGAGAATAGTAAATATTCCTCTCAGGCTAATTCACGTCATCAGAAATCCTTTCGATAACATCGCTACCATATGTCGGAGAGAATTGCATTTGGATCCAAGGAGTCGTCAAATAGTAAGTAAATAGAGGGGTTTATAGTCAACCTTTATAATTGTCTGAAAGTGAGAGTAAACTTTTTTCGTTCTGTTCAGGGCGATTCTCGTGTACATTTACCACTGGTTATTCTGTTGTCTTTTTTTTACACTTTTTAGTTGGTGTCTACTCTGTTTGAACTTAGTTTTTTTTCTTTTAGGATATTTGTGATCATACTTGGATTTTTCAAATATTTTGCTTGTGTCATGTAATGCCTTATGCTTTCCTTGACAGGTACGTAACACAACAGCGCTGGACTGGTGCATCGATGATTACTTCACTTAAGTGCGGACAGTTCAATATCTGCGGGACCTGACGCACTACCAGATCCTGAATGTATACAGCCGAGATTTGATAGGGAATCTAGGCGGCACTTTACAAATGTTACGTGACTTTGTTGGTGTTTTTGTTACAGTGAATTTGTCGAATTAGTAACAGGAGATCTCTATTCTACTCTATTCTAAACCATCTCGGACTAGCAATTGCCAAGCTTCATACCCATAGTGGTAAGATAAAATTGAATTAAGATTAATTTCAACATGAACGTTTGAGTTTGAAAATCATGCCTCATGAGTGGTTAGGAATAAAAGTGAATAAATCATTTTATACTGAAATCTTATCAAACAGTTTCTAAAAAGATGCAAACGTTTAAGAATATTATTTTATTTGACTTATAGGACAATTCAATGTTCTCGCCATAGCTTGTGTGGTATGTCTACATAAAGAGAACTCGTCGTCACTGATTCTTTTTTATGCTAGCGATTGTTCGTTTGTAGGAAACCTCCCACTGAATCGTAATAAGGTATCATTTATGATTAATTAGAAGTTACCAAATATTCGCACTTTTGGTGGGTTGGGTGGAGGGGACGGGCATTGAGTTACATCCCAATTAAGCCTTCTGGGAAAAAGATTCCGTCTTTTCGTTGACTCTCTCTCTTCATTATTTGTCGCCCTTCATTAAGCCTCCTTGAGTGCATTTGTTCTTCGTTTTTCATCGGTCTAGAGCCCACTGGGTGACAATCAAATAACAGCCCGCATGTTATTGTCTGTTAATGCGCGATACGCTCTATTTGAGTTTGGCCCCTAATGATATTCTGCGTATGTTAAGTTGTGACAACTCTGATTATCGAAAACGTCGTAACAGAAAAACAAAAGTCATCAAAAATAGCATCTAAAAATAGCTTCTGACAAGCATTCAATGTGTATAATCCAATAGTTGATAAATAAAGTGTCAAAGCTCGATTGGAACTTTAATTAATTAAAATTTGCATCCAAACTTACAATTTTTTTATCTTTTAAACTGAATCATCAAGGTATTCTTTAGCCTTCCAAAAAAAAAAAAAAAACGACAAGTAAAGTATTTTAGCAACATTTACATAACAACATTTGGAACGCTCAACGGTCATTTTCAAGTTGAAGAATAAAATTTTTATCAAGCGCTAATATAATCAATTGAGACAATACTAATGAGATACCGACTAGAACTCTTAAATATTTACATAGAAGCAATACGAGAAAACTGAGGCAAGAATGACAAAAAACGCTTGGACAAAAGAAACTATTAAAACCCTTCCTCTTTTGAAATGACAGGAAAAATTTGCGTTTATATTGTGTATAAAGATATATGTCAACAAACTTTATCTCAACATTACAGCACCTTTCTCTTTCAGAAAAGTTTCTATTGCATTGAAGCCAGTGTTAATCTTCAAAATTCTATATCTGCTTTTCTTTGCTTTTGTAGGTAGGTGATGAATCTAACGGATTTCTACAAGAATGAAATCTTTTCGTTTTTACTTTGTAATTACCTCGCTGCTTCTCCTCGTAACAGCTTTGTTATTCTGCATCAATCTGTACCCTCGTCCATCCCTCGATGTTTTTTCTAACGTCCTTCCTCAACCTAATGGTAAGTAAACTCCTATGGTGAATCTTTGTGAACTATTACAAGTTGTAGAGAGGTTTCTTTAACTGAACAGATTATCCGGCATTGCTGTTTCATCTTTATATTTTCAAAATTAAAATCTATTTAACTATTGGTATCCAATGATTTCAGAGAATCCAAAGAAAAGGCTCAACTCCAAAGCAAAACCTGCAAGAATCACCTCAATTAAGGCATAAATTTTAACTATTCCGTAAACACTCCATGACAACTGAGCTATAAGTGAGAGCGGGATTGACACAAGTTGAATCTTGAAATCATTCCATTCTCGCCAAGAGGTTTTGAAAGCCTTAGTTCATGAATAGTCTTGGGTTTTTACACGAAGGACGACTGCACAGAATCGAAAAGTTATATACATGTGAAAAGACCTTGATTTGATTGTACTTAAATGAAATTCATTTATGTTGAATGTGCCTTGTCATGTTGTTCGCTCTTTAATAACAGATTCCTAAAATCTAAATGAAGAATATCTCTGTTATTGCTTTTCACCGTATTTTGTCTATGAATACAGTTTTATCTTGTATTTTGCGCGAAGTTATTTAAAAATTCAGCTCTTCGAATTGTTAATTTTCTATCTATTGCCTTGAAAACTATTTACCTTTGCCATGAGGATACTTCTACTCACTAGGACAATTCTCTGGAGGACATCTAGAGCTACGGCTCAAAGCATTTTACAATGGTGTCGAAACTTTTGTTTTATTCCATGAATAAAACAAAAGTTTCGACGCTCGAAGTGATCTTAGTCTCATCGGGGCAGTCTTGGATGCTCACCTAGAGATTATCAATAACAACGAAAAGTTATTATCACAGGAATACTCAACTTTCGAATCGACAAATTTTTAGAAACGGATTTTAGGACGAGCATGGAAAGGATCCTGAGATCATCGAAAGAAATTTCAAGATTTTGAAGAAATGTCAGAGTAAAATGGACTGTTTGATCATTAAAATGTTTTTTATGTGCGTACTCAGACCAAAACTGAACAAACAGAGTCTGTGATTCGATCCGTGCAAAAGTATTTACCCAATCGATTCACTTTTTATATTGTTTCTTTCGCCTTAAAAAGTTTTTTTGTCATTCTTGCCGCAATATTCTCGTATTGTTTTCATATAAATATGTCAAAGTTTTAGTCTGTATCTCATTAGCATTTTTACAATTGATTATATGAGAGCATAATAAAAATTTTATCCTTCAATTTGAGAATGGCCGTCGAACGGTTGTAACGTCGTTGCTTTTTCACATCAATTTTTATCGTAGAATCTGTTTCTAAAAAATTGTTGATTCGAAAGTTAAGTATTCCCATGAAAATAACTTTTCGTCGTTATTGTTTGTATCAAGCTGTCTGCATATAATCATTAGTTCTTAGAGATTAATACTCAAACTGAATAATCATATTCAATTATTTCAAAATAAAAAGGCACAGTCAGTGTTAGGATATTTCCTGTGTAAGCCAATCACCGATTGCTTAGCAGCTTCTTAACTTAATAAGCGAGCATTTCACCGAAGAAGCATTTAACGTGTGTAGATCATGTACACGACCGGCTATTAATGATTGATTTGTGCCTGTCTACACAATTATCCCTCGTGTCAAATCGTACGAATTTCACCGGCCTCTGTGGGTGGAAAAGGCTCAAATTTAGTCTCGTTTGTATTGGCTTGGAGACGGTAGTTCTTTTGTGTGGCAATTGGCCTCGTGTTTCACCCAAGTTTGAGCGAAAGACCCGTAGTCACAATCTAGGTGCGAATTTTAAAAAAAGCGTACATGGGAAAGTAAATCCTAAGTAGAAAAGCATTCACCAGTGCACAGTTAATGACGGATGAAGAGGAAGAACGATGGAAAAAAACAAGGCAAAAAAACAGAATATCGAGAATTATACCAAAACCGTTTTTTTTTTCTTAGTCAAGTGAAAAACCATTTTGATAGTCCCTTCCCTTAATCTTATTTACTTCCGTAAATTAATCGTCTTTTTTTCAGGACACTCTCTTTGTCTTAATTAAGTCACTGGATCGCCTTTTTTCTTCTTCTTCTTTCAAGGAGAACTGGAGCGTGAGCTGACTTTTTTGTTATGTTACTTTGTCGGTGTTTCTTGTTACAGTGAATTTGTCGAATTAGCAACAACATCTCTATTCCAAATCATCTCGGACTAGGTATTTGGTAGAATGGAGTAACGAACTGAAAGAGAAAGTCATGAAAGAAATCCAGAAATATAGCTTTTTGAAATCTTTATTATCGTTTGACAGTGATTAGTGTCACCACTAGACTTTGACGCTTATCTCAGACACGGTCTGAGGTATGTTTGCGTCGCTCATTTGGACCTAAGATGAAATACTTTGCAAAGAGCACTGCTCTCTTCCATACAGAGTATGAACGCTTGAAGCTTCATCAATAGCTATGCTTTAAAGGAAACTTTACAATTCCTTATAATCATCATTAAAAGAAAAACATAGCAGAAACGCGAACTTGCTTATCTCGTTCATAGTTCTTGTCTTCTGTTTTGAAGTCTACTCGACCGTCCGTCTCGTCAACGACTTGTACTATTCAGGACACTCATTGCTTGTGAACTCAATTTGTTGTCTGACTCCACAAGTATGACTCTCTGTATGAAATCCAAACACGTGCAATAAGGATCTTTACGAGGAAATTTTGTTTTCCTATGCATCAAGTTCGAGCAATTATTCTAAACGTAGCTTATAATCAATCCTATTCGATGAAAATCTTCTTCAATGGTCATCTGGACTCCATGGAATATCCAATGCCCCCCCTCGTCCTTCTCCAGCCCTCTTGCATCTGCTAATACACCTATTCTAACTAACCCCCTTCTATACCTTTACTCTTTCTTTAGATAGATTAGATAGATTCTTTATTGAAATACATCGCAGCTCGTAGAGCTGAATTACGCATTTTCATTACAATTCTAATTGAATGTACAAACTTACAAACTGAATAATACCTAAGAGCTAATAGTAGTAATATCTAAAAGATTTAAAAACTATAAACATCTTTTTGAAATCATATTTTTTAAAGTCTAATAATTTAAACAGCATTCACTAGGGCGCATGAAGCCATAATAAAACTATTCGTAAATCTGTTTGTTTTACAGCGCGGTATGCTGAAGGATCGCGCGTGCCTAAGATTGTACTTGCCCCCATGTAGGGGTGACAGTAATTTCCTGAGTTTATGGCCGCTGTCATTGAAGATACTTTCAAACGTACGCTCGCAAATATCACTGTGATTCTCCTCTACAGATGGTAGGTTCGTTAGCGCTAACGCGTGCTGATATTGCATGCTAAGGCAGATGATTCGCATTGCCCTTTTCTGAATGCGCCCTAGTTCTTGCATTAAGTAGGCAGGCAGAGCAT
Source organism: Pocillopora damicornis (assembly GCF_964200805.1). Classification (NCBI taxonomy): domain Eukaryota; kingdom Metazoa; phylum Cnidaria; class Anthozoa; order Scleractinia; family Pocilloporidae; genus Pocillopora; species Pocillopora damicornis. The sequence continues at coordinate 22,942,134 of NC_142672.1, forward strand.
AATAAAACACAGTTCCAGCATAATCGATCACGGAGCGCACACATGTGATGTAAAAAAGACAAAGATCTTTCTGAGAAGCCCGGGCTCTTTTAAGCTGGATGAGAAAATAGAGCCTCTTAGCTGCCTTTCTTATCACTTCTGTGATATGCGCGTTACAGGATGGGTCACTTGAAATAGTCACGACAAAGAGTTTTGCATCAGTAACAATCTTTATGCACTCTCCTCCGATAACTACAGGAGGGAAATCATGACTTATTGAAGCAAAAGAAATGCGAAGTTCCTTACATTTGTCAGTATTAGTTTGACTCTATTTCTGTTGGATCAATCCGCTACCTCATCTGCTATAGTTTCCATATTGTTCATTTATCCTTTCCTAATTACATCAGACGTCGTTGTGTCGTCTACGTATTTCCAAAGTGATGCATTACTACTTGCTAAGTCATTAAGGGGTGTAAAATGATGAAATTACAATGAAATTAAAAGTCAGTACGAATAAAATGGTTTGGGTTTTTGTGTTGATGAAAGACAGCTGTAGGAGTAAAGAGCCAGGGTGTCCTTGTGAAGACCTTGTCATCCAAGGAAGATTGGCTGGAAACCTGTTTTGCATAATCGCCATGATATAGTCTGAGTGCGCCAAGTCCTTCTTAGTCACTGATACCTGCTAAAAAGGTAAACCCAAATGGCACATCTGAAATTCCACCGGCCCAGTAGCAGCCAAGCGTTACACCAATTCCCCAACCAAAGTTGACGGAGAAGAAAGTTCCAAACTTCCCCTTACTGAGAACCATCTGCGCCACTGATCCAATTCCAATAGTCTGTAGAATAGAATTCTGTTATTTCCAAAAGCAGTTATCAATCAAGACTACCAACAGTATAAAAATTTTGTGAGTGGCTGAGTAGAGGGAAAACATTAGCCTCCTTTTCAGAACGCTGGCTTTATTGAAATAACAGATATAGTTGAAATGGTATGATCTTTCACTATATTTGCTTCATAAAAGACTCACCAGTAAGATGAAGGTAGCAGCGAACTCAGCTGCAGCTTCTCTCATCAAGGATGGAAAACGAAAGCGAAACGTCATAACTTCCTAAGGGAGATCACCCCGCGACCTAATTTCGAAAACATTAAGATATTGTAAATATTGACGAAAAGTTACTTCATATTGTCACATGAGGGAGACAAAATACGAAAAATTCAATCCATGATACTAGATTGGGGTTTGTTCCTGTCTTGCCACAGTTGTACGATGTTATGCTAAATTCCTCTTGACAACTCATAACAAATGCGGCATGGTATTTTATAATAATTTCCAATTATATTGAAAATAAGTTTGTACAGCTGCTGCCAAGATAAACTAGCACTACCAGCTCCTGGCTTTTATCTATCAGAGTTTTGCTTTAACAAAGATTAGCAGCTACTGTATGGTATAGAAATTTGAATGAAAGTGATCTTCGCAGTAATGTGCACTACTAGAGCAGAAGTGAAAATAAGGCCTGAAAAAAATTCAGGCCTGTGCGGGATTTGAACCTATGACCTCTGCGATACCGGTGCAGAAATGGACCTCTATTTTAAGTGGATCTGAACTAAGAACTGCTCATAAGTAAAGTCAAAGAACCATTGAACAGATCTTTAGCCAAAGCTTGCTGCATTTTGGATTTGATAGACTTAATTCATGGAGAGAAATACATCGTATTCCGGGATACTCTCGTTTACTCCTCCAAACATCTAAAAGATGCAGAAGCCTGAAATTCAATTTCTCACCATTTCTATAGTCAAAAAAAGAGTATGTCATTTACTGTTTGAGTATTTTATTCTATACATTTTAACTGAAAAGTGCCACACTTTGAAACGCAAGAGCGAATTCTTTAAAGATTTCGTGAATCAAATATTTTAACATTGGGCAATGGAAATTACAGGAGGTACCTTAAGGTTAATGGATCCTCTTGGCGGTCACGAGTTGTCGATAATCACCTTGGGCGATTGTGCTGCATTCCGCTAACAGATATTATGGTTTTACATTTTCTGAGGGACATAGTTGTTGAATAAAACGGAATAGTAAACCTGTACGAGGTGTGGGTGGAAAAGATGTCGTCACAGCACCAGTACTGTGACGAAAGTGACTAGATGAGTACTCATCTCGTCACTTTCGCTTTCATTTTCCTTGTTTTGTTTACACAACACCGTAACTCGATATTAACACTGGATTTATTGTCAACGATGGCGTCCTTCTAGTAGCCTTAATCTCGAGCTCTGTCTTTCATCTCCGTTAGACTTCCTAATAAGAGACGTCTGATAGTCATTTCTCCAAGTGGGCAATCAATAGAGGTTAATGTTAACTTATTTGATGTCCTGTATACAGCCTGATACAAGAGACAAGGGTCAACTAGTCACCTTTGCGTGTTTTTGTCTTACAATTTTTGTGTTTAAAAAAATCCTTTTTTTCGACAGTTCAAAGGCCAGGAGGAGAGAAATGCTCAGTCGAGCAAAATATATTTGCCTTAGTGACAATTTCAAGTGAAAATCTTATTTAAAAACGAACTTTTGCCTAACGTGGTATTTAAAGACATGATACCTGCGTACCTTTCCAACGCCTGATCCAAGAAGCAAAATATTCCAAGCTCAACATGACCGGGCGGCCACATATCTTACGCAGAATCCAAGCACATATACTGTAGTTTCATTTCAATTTACCACAAACTCAGTCTTCTTCGTCAAGCCGACGCTAAGCCGCAGTTTGCTTCAAAAGTTTCCAGTTTAGACGTCGCTAACAGCCCTCGTTCACTTTCACACGTCACACAACCGTTGAAAACCAGCTTGGTAACCCTGCCTCCTTTGCAAACTGTGGCTCGCCGGGGACCACACCGTCACTTAGCACCCGTGGTTCTTGGTTCTAAAAACAATTTGTTGATGCCAGTACCGGTGTGGTCCCTGGCGAAGTACATGACGAAACCATGACTCTTATTTCGGGAAGGAGTTTTTTCTCTTTGTCGCGTGCAGTAAAGAAACTAGAATATGTTGCGTAATTAGATACAATTAGGTAAACAATTAACCACGACCGAAACATTGTTGAATTTTGGTTGCCAATATTTAGTTAATAGCGAATTAAGATCAGGTAATCGTAAAAGGGATGGCAAACGAAGCTAATACTTTGAAAGCCAAAATTATGCTATTATTCACAAAAACAGACTCATCTCATTAAATCTGTTCAAGCTAAAATCTTCTACAAGAAAATTTTCCGCTTACGAGAATGTAAAACTGGCTATAGAAAAGATAACCTTAGATGGAAGCATACCTTGTCAAGTAATCTGGCGATTGTGATCCCTGGAATATTGAAAACAGGTCTGAAATTGGAATTAAGACTGTGTGATTGTTTCAGAGCCTCTGGTGATCAGTGTTCTTCGAGTTGCGTGTAGATTCATATGTGCAAACAAAACTACGTGTTATTCATTTTGAAAAACAAATATTGTGACATCCGCACTTTGACACAAACATTTGTTTCAAAAAATCGCGTGGGTTTGGACCGACGACAGAAATGCAGTTACGAGGCAAAGGTAGAGGAGACCTTAGCTTGTTTCAGGCGCCGGTTCAGTTTGTAAAACGAAGCTCGACATTAACTCACGTGTGACAGACACTGAGGAGCAGAAAAAAGAAGAAACTCATACCCAAGCCCCCCTCACTTTTTCTCTCCACCGCTACTATAGCACTATTTAGCAGTTCTCTCCGTTTTATCCACTGAACGTCTGTAACAGCGCAACACAAACCTTTGATTTGAAATATTTCCAATGAGAGAGAAAAACAAACAAAAAACAACAACAACAAAGAAAAAAAGGAAAAACCAAAATATTTCCCTTTTCCTTGAACGAGTGCGGAATCCGCAAGTCTGGGGATCGGTTCCTCGTAGGGACTCGGAACTTTTTTTCGTTATTCCACGCTCGAGACAAGACAGATAATGAACAAATATTCTCAATACCGAACTATAACTCTTTAGCTCAGTTACCAGAGGATCCCTGCGACCGCAAAATCATGTTTGACGCTCAGCGCTCTTACTGAGGACAAACAAGCTTTCATTTCCGACATTTATGATTACGGTTCAGTATCCTCCTCATAACACAGCTCTACTGCACCAAGAAATTCCTTCATTGTCAGTTTATTACTCGAACTAGCTTTATAGGCAGAAGGAAATTTCAATCTAATTTGTTAAAATTTCAGTTCCAAGATTTATATGAAAACGTGTTGTTGCATAAATTACTTTATAACTAGTCACCATCGGTGTAACATGTTTGTTTTAGTTCATTTTCCATTCTTCCATTCTTTCTTACGTGATAAACAGTTGTTAATACAAAAGAAGTCTCTATTTTCAAAGTTCAAACCCTCTGTTGCCTTTTTTTTTTATTCTATTTTTCCTCTTTATTTCCTATCAAGTTTTTTAAGGATGGTAATTTTGTAACCTAAATGAATTTGTTTTTTGGCTCGAAACAAACAAGCAAACAAACAAAAAGATGTAGAAATTTTTAGATTTTTTAATTTTCAAATGAATATGATTGAAGAAATGAATGATTTTTAATCGACATCTGAACTCTGTTTAGTTGTTTTTCAGTCCACGTAAAGAACTGGCGAGTTTGAGAGGGGACGGGGTTCACAATTGAAGCGCAGTCCTCTAAGTATTTCTTGGTGCACGTAATTTCCAAGAAGTCACAAATTTTCATGAGAGTTTCACGCGGGTTTTTCATCAAATCCATGCTGTGCACATCGAGTACACGACCTGGAAAGTTCTTCTTGACTTGCGAACTTCCCCTCACTTGGGTACTGTATTCCACTATGGAATCATCGAGCTCCTCGAGACAATCACACTGCAATTACCCAATGAACATAGACATGGAAGCACGTTATCAAGAAAACCATAACAAAAGAAATGCATCAGCATATACACATAAACAAACAAAGGAAAAATTCATCATAAAAAAAGAGAAAAAGCTAAATAGAACAGACAAGCAAAAAAAGCAAAATAATGCCAGGGTGCCTGCCTAGGGGAGTAGGAATATCACGTTGCTTCAATAAACCCATTTTTAAAAATGGTTGGCATTACTATTACTAACTCTTTTGTGAGCGAGAAATCTACCTCCTTGATAAACGACAGGCAAGTCAAGGCATTTCTGAACCTCGATGGCGAATAAAGACGCTCAAAACCCAGGGTAAGACTTTTCGTCGTCAGCAGGTCGACGTTATTTCCACCTCCACCCACCAAGTTTTAGTCTCCCCCCCCTCCCCCCCATCGCAAAATAACTATAATACCATAGCGTGTTGTAAGGTAGATTTAAATGTCTCCGACCACCCACCAACCTCAAGGTTGTCTTGGACTTTGTTTTTCTTGACTTTCGCCTTGCGAAGCGCTAAAGTTGCAATATTATCGAAAGGATTACGTACAACGTGAATGAATTTAAGCTCTCTGCCAAGTTCACGCCCTAAATCTCGGAGATGCTGTCTTCCTTCACTTTGGAGCAAAATTTTTGAAGCCTGAGCTGCTTTCTTATCTCCAATCACCTGCGTGAAGAGCACTAATAATAATAATAGGCTTTATTTAGAGAGGGTAAAAACTCTTAACAGTAGCCCTAAGACACTGATGACTCTGATGACTCTGCACTGGATGTTAAACATTTATTAGATAAGATTGAATTATCAAACCAAGGTCTGAGATAACACAGGCACGAGGTATGATAATTCATAATACCATGCAAAATCCAAATTAAAGAATTATATTTTATCATTCGTATTTTTTTTTTAAAAGGGAGCCATTTCTTTCTCACTTTGGAAAAGTTTGACTTACAAGCGTTAATCAAATATGTGCATAAACCACAAACTAACCGTGTTCTACGACTTAATAAACCACTATGCTGCCATGCCTTGGCTACCATGCCTTGAGTTGGTTTATATTAACTATTGATTGTAGGACGAGTTTTACCGGCATAGTAAGAATCGTAAATCCGGTGATCTTTGCCTCTTGTTAAATAGTTCCGAGAGATGGAGTGCTTGCAACTTGAATAATAACGTCGTGTTCTGGCGATGAATTTAGCAACAAACCACCAATTGGTTTGTCGCTACGATTTTCTTGAAATAGAAAAAAATGCCAACTAACCCTTCTCGGCGAGTAGTTTGGTAATTTCTGAAGGTCTGTCTCTTTTTTCGCGCAGCGAAAAATGAAGGCTGTAAAGGGAACAATCAGTTAGTTGAACTGAATTTTAAAAGAGATTTGAAACGTTTGAAATGTGGAATGATTCAGACACCTTGTTCCGACTGTAACGACCAAAAGTTATTTTCATAGAAATACTTAACTTTCATTGCCATCTTTTCTTTTACGGCTGGAGAATATTTTGATGACTCAGTTTAAAAAGAAAAACAGACCTTTGTCAATTTAGATGCAACATTTTAGTTAATTTAAGTTTCAACCGAGCTATTACACTTCATTTATCAACTATTGGATTATAGACATTGAAAGTTTGTCCAGTGAAAAGTTTGTTCAAGAGGAGAAACTATTGCAGACTATGTCGGCTTCACGAGCCGACACTTACATTAACGTTTGGAGGAACACAAGCGATCAACAATCGGCAATCAATTAAAGGACGAGCATGGAAAGGATTCTGAGACCAGAGAAATAATTTTCAAGATTTTGGAGAAATATCCGAGTAAACGGGACTGTTTGATCTTTGAAATGCTTTTTATTCGCGAACTTAGAGCAAAACTGAACAAACAGAGTGATTCTATTCGTGCAAAAGTATTTACCTGATCGATTCACTTTTAATATTGTTTCTTTCGCCTCAGCGTTTTTTATCATTCTTGTCTCAATTTTCTCGTATTGTTTCTATGTAAATATTTAAGAGTTTTAGTAAGATCTCATTGGCATTTTTTCTATTGGTTATATAAGCGCATGATAAAAATTTTTTTTAAATTTTTTTATATAAATGTTGAGTCGTCAATAAGCTGCCTCTTTCTCTTAAACCCTAAATAAATTCAATGAATATGGAAAAAAAAAAAGAAAGAAAAAAACGTTTTAGTATCAGAAAGGCGTTATGACAATTTGCTTGAAGCGACAATTTACTTGAAGCAAAAATTTGCCAACTTTTAGTAGTTTGGGTAATTCTAGTCGAGAAGTTCTGACGGTCTGTCTCTTTTTTCGTGCAGCGAAAAATTAAGGCTTAAAAGGGAGCAATCCGTAAGTGGAACTAAATACTATAAAAGAGATTTGATAATGTTTGAAAAAAAAAAATCTATTTAGTTGGCGTTCAAAGCGTCCTCCTCCTTTCCTCCAAACCGAAGTCCTTCACCAAAATTAAAATCTGGAAATTTTCCCCTTCTGGCGCATCTTACCCGATGGGAAGATATTTCAGTTTTCTATGGATATACTGGTAACTTTCCAATGCTTTTTGACCAATTAGAGCGCACGTTTTGTCCAAATTATTTCATAAAGGTAAATGAAAACTATACCTGTACACTCTTATTGATCTGTCCTTGCCACTGACCCTTCACGTTGTAATGATACTGTACTGGGCTCCCGTTTACCAACCGAGAGCGAACGCCATACATCACATCATAACGTGATTTGGCGTAAATTAGCTCATAGATAAAATATTTTTTCCTGTCAAATATTTCAGGCATGGTAATCCACTGCTTTAAGATGTTAAAGTCATTGGCAACAACGACATGTGAATGAGTATCTAACAAAGCAGCAAGTAGGGTGTGCCTGCTTCTGTTGTATCCAATGAACAACAAAAAAATCCTGACGTTGTCGTAAATTCTGGCATCAAATGTTGATGGATTTGAACGGTGTAGCTCTCAAAATAAAGGGTTAATCAAAATAATGAGACTGAAAGCAAAACCAATGAAAGTATGCTCTGAATCGTTACCGCGTACTGTTAAAATCTATACCTAGAGAGATCAATAGGAAAATGTAGCTCCGTCGTATCAATCAAAATAGGTCATTGTGTTCCAAAGACGTGCATAGATGGCAATACCAATGATTAAAATTGTTACTTTTACAACTTGGTGAGACATTCTGGATTTTGTATCCTAAAAGTGAAAAAGTATGACGTGCACACACCATTAGCAACTCTCAAGATGATATGAAAAGTGCCTCTTTGTTATTTATAGATAGGCATCAATGCGGAAAACTCAAGCCAACCGCGTTCAAATCTATTTGATTGACTTGTAAGTTAAATCAAAAATAATTTTGTCTTTGCCTGGCAATTGGTGGAAAATTTTGTGTTGTAGCGGCGTCTAAAGGACTATGATCTTGAAATTAAGAGTTAGAGAAAAACATTACACACCTTGAAACCCGTCTTCGCGTGAACGTGCCGTTTTTTAAATTGAAAAAAAAAAGGCAGCTCACAACGGAACGTTGTTAGGCAATACTACATGTTCATGACCTACTTATACGTATGTTTTATTTTCATTACCTCTGCAGAGCCCTTCACCCTGTTGGCTGTGCCATCAAAACAATGAAAAATGCTAAGTGTATCTAATTTATAATTTTTTTCTTTAATATGCTAAAAGTGTCTCTTAAACATTTGACTGAAGAATTACAATAAGCGTGAAAAAAAAACAAACAAACAAACAAACGGACGACTTAAAGGGAAAAACTTTTTTGGTTCAGTTTTTTTTTTCGAATAATGATTTCTTGTAGGTTTTTTTTGTTTGCTCAGTGCGTAATAGAGTCAAACTCTGCAAGAGGGTCTCAATTGGGTCAAACTCTGCAATTGGGTTAAACTCTGTAAGAGGGTCTCAATTGGATCAAACTCTACAAGAGGGTCTCAATCGGGTTAACCGTTAGCCGTAAAATGGCAAAAAACGTTTAGCAGTTAGGCACAAAAATTTACGTTTTGGGAATTTAAACAATTTGACGTAAAAAAAACTTTCGGTAAAATATATGTTTTCATGGTTACGGAAATAATAAGGCATCACCCTACAGAGACAGGCCCGCAAGGAATGGGTGAGCTGGGGGAATTTCTCGCTCGTGTCGAGGAGGTATGGGTTTTTGAGCCCATCAATTTCTCGTTATAGGTCTCAAGAGAGTTAGTTACGCGAGTTCGAAAAGCTGAATTTCAAGTTTGAGAACGGGCATAGAAAATGACGTGGTTTGGTTAAGATATAGGGTATTTTAATTTTGGAGAAACAAAGAGTTTGTATGGGAATATTTACCATCGCTTCAAGGAATAAAAAAATACATCATATTCTCAATAAAAATACCTCACCTTACTTCCACAGTGTATCGCTTGCGATCTGACCGCTTACTTTGATGAAAAGAGCCCATTTTAGCAAGTTGTCCATTTCGAGGTTTTCAACTTACATAAGAAAAGGCTTTGATGATCATATCACAGCTGGAGCTTGGGCCCTTCCTTCATTGTCAGTTCATTACTCGAACTAGTTTTATAGGCAGAAGGAACTGAATTGTTATCTAATTTGTTAAAATTTTAGTTCTAAGATTTATATGAAAACATGTTGTTGCATAAATTGCTTTCTAACTAATCACCATCGGTGCTACACGTTAGTTTGGTTCATTTTCTTTATTTCCTATCAAGTTTTTTAAGGATGGTAATTTTTTAACCTAAATGAAGTTGTTTTTTTGGCTCGAAACAAACAAAAAAAAAAGTGTAGACATTTTGAAGATCTTTTAATTTTCAAATGAATATGATTGAAGAGATGAATGATTTTTAATCAACATCTGGACTCGGTTTAGTTGTTTTTCAGTCCACTTAACGAACTGGCGAGTTTGAAAGGGGACGGACGGGGTTGGAAAAAAAAAAATAACTGGCGAGTTTGAGAGGGGACGGACGGGGGTTCGACTGATTATGATAACCAGCTGATCATAATTTTCATACGAACCCCGTCCGTCCCCTCTCAAACTCGCCAGTTCGTTACGTGGACTGAATAACAACTAAACAACTAATTTTTCGTGTTTCGTTTGGCCGGTAGACCATCGTCATGTCTACGGTAAAAAGAATTCTACGCTTTCCTGCGGTTCAAAAAGACAAGTTTAACCTCTTTCCTATCAAATCTGTCTGTCTCTGTGCATAAACCACAAACTAGTCGTTTTCTATGACTTATTAAACCACCATGCTGCCATGCCTTGAGTCGGTTTATATTAACTTTTGATTGCTGGACGAGTTTTACCGACCCTGTAAAAAGCGTAAATCCGGTGATCTGTGCCTCCGAGAGATAGAGTGCTTGCAACTTGAATAACAACGTCGTATTCTGGCGATACTAGCAACAAACCACCAGTTGGTTTGTCGCTACAATTTTCTTGAGGCAGAAAAAAATGCCAGCTAATCCTTCTCGGCGAGTAGTTTGATAATTTTTGAAGGTCTGTCTCTTTTCGCGCAACGAAGAATTAAGGCTTAAAAGGGAACAATCAGTTAATTGAACTGGATTTTAAAAAGAGATAGGAAACGTTTGAAATGTGAAATGTTTGCTTAAGTGGAGAAGCTGTTAAGCAATCAATGATCGGCGCCCAAAGTAAGAACAAAGAACTTACGAGTACATTCACAGCTTGATACAGACACCTTTTTCTGACTGTAACGACTAAAAATTGTATCCTTAATACTTAACTTTCACTGTCATCTTTTTTTAAGGCTGGAGAATACTTTGATGACTCAGTTTAAAAGAAAAACAGACCTTTGTGAATTCATGCAAATTTGAGTTAAATTAAGTTTCAACCGAGCTATTACACTTCATTTATCAACTATTGCATGATACACATTGAAGTTTTGTCCGGTGAAAAGTTTGTTCAAATAAGAAACTGCCGATTAATAGATGATCGGAACACAGCAGACTAAATCACAGACTGACTTGGCTCCCTCTTTTCGAGCGATTTGTTCCGATTTGGGTACCAATCTCTAAGGACTTACGAGTATGTGCACACAGCTTGATACAAAACCTTTTGTATAAGTAGAGACAAATAGTTATTACTCGGGCTTCCGTAGGAAAACCCGAGTCTTAAAATGCAAGCCGTTCTTAGGCGCCAAAAGGGGGGTCATGGTTCCAGGCGTTCCTTGCGTAAACCGCGGAAACTGGGGGTGAGAGTCCAGCAACTTGTGTTATCATGTGCTCGTTCTTCGTAAACAACATAAATTTACGGAATGCTGAACTTTATGGAGTCCGCTTGGCAAAGATTCCTGTCTTATGCGCTCATCTCACATACAAATGCACACGCTGTTCGTGGTAGGCCCACACTAAATAATGTCGAGCGTTTTCGGAGTGGGCCGCTTCACGAACTCTCTAGCTTGAAAGCTAGCCAAATGTGCAAAGTTCCCACTAGTTCTCACGAGATAACAAATGAGCCATATGTGAGTTCAAACTTCGAAAATACTGGCAAAACTGTGACAGCCGATTTAACAACAAGCTATGATACTGAAATGAACACCACACTTGCTGAAAAAAACAAGAATGTTCTTGAACACAACTTCGAAGGTGGCGCTAACGACAGCGAATTGGATAAGGATACTGACATAAGCAACTTGAATAGTTAGGTCGAATATCTAAGCTTAGCTCTTCCGTTAAATATCCTGTTTCTGTTATTGGTTTTTATTGGGTTCAATACTAGTAAAGTACGATTTGGTATTTCTTACACAATCACCATTATTATTCTACAAGCGATCGTGAACGTTGGTTTGCTCTCCGCATGGAGTTGTATGTTCTTTGTGCAAGACATGATGAATACTCTTGATGACTGTGATCTACTATAAAAAGTTGTCAATATGACTAATTTGCATGTACATAATGATATTACAGTGTCAATAAAAGTACATTAATTCAGATCTTGTGCAAAGTCTGTATATTATAATCGTACTCGTGTTGTGTGTGAATGCCATACCAGTGAGGATGTTAAAACGTCTCTGCAGAGTTATGTACGGGGCTGTTTAAGTAAAAACTTACCAAAGTCAGCGAAATTCCATGACCTTATTAAAATAATGCAACATGAAAAAAAGGTACATATAAAACAAGAATCAGGTTTGTACAAAAAATGAGAAGGAAACCGATTTTTAGAACAAGAAACGTTAACTCTTCAATGATATATGTCTACAATTCAAGTAGAGATAAACATGGAAAGAAATATCTCAAATACTTAAGGTTCTTTTTGTGTAATTTCCCATATAACGAGTACAAGGGTGTAATTCACAGAGGCAATTGTACAAAGAACAAGCTCTATTTAACAAATAAATTCCAAGTTGTCGTTTGTCTGTTCAGTAATCGATCACAGATGACGTCAAAATGTGGTAAGAACAAAAAAGTGGCACATGAGGCGCAGCCGAGTGTGTCACTGAATGTGTTGCGATGATTTTATGTGCATTGATATACCACAATATGAAAGGAATAGGCAATCCCGATGAATTGAAACAAATGATGCATATTGGAAGTGAACTATATAGCAGCTTGTCACAATTATCAAGACAATCATTTTTACTGCTAGCAGATTTACCATCCATGCTGACAGTACTAGAGGAACATTATCAGCTAGAATACAGTGAAAGTTACACTGGTAATGTCCATGGGGGAGCCTACCATTGAGGGATATCAATACTGTATGGGCCTGAAAAGAGCTTTTGAGTCATTGATATCAGATGATATAGGTCATATAAGTGTACACGTTAATGAAGTAAGTAACGGAGAATTAAGTAATTTAACTAAAAGCAGAACATCTTCAGAAACCTTGATTTTGAGGAACCACACTGGGAAAAAAGGATTTTTAATGTGGATTTGAAGTTATTGTATAGCTTTTATTTATCGACAAAATACAAAAGTAAAGCAATTTTTTCTCTTCTGACGTATGAAGACAGTCATTCACCTGCAATGAAATAGACAACACACATTCGTGGTGTGGATAATCTAGTAGAGGAAATTAATGTTATTAAAAAAAAAAAAAAACAGGAATGTCAGACTATGGAATATGAAATACAATTTCTTTGCTGTTCATGTAAAATTACTGAAATCGAAAGGAAAGACATCTTGAGAAAACACAGAAAAAAACATATGTATGACAGCATGGAACCAGTTGCCAATTGGTGTATTCAGTATTGTTGTCTGTATTGCTAGCTATTCAATCTGTTTTAGCCCAGTTGCTTGGCAAAGCAGTGGTCCTAACAATAATCATTGGAAAGTTTATCTTAACTTGAGTATCCCATGAACAAGAGAGACATTTTTCATACATTTGTACAAGGCCATACAGATCGATTAGTGGGATAACATTGTGATCATTAATAATTGAAAAAAATAGACAAGTCAAAATAGACAAGACAAAATAGACAAGTTTCTTAAGTTTATCTTAACTTGAGTATCCCATGAACAAGAGAGACATTTTTCATACATTTGTACAAGGCCATACAGATCGATTAGTGGGATAACATTATGATCATTAATGATTGAAAAAAATAGACAAGTTTCTGGCCGAAACAAATTTTGGCAGTTGTGTTAATGTGTATGTACTGATGCCTTCAATGTTAATTATTTTGCAAATAAAGAAAGTTACCTAAAGTATCAAACTTCAACAAAGTATTCTTTTGGTAGAGAGGCCTGTGGTTCTGAACAGAGGATTTCTGTAAGTATTTACTCTTTGTGGATAATCTAGTGCAGGAAATTAATAATATCATTCAAAATAAACAGGAATGTCAGACTATGGAATATTATATACAATTTATCTGCTGTTCATGTAATATTACTGAAATTGAAAGGAAGCATATCATGAGAAAACGCAGGAAAATACATTTGTATGACAGCATGGAACCTGTTGCCAAAAAGGGTTTCTAGAAGACATTAAAAGAAAATATTTAACCATGGATGCTAGAAAGAAGAAAGAATTACTTTCCCAACCCGATGAGAAATTAGTGAAAGCCAAATCGGTTGAATTGTGTATTAACCAGTTCAAGAGGAAAATAAGAGAAGGCCCTTACTTTATATGTACTGTCTGTAATTGAATACTTTATAAGAAATCAGTAATAACATGCATAAACGAGAAGTACCCTTGCTAAACATATTTCAATATTCAACAGTCATTTGATGGAAAACTGTGTATTTGCAATACATGCCATTCTAAGGTCATAAAAGGAAAATTACCATTTCGGGCTGTAGTGAATAATATGTATGTGGATGAAATACCCACAGAACTATCCTCATTAGAAAAACTAGAACAAATACGAATAGCTCAACGAATAATATTTGAGAAGATTGTGGTCATGCATAAAGGACAACGGAGAAAAATTAAGGGTGCAATATGCAATGTATCTGTAGAATGTGATCAGACATGTAAGCAACTCTCTCATCCACCTGATAGACCTTGTATAATAATACTTAAGCTTAAAAGAAAGTTACAATCTAGAGGACATGTTTATTTTCAAGCATCACGACCAGAGTTAATACAGCAAGTTCTTAACTGGCTCAAAGTACATAATCCATTTTACAATTTGTAGATAAACTAGTTGATATTAACAATATTGATAGCAATCTCACAACTTTACAAAATGATGCAGACGATAATGATACACATCAACAAGCTACATCAAACAATGTAGCAACAGATAGTGATCCTGCTTTGGAGTTTAATGCAAGAGAAAACGATAAATTAAATAGTAACGAAGAAGAAAATGATGACCCCTTAAATGAATTTAGAGCCCCAGTATGCGAGACATGCTTAGAGTCAATTATCCCAAACTATCCAGTGGTGAATGCTCAAGTAAAACGCTCGATACGAAGCCCGAGTGAACGCTCCTCGAGCGTCTCAGAGTTTCCATAAAAATACTAACTTAGCATTTTTTCTACAGGATGGATAGTGCCTCGGTGATTTAGTGTATATAAATATTGAGTCGTGAATAAGCTGCCTGTTTCCCTTTAACCCGAAATAAACTCTCTAAATATGAAAAAGAAAAAAAAACCGGTTTAGTATCAGACAGGCGTTAAAAGACCTACACCAATATAAATTGAATGAAATATCATTGAGGGAGACGGATCCTGAAGTCTTGTCCAAAAGCAACATACATATATCAAGGCAAGATGATAAGCTCCTGTGATGAACTGCACAAAAGTGATTTAACTGATTTGGAAATTCGCAAAATCTTCAGTTCACGAGTGATGAACAATTATATATGTGTATAAGCAAATATTTGTTATAAGTTAGGGGCCGAACAGTTTTCCAAAACCGCAAATAAATGAAATCATCAGTGACTATAATAAAGATGTGGTCAGAGGACGCTCTCCATCTATCTTTTCTTTTGTTGATGGGAATTGGCATTGGTAATGGAATTTTTTCACGTCGCTTTTGATAATCAAAGTTGTCACTATTCACACATACAGAACATCGTTGGGAGCCAAAGTCAGGTAAACCGTGTCGCGCATGAACAGGCTATAACATGTAAGCAGTTGTTTACTGGTCACCCACTGAACTCTAGACCAATAATGACAATTTTCTTGAGGCAAAAATTTGCCAACATTTAGTTGTTTGGGAAATTCTAGTCGAGAATTTCTGACGGTCTGTCTCTTTTACAGTTTTCTATGGATTTACAAGTAAATATCCAATTATTTTTTACCAATTAGAGCGCACGTTGTGTCCAAGTTATGTCTTAAAGGTAAATGAAAACTATACCTGCACACTCTCATTGATCTGTCCTTGCCACTGACCCTTCACGTTGTAATGATATTGTACTAGGCCCTCGTTTACCAACCGAGAGCGAACGCCGTACATCACATCATAACGTGATTTGGCGTAAATCAGCTCATAGATAAAATAATTTTTCCTGTCAAATATTTCAGGCATGGTGATCCACTGCTTTAAGATATTACAGTCATTCGCAACAACGACATGTGGATGAGCATCTAACCAAGCAGCAAGTAAGGTGGGCCTGCTTCTGTCGTAGCCAAATGAACAAAAAAAAATCCTGACGTTGTCGTAAATTCTGGCATAAAGTGTTGATGGATTTGAACGGTGTAGCTCTTAACAAAAAAAAAAGGTTTATCATAATAATGAGACTACTAGCAAAATTAATGAACCACGTACTGTCAAAATCTATATTTAGAGAAATCAACGAGAAAATGTAGCTCTAACTGAAAGTCTCAGAGGTGTTTTTATTAGCTGGTCACAGGCCTTTCTTCCAAAAGGAAGGCTGCTTTGGTGCTTTTTTAGTTGCGTTAATATGCCTATTAGAATGTCGTTACCCTCTCGATACAATATTGCAATTAACATGAAAAAAAAAAAACCACATCTCCCAACGGAACGTTGTTAGGCAATATTAATGCTATTTAATCATGAACTACTTATACGTATGTTTCATTTTCATTACCTCTACAGAGTCCTTCATCCTATTGGCCGTGCCGTCAAAACAATGAAAATGCTACGTATACCTAATTTACAGATTTTTTCTTTTAATATGTTAATACTATCTCTTAAACATTTGACAACTTTAAGACTAAATGGTACCCCTACGGGAGGTGCGATGGATAAAGGAATATTTGTCAAGTTTAAAGAAAAACTACGCTGCGCATCTTTTTCAATAGCAACCAATACCCTAGCAGCCAATGTATATTACCATAAATAGATCATTTGCACATGACATGAAAGTAGAATTGTAGATATTATACTTTTGATCGACTGATGGCTGCTAGTAAGTGAATGAAAACCTATGGAAATGATTTATATTGTGTATAAAGATATATGTCAACAAGTTTATCTCAACATTACAGCACCCTTCTCTTTCAGAAAAGTTTCTATTGCATTGAAGCTGGTGTTAATCTCCAAAATTTTTTTCCTGCTTTTCTTCGTTTTTTTTTAGGTAGCTGATGAATTTAACAGATTTCTACAGGAATGAAATCTTTTCGTGTTTGCGTTGTAATTGCCTCGCTGCTTCTCTTCGTAACAGCTTTGTTATTCCGCACCAATCTGTATCCTAGTCCATCCCTCGATGTTTTTTCTAACGTCCTCCCTCAGCCTAATGGTAAGTAAACTCCTATGGTGAATCTTTGTGAACTATTACAAGTTTTAGGGAGGTTTCTTGACTAGTTGTTAATCTAGTTGTTAATCCTTAGCTTTCAGTTTTTTTTTAAATGTATTTGTAAAATTAAAATCTATTTAACTATTGGTATCCAATGATTTCAGAGAATCTTAAGATAAACCTCAATTCCAAAGCAAAACCTGCAATAAACACTTTCATTTAAAGCAGAAATTGTAACTATTCCGAAAACACTCCATGACATGGCCTAGTTTTAAGCTTCACGTGAGAGCGGGATTGACACGAGTTGAATCTTGAAATCACTCCATTCTCCCCAAGAGATTGTGAAAGCCTTAGTTCATAAATAGTCTTGGGTTTTTACACGAAGGACGACTGCACAGGCTTGAAAAGTTATATACATGTAAAAAGACCTTGATTTGATTGTACTTAAATGCAATTCATTTATGTTGAATGTGCTTTGTCATTTTGTTCGCGTTTTTATAACAGATTCCTAACCTCTAAATGAAGAATGTCTCTGTTATTGATTTTCACGGTATTTTGTCTATGAATTCAATTTTATCTTTTATTTTGTGCGAAGTTAATTGAAAATTCAGCTCCTCGAATTCTTAATTATCTATCTAATGCTTTGAAAACTACTTGCCTTTGCCATAAGGGTACTTCTACTCAATTTACATGCTTCTATTTGATTGAATTAACTCCTTAAATCCATTAAAATTTCACTAGGACAATTCTCTGGAGGACATCTAGAGCCACGGCTCAACACGTTATACGATGGTGTCGAAACTTTTGTTTTATTCATTGGCCACGCTCGTAGTGGTCATAGTCTCATCGGGGCCATTTTGGATGCTCACCCAGAGATTATCATTCCTCACGAATATAATTTGATAGAAAAGTGGAGTAAATTTAAACTGGAAAGCAGCAGTGGGCTAAAGACCCGTGTCCTTTTTGCCCTCCACGCCTTGTCACGGTTTCAAGCAATGTTTAGAAACCGTGCAGCATCACACCGTAGCAGTGTTGGGTATAGTTACTCTGTACCTGGACAGTGGCAAGGAACGTATAAAGAAAGAGTAAAGGTATAGATTGGGGTTAGTTATAATAGGTGTATTAGCAAATGCGAGAAGGGTGGAGAAGGGGGAGAGGGGCATTGGGTATTCCATCGAGTCCAGATAACCATGGAAGAAGAATTTCACTGAATAGAATTGATTTAAAGCTACGTTTAGAATAATTGCTCAAATTTGAAGCATAGAAAAACAAATTTCCCTTGTAAACATCCTTATTGCAGGTGATTGAAGAACTGAAATACCATCAGTAAACTGGATTTAAGGAATGAATTCTAAGCGGATACTACGTATCCAAACGTGTATCATGATTATGTTTTACTTTTTCAGCACCTAACTTTATTTGCATTTCTTTTTTATTAGTGCCCAGGGCTCGTTTGTCAGTGTAGAATGTATGCAGTACTTAAATGTTTCGACTTGCACACGTCACTGTTTCAGATTTGTGACGTTGTTGACTGCAGCAGCTATTCATTGTTCAGCTAAAAAGATCATATTCAGGAAAATACACCCATTTGTGCGTAACTTTTCAACCTTCTTTTATTGATAGGTCATTGGAGACAAAAAGGGAACAGCAACAAGCCGTTTGTTAAAAAATCCAAAAAATTTTGATATTCTGGAGGATATAAGCAGAACTCTTGCCCTAAAACTTAAATTCATTCACGTGATCAGAAACCCGTTTGACAATATTGCCACTCAATTGCTGAGAGAACTCGAGTTCAGGGACATGGCTAAAAGCAACACATTTAAAGTAAGTTTCTTGTAACTTTCGAAAAACTCATAGTTAGCTAGTTTTGTCCGGTAGTCTTAGATCCCATTCACACCAAAACTTAAACATGTATTAAAGCTGTCTTGTTAAAGTCTGTTATATTTTTTCCTTATTCATATAGGCTGCTTAAAGCGAAGTTAGTTGACTTCCAAAGTGACACATTGAAAATACAAGTTAACGATTATTTTAATTTTATGGAACATTCCGTGAAACTAAGCATGTTTTGCTGGGGTGAATGTGATTTAGACTTTTTGTATCTTCTTTCTAAAAATTATTCTACCTTCGAAGGGGTGAGACTATCTGTCATATAAAGTTTACATGTATTTCAAGACCTTTAACCTTTCCTCTTTTGAAAATGACGGGAATGGCAATTTTGGCAATTTTGTCAGTGCAACTAAAATTAAGTAGTATTAAAATTTGTTTGGAAAAAATGTCTTGCTTGTTTTGTTTCGCAGGCAAACAATGTAACCTTGTTGGATCAAATTATCAACAACTTTTTCGCCAGAGTAAAGTCTGCTGAGAGACTGAAACGATATGGGAAGTTCGAAGTATTAGATGTCTACAGTCATGAAGTTATTTCCAAACCCCGTGAAAGTCTGCAAAACCTATGCAACTTTCTAAAAGTAACCTGTTATCCAGACTTTGTCGAATCTGCCTCAAGACTATTGTACGCTAAGCCGTCGTTGACGAGACATGCGGTTGCGTGGACTTCAAAACAGGAGGCAAGAGTTATGAACGAGATAAACAAGTACTCTTTTCTGGAACGTTTTTCTTTTGATAGTGATTATAAATAATTATAAATTTTCTTTTAATGGATAAATGTTGATAAAGCTTAAAGCGTTCATACTCTGTGTAGAAGAGAACAGTACTGGTGACACTAATTAAAAGGCTGTATTTCTGGATTTCCTTCACGACTTTCTCTTTGCGTTCCTTACGCCATTCTATCAAAAACCTAGTCCGAGATGATTTGGAATAGAGATCTCTTGTTGCTAATTCGACATATTCACTGTAACAATAAACGCCAACAACGTCACACACCATTTGTAAAGTATGTTGTGGATTTGCTATCAGATCTCGGCTGTTTACATTGAGAATCTGATAGTGCCTAATTTAACGAAGATATTGAACTGTCTGTACTTTGATGAAATATTTTTCGATGCAGAAGTCGAGGGTGGTTGCATTCCGTACCCTATTAGAAAATCATAAGGTTTAAGATTGTGATTCAATGACAAATTATAATTACTTTATCAAAACAGTTTATGTGAATATATGTGACGCAAACAAAACATTAAATCACATCTATCCTAACAGAACTAATGATAATAATAAGACAAAGAAAAACATGAACGATATATAGTGGATATTGCACGGGGACAAGAAGTTATGAATTCTATGTACGAGTGGCAAGTACAATAAAGCGGCCCCGATCCCGGATGTAGCGATCGTATTGATTCTTTTCCTGGTGAAACACTCCAGTCCATATAGCAAAATCAAATATTATCATGAAAAATAAAAGTTTTACTTTGATAAGAACCAGTGAGAAATAATGGAAAACAAACTCTTATATTTGCTTACTATTTGAAGACTTCCAGGATCCACATCCAATTTTCTTCTAAATATGGTGGCACTGTTATGAAATGGGTTTCTTATGACGTTGATCAGTGCAATTTCAACAGTAATGGTCATCTAAGTACCGACCTTCACGTGTTTAATGAAAGGCAAAGTAACTAGTAAAATATAATAGTTGGAAAAACAAAAACATTAACTACTGTGGCTTTTCTATATTTTTGGAAATACAAGAGCGAAAGAACTTGAGTAATCGAAAATATATATCATGAAAAGTTTATATTTTGATATGTTCCAAACAAACTCAAAATTTTCGTAAATGATTGGTCATCACCAGCCCGATTTGAGCACTAATAGGACAGTGTACGTAAAATGCTTGTAATTGGACAGTGTAAAAAGAGGGTTGAAACATCATGCCTGTGTATTTGGACAATGCGCATCGTGTACTCGAGCTGTTGCTCTTTTTTAATGAAAACGTATAACACATGTCCGATTTTTTTCATCACTCGTATTACATGGTTTTCTGGGGGAATGAAGGGGGGATCTGTTGTCGCCAGGATAACTGAAAGGGGTACTGTAGGAAATTGACTGCCAAGTAGAAAATTAGTTGGACTCCTTTTGGAAGCATTGATAACCTTTCTGTTATGAGTATGCGAGCATCGATTTCTATTTTAATTTTCCTGAATAGCCGCTGGTCAGTAAGCAGACTGTTTCATCCTTGTTGTAGGTTTATAAGACTTAATTTGCTTGCTAATAAAGACCAGAATAAAGGAATCCCCTGAGAAATTGAAGTCTGGACTTCCTAATCCGGTTCTTTTCATGTCATGGGCCCTTTCAAATATCTCGTACCCTAAGTTTACTTTTGCAATCACCTTGCCAGCTTCCTTTGATGTTGTAGCAGTAGGATACGGAGCTGTTGCAAATTGACGAACGACTTCCAAACATGGCCTGTCGACGCGAGCGAGCAGGTATGTTACAGAATATCCTCAGCTTACGCTCGTCGTTTGTTTGGCTAGGAGCCATAAAGAAACTGTCAAACTTATAAAGCAGTTTAAACTCATACGAAATAATTATTTCTGGATGGGAATCTAAAATGGCAGCCACCAAACTATGACCACTTCTTGGATGTCCAGCGAAAAGCACAAAAGTTACATTGCGATATAAAAATGTCAGTTCACGGTCCAGTTCTCCTTGAAAGAAGAAGATGAAAAAGAAGGCGATTCAGTTACTTAATTGAGACAAATAGAGCGTCCTGAAAAAAAAAATAAATGAATAAATAAAAACGATTAACTCACGGAAGTACCTAAGATTAAGGGGAGGGTCTATCAAAATGGTTTGTCCTGCTGTATGAACTAAGACGCATGAATTTTTTCTCCTACGCTTTTTTTAAAATTCGCACCTTGATTGTAATTACGGGTCTTTTAACTCAAACTTGGGTGAAATACGAGACTAAGAGCCACACAAATGAATTGCCATCCCCAAGCCAATACAAACAGAGCCAAATCTGAGTCTTTCCCAACCAAAGAGCCCGCTGAAATTCGTTCGATTTGCATTACGACTTCAACACGGACAAAGTGTGTAATTCATTAAGAATTCTGGTTTTAATCGACACATGCGCAATGAGGCGCTAGAATTACCCGGGGACACTGGACACCACTAAGTATCCTAGGGACCGAATGCAGATTCATCAATTAACCATTAGTTCATACGTCAGCGTGCGTTCATCGAGATATGAAGCACGCGGGAAGTTTGGAGAGCACCAAAGATGCGTACGAAAAACGCTCCACTCCTAGCTCTGTGAGGAAGAATTTCATGATGGTGTAAGAAAATTCTCGACTCAAAATGCGCATACTTTTTCTTGTAAAAGGTGCGATGAATTTTGAACAAATTTTTTTTATTTTCAACTCATAGATCCACGAAAGGAAATTTATCTGAGAATGTGAAAGTGCTATAACTTAATGGAGAACTCATAATAACATATGATATAGTTGTATCTTTTTTACTCCGCCCTTTGACTCGAATCTTAAAATTGATAACATAAATCAATATTGCAAAGTGTTCTTTTAGATGTTTAGATAGTAAAGTAAATGGCAGGCTTAAGTATGGTAAGAAAATGACATCTTCCTGTCAAAAAATGAAAGGCTTCAGTGCAGGAAGTTGCGTGGCACAAGTTTCAAACTTTTTTAACTGCAGTAAGACTTCCGAGTGAAAAAAGATTGTATGGCACAGGAAAAATGATAATTTTACTTGTATATTGTCTTGATTATTCCTAGTGTAGTCACAACACTCTTAGGATTTCCTCCGTGTTCCTCAGGGATCAACGATAGTCGTTTTAGTGACATTGAAAAAAATAAATATACATTCTGCTTGAGTTGAAGAAGAAGCTAGAGTTGCTCTCCGCCTCGAGCTACGCCTCGAGCAACTCTTACGCATCGTTTGTGCTCTCCGAACTTCCCGCGTGCTTCATATCTCGATGAATGCACAGCTGACGTATGGACCAATTATAACATTTTCAACCAGATGGAAAATTTTTTTTTTCGAAGGATTTGTTTGCGACGTCATGATCGTGCACAATAGGAATATGAAGCACGTTCGCGCAATTGAATTTGATTAGACAAATTTACTAGCTATGTTATAAAACAAGTCGACCGGCTTTATCGATCGCAAACCTGTTTTGATCGCATGAGCTAAACGCACGGTTGACTAAAAACGTGATGGCACTCCCACATACTGTGGGCTTCAAAGCTGAAGCAGTCGATGAAGGAGTTTGGTGTGCGTGCACTGTTGAAGAAGTAGACGATGATTACGTGATCGTTTCCTTTGACGGCTGGAATGGGGAGTGGAATTGCCGCGTCTGTGATCCACGAGAGATCAGGGATTGAACATTGCCTGATCGGAAAAGAAAGCGAAGAAACTTTTCTCTTCAGTGAAAAATGTCTTCGCTTTAAGAAGACCGACTTTTACTTTTAAATATCACCCAAACTTATGTAAACAAAAAGCTCAAATACGGTTCGCTTCAATTTCAGGCGTAAATTTGCATAATCTTCCATGGACGAAATCTTTATGAATTACAAAGATCAAAACCATTTTCTAAACTACATCTGCTTTATCCACTAAGCAAACAAAGCTTTCCAAATTACATTCAAAACACCAGACGTAGTTCACTTCGAATTTCTCGATCTATCCTAGTTTCTCAGACTGCATCCAAACAGATTTTACAATACGGCTTCCATCTAAGACTCCCAATGGAACGTGACGTAAAATACGTCATGTGTTACTAGGTAACAGTGCTCATGCATATGCGCGAATCCCAGTCAAGTGGGGTTCGCAGAACTACATACTTTGTTCGCGTTGTAGTCGTCATGACATTAGGGATAATTGTCTAGACAGGCACAAATCAATCATTTATAGCCGGTAGTTTACAGGATCTACACACGTTGAATGCTTCTTCGGTAACATGCTTGCTTAAGTTGAGAGGCTGCTAAGCAATCAATGATCGGCACACATAGCCGGGAAATGACCAACACTGACTGTGCCTTTGTATTTTGAAATAATTGATTATAGTTATTCAGTTTGAGTTGTAATCTCTAAGAACTTACGAGTATATGCAGACAGTTTGGCAATGAAAATAGCAACGAAAAGTTATTTTCATAGGGATACTCAACTTTCGAATCGACAAATTTCTAAAAAAGGACTTTAGATCAACAATCGGTAATCGCCTAAAAGACAAGCATGGGAAGGGTTCTTAGACCGTCGAAAGAAATTTCAAGATTTTGAAGAAATGTCAGAGTAAACTGGTCTGTTTTTTATGCGCGTAGCAAAATTTAACAGACTCTGTGATTCGATCCGTGCATAAGTATTTACCCAATCGATTCACTTTTTATATTGTTTCTTGGGCCTTAACGTTTTTATCATTCTTGTCGCAATATTCCCGTATTGTTTCTATGTATATATTCTAGAGTTTTAGTCAGTATCTCATTAGTATTTTTACAATTGATTATATAAGCGCATGATTTTATCCATCAATTTGAAAATTACCGTTGAGCGGTTGTAACGCCGTTGCTTTTTTAACTTTAGTTTTTATCGTAGAATCCGTTTCTAAAAAATTGTTGACTCGAAAGTTAAGTATTCCCATGAAAATAACTTTTCGTCGTTATTGTTCCTCGAGATTCATACGCAAACTGAATATCACAATCAATAACTTCAAAATACAAAGGCACAGTCAGTGATTGGATGATTCCTGTGTAAGCCAATCATCGATTGCTTAGCAGCCTCTGAACTTAAGCAAGCATTTCACCGAAGAAGTATTTAACGTGTGTAGATTATGTATACGACCGGCTATAAATGATTGATTTGTGCCTGTCTAGACAATTACCCCTGATGTCATAACGACTTCAACACGGACAAAGTATGTAATTCTGCGTATATAATACAAAGGCACAGTCAGTGATTGGATATTTCCCTGTCTGAGCCGGTCATCGATTGCTTAGCAGCCTCTTAACTTAAGCAAGCATTTTACCGAAGAATCATTTAACCTGTGCAGATTATGTATACGACCGGCTATAAATGACTGATTTGTACCTGTCTAGAAAATTATTATCCCTGATGTCAAATAGAACGAATTTCAACGGCCTCTGTG
The DNA here is from genome assembly GCF_964200805.1 of Pocillopora damicornis. Classification (NCBI taxonomy): domain Eukaryota; kingdom Metazoa; phylum Cnidaria; class Anthozoa; order Scleractinia; family Pocilloporidae; genus Pocillopora; species Pocillopora damicornis. The sequence continues at coordinate 22,967,140 of NC_142672.1, forward strand.
GGCGGAAAAGGCTCAAATTTGGTCCCGTTTGTATTGGCTTGGGGATGGTAGCTCTTTTGTGCTGCACTTGGTCTCATGTTTCACCCAAGTTTGAGCTTAAGACCCGAAATTACAATCTAGGTGCGAATTTAAAAAAGAAGCGTACATGGTTAAAGTTAAAGTTAAAGTAAAATCCTGAGTAGAAAAGCATTCACCAGTGCACAGTTAAGGACGGATGAAGAGGAAGAACGATGGAAAGAACCAAGGCAGAAAAATAGAATATCGAGAATTATACCAAAACCGTGTTTTTTTTAGTTAAGTGAAAAACCATTTTTGATAGTCCCTTCCTTTAATCTTATTTACTTCCGTGAATTAATCGTCTTTTTTTCAGGACACTCTTTGTCTTAATTAAGTAACTGAATCGCCTTTTTTTCTTTTTTTTTCTTTCAAGGAGAACTGGAGCGTGAGCTGACATTTTTATATCGCAATGTTGAAACGTTTTTGCTTGTCGTCGGACATCCAAGAAGCGGTCATAGTTTGGTGGCTGCCATTTTAGATTCCCATCCAGAAATAATTATTTCGGATGAGTTTAAACTTTTTTATAAGTTTGACAGTTTCTTTAAAGATCTTAGCCAAACAGACGATGAGCGCAAGCTGAGGATACTCCATGACATACATGCTCGTTCCCGCCAACAGGCCATGTTTGGAAGTCGTTCGTCAATTTGCAACAGCTCCGTATCCTACTGCTACAACATCAAAGGAAGCTGGCAAGGTGATTGCAAAAGTAAACTTAAGGTACGAGATATTTGAAAGGGCCCATGTTATGAAAAGAACCAGATTAGGAAGTCTAAACTTCACTCTCTCGGGGGTATTCTTTATGCTGGTGTTTATGAGCAAACAAATTAATTCTTACAAATCTACAACAAAGATAAAACAGTCTGCACACAGGGGCTAATTAGAAAAATCGAAATAGGAATCGATGCTTGCATACTCATAACAGAAAAGTTAGCGATGCTTTCAAAAGGAGTCCATTTTTAATTGGCAGTCAATTTCCTACAGTACCCCTTCAAGCGTTGTTGACGACAACAGATCCCCCTCCATTCCCCCAGAAAACAATGTAATACGAGTGATGAGAAAAATCGGACAGCCGCGCAGTTGGGTTCTTTCATTATGAATATGATTACAGACAGAATTGGATGACACGTAGTCCAGCTAACAACTACTATAAACTATGACAAAATATGAGAACGAAACTAAACATCTGTTATACGTTTTCATTAATAAAAAATAAAAACTAGTTAACCCGGCGAATAATTAGCAACGGTGCGAGCACACGATGTGCACTGTCCAAATACACAGGCATGACGTTACCACTCTCTTTTTACACTGTCCAATGACGAGCATTTCGTGTGCACTATCCTATTAGTGTTCAAATAGGGCTGGTGATGACCAATCACTTTCGAAAATTTTGTTGTAATTTTGTTTATACTTATATGCCTCCTTTATTGGGGTCTTGTAGTGTTCCTTTACTCCCATTCGATGCATTTTTCCTTGGAAGTGAACGATAAATCAGCTTAACGTGACATACTTATTGCAGTTAGCATTACTTTTATAATCATTTCCAGGGGGGAAATTTTGTAAATTTACATCAGTATATGATGGCTGGAACCACAAGTTTAATGGATTTAATGTGATAAAATTTATTATTTACAAACATTGATTAATGCTAAGAAATTAGAACTTTCCTCTGGGCTCTACTTAGAGGGATACATTGCATAACGCTAAATCTTATGGGACTTATTTCCTTTTTTTATGGAGCTCGAGAAAATTATTGCCCCTAGCAATGGTCGCTTATTCACAATCGCGCGAGTAAAACTGACTATAATATAAGATTCCACGTATGTTTTCCTCAGGTAATTGGAGACACTACTGCGCGTTTGCATCACGAAAAAGGGCTTCACGATTTGCGAAAACTGGAGGAAGCGCTGGGAATTCCAATCAAACTGATTAGCGTCATCAGAAATCCATTTGATAACATTGCTACTATATGTAGAAGAAGACTAGGTGTGAATCCTGGAAGTCATCAAATAGTAAGTAAATATAGGGTTACATCATCTATCGTTTCTCATTGGTTCTTATAAAAGTAAACCTTTTTTTAATGGACTGGAGAGTCCTATCACGACCTAAAACACAGGCAGATTCAATACGATCGCTACATATCCGGGATCAGAGTCGCGTATTTCAATCGCTCACTGCCCTCACTCGTGAGATATTGTACTTGCCACACTTACATAACATGTACATCTTCTTGTCCTCGTGCTATAACCACTATGTATCGTTCAACGTTTTCTTTATTATATTGTCATCATTATTTCTGTTTGAATACCTGTGATTAACTGTTTTGTTTGCGCTATATATATCGATCCACATAAACTGTTTTAATAAAATAGTGGCAAGTTTTTGTTGAGTCGCAGTCTAAAACCCTATGATTTTCTTACCAGGTGCAGCATACAAACAACCTCGACTTCTGGATCGAAAATTATTTTATCAAAGTACAGACAACTCAATATCTTCATGACCTGAGGCACTATCGGATTCTTAATGTATACAGCCGTGATCTTGATATTTCGCTTATGTCATGTAAAAACCTTTTTTTTTTTCTTGACAGGTACGCAACACAAAAGCGCTGGACTTTTGCATTGATTTTTACTTCACCAAAGTGCGGATAATTCAATATCTGCGTGATCTGAGGCACTACCAGATCCTGAATATATACATCCGAGATTTGCTGACAAATCCACCACGCACTTTACAAATGTTATGTGACTTTGTTGGTGTTTCTTGTTACAGTAAATTTGTCGAATTAGCAACAAGAGATCTCTATTCCAAAGCATCTCGGTCTAGGTATTTGATAGAATGGAGTAACAAACAGAAAGAGAAAGTCATGGAAGAAATCCAGAAATATAGCTTTTTGAAATCTTTATTTTCGTTTGACGGTGATTAGTGTCACCATTAGACTTTGACGCTTATTTGTCAACTTTATCATGTTACTGGCTTTCCTTATAATTGCATACATATTGCATATGTTTCTGTTACTGTTGTTTGTTTTGTCCAATCAGCGTTTTGTTCTACAGTTTTAATTCAACTTTGTACTTTGTAAAATCAGAACTGCCAAAACATGGCTTTAAAAAGTGTCGTTTAATTTCTTAACTCCGTAACATATCTACTGCTGTCCAGATCATTTGCTACCTTGACATGAAAATAAAATCCTAAGAAAAGACCTGTGTCCTTTTTGCCCTGCATGCCTTGTCACGATTTCAAGCGCTGTTTGGAAACTTTGCAGCATCACCCCATGCCGGTGGTGGGTATAGTTACTCTGTACCTGGACAGTGGTAGGGAACGTATAAGGAAAGAGTAAAGGTATAGAATGGAATTAGTTACAATAGGCGTATTAGCAAATGCGAATGGGGTGGAGAAGGGGGAAGGGGGGGCATTGGATATTCTATCAAGTCCAGATGACCATTGAAAAAGATTTTCGCCGAATAGAAATGATCGTAAGCTATGTTTAGAATAATTGCTCAAACTTGAAGCATAGCAAAACAAAATTCCCTCGTAAAGATCCTTATTGCAGGTGTTTGGATTTCGGATATTCTGAGAAATGAGCCGTTGAGAACTCGATAGGGAGTCATACTTGTGGAGTCAGACAACAAATTGAGTTCACAAGCAATGAGTGTCCGGCATAGTGCATGGATCAGCAAGTCGGAACTGAAAAACTCATAGTTAGCTACCTTTGTCCGGTAGTGTTATATCCCGTTCACACCAAAACTTAAATATGTTTTAAAGCTGTTTTGTTAAACTCTATTTTATTTTTCTCGTACTCATATAGGCTGCATAAAGTGACGTTTGTTGACTTCCAAAGTGACACATTGAAAATACAAGTTAACGATTACTTGAAGTTTAAGGAACATTCTGTTAAGTTAGACATGTTTTGCTGGGAAGATTTCTAGATATTATAATCAACAATGACATCCATTTTCCTGTCACAAGTGTTTACAGTAAGGAAACCTTCACGGGCTTTCTGACCAATCATTTTAGCTCTATACCTTATCCTTATAAACTGGGTCTCATTCGCACTCTTCTTGGTAGAGCTTACAAGATCAACAACACATGGTTGGGATTCCACGAGGATATCAAGAAAGTCACTGAAATCCTAAAAAAGAATCTTTTTCCAGCACATCTACTTGAAAGGGGTTGTCAATCGATACCTCACGCTGACCTGTAGTGAGTGCAATCTCCCGGTCTCCGTTTCGGACACTGCGCTCACCTTTTATTTCAAATTACCTTACATTGGCCCTCTTTCTAATGTCACGAAAAAAAGGTTTCGCCACCAAGCGTTATTTTAACAAAATAGACATTAAGTTGGTTTTTCATCTTTTAAAATAGGTTATATGTTTGGTGTAAAAGACTCTATCCCTCCTGGGCTCCGTACGTCTGTGGTTTACAAGTTTTTATGTGCGGGTCGTAATGCCTGCTATGTCGGCGAAACCTCCCGGCATTTATCCACACGTGTGCGTGAGCACTTGGTCAGTGATAGGACCTCTCACATTTTCAAATATTTACATAATGTCGCACTCTATGTTCTGATAAGTGTTTTAATAGCATCTTAGGTCACGCTTCCACAACTTTCCAACTTAAAATCAAAGAAGCTATCCATATGCAATGGGGACAACCTACACTTAATCATCAACTCTATCATGTTAATGTAAAACTTTCCTTGTAATTGCATACATTTTTCTGTTACTGTTGTTTGTTTTGTCCAATCAGCATTTTTTTATACAGTTTACATTCAACTTTGTACTTTGTAAAATCAGAACTGAAGATGACAGAAGAACTGCCGAAACATGCTTTTAAAAAAGTGTCGTTTATTTTCTTAAATTCATAGCGAATGATCTATTTACGATAATATGTATTAGCTGCTAAGGTATCCGTTACTATTGAATAAAAACCCTATGATTAACCCTATTTCTTTTTTAAGAGCCACACCGTTCAAATCCATCAACACTTGATGCCAGAATTTACGACAAAGTCAGGATTTTTTTTGTTGTTCATTGGATACAACAGAAGTAGGCACACCCTTCTTGCTGCTTTGTTCAATGTTCATCTACATGTTGTTGTTGCCAAGATAGATAAAGACTGTCTCCTGACCACATACTGATTAGCTACTGTCTTGCAGATCATTTATTTGCGGTTTTGGAAAAACTGTTCGGCCACCAGCTTATAGCAGACTCGTAAGTAGTTGTTCATCACTCTTGAACTGAGGATTTTGCGAATTTCAAAAGTTCAATCAGTTTTGTGCAGTTCATTACAGGGGGGCATATCATCTTGCCTTGATAAATGTACGGTGATTTTGGACAAGCCTCCAGGAGGAAGCTTTTGGAGGAGCCTCCACCAGGATCCGCGGTCTATCTCAGTGATATTTGTTTCAATTCATATTGGTCTAGGTCTTTTCACGCCTTTCTGGTACTAAACCGGTGTTTTCTTTTTTTATTTTAAATTTATTATTATTTTTAATTTATTGAGTTTATTTAGGGTTCAATTAAGAGAAACAAGGAGCTTATTCACGACTTAGGATATCAAAGGATGGCACAAAGATATTCCAGTAGGATATCATCAACAACAGACGGAACTCCCTTGAGAGATAATTGTAAAAGTAAATTTGACAGTTTTTCTTTTTTTTAACACTAAATCACCAAGGTACTATCCATCCTTAAGGAAAATTTTCATGTATTTTTACGGGAATAACTGTTTATCTTTACTGTTCAGTCTGTTGTGTTCCGATCATCTAATGCTAAGCAGTTTCTCCTCTTAAACAAACTTTTCATCGGGCAAGCATTCAATGTATATAATGCAATAGTTAATAAATAAAGCGTAATAGCTCAGTTGGAACTTGAGTCAACTAGAATTTACATCTAAATTGACAAAGGTCTGTTTTTCTTTTGAACTGAATCATCAAAATATTCTCCAGCCTTGAGAAAAAGATAATAATGGAGTTAAGCATTTCTATGAAAATAACTTTTGGTCGTTACAGTCGGGAGAAGGTTTCTGTATGAATCTGTCTGCAAATACTCGTAAGTTCTTAGAGATTAGTTCTTAACCGAGTTATCATATCATTTATTCCAAAATACAAAGGCTCAGTCAGTGTTTGGTTAATTAACTTGGGTGCCGATCATGGGTTGCTTAACAGCTTCTCTACTAAAGCATGCATTTCACCGAAGAAGCATTTAACGTGTGTAGATCCTGTACGCGACCGGCTATAAATGATTGATTTGTGCCTGTCTGTCAAATCCCTGAGGTCAAATCGAACAAAATTCACCGGTCTCTTTGGGTGGACATGCCTCAAATTTGGTCCCGTTTTTATTGGTTTGGCGAAGGTAATTCTTTTGTACGGCACTTGGTCTCGTATATCGCTCAAATTTGAGCTAAAGAACCCTAGTCATAATCTAGGTGCGAATTTTAAAAAATTCTTAATCTTACTTACTTCCTTGAATTAATCGTTTTTTCAGGACACTCTCTTTTTCTACATTTAGTGACTGAATCGCCTTTTTTCTTTATTCTTTCAAGGAGAACTGGATCGTGAGCTGACATTTTTGTATCACAATGTTGAAACTTTTCTCCTTTTCGTTGGACATCCAAGAAGCGGTCATAGTTTGGTAGCTGCCATTTAAGATTCCCATTCAGAAATCATTGTTTCGGATGAGTTTAATCTGCTTTATGAGTTTAACAGTTTCCTTATGGATCCTAGCCAGACAGACGATGAGCGCAAGCTGAGGATATTCTGGAAATCGTTCACCAAACTGCTCTAGTTCATGCTGCTACAATATTGGTGGAAGTTGGCAAGGAAACTCAAGGTGATTTTTTTTTCTATTTTTTATTTATTCAAGGTTTGCTTATTTCATTCTGTGAATACGCATTAGCACAAACGAGAATTGGAGCCACAGGTGTAGCGGTTTCAGTTTGAGACATCGAAAAAATGTGGCCTCTATTCACACTCTCTCTTAAGGGAAAACATTGCACAACACCAAATCTAAGGGGATAGATCCCTTTATCCAACAAGTGCCCGAGTAAATTACTGTCCAATACGTGTGACCCCCCCGTTGGCTACGAAAAAATTATTGCGAAGTATATTTTACTCAGGTAATTAGAGACAAAAAGACAGCTATAACTACTGGACTTCTCAAGAATTGTAAAGGGCTTTATGATTTGCGAATGCTAGTGAGAATAGTAAATATTCCTCTCAGGCTAATTCACGTCATCAGAAATCCTTTCGATAACATCGCTACCATATGTCGGAGAGAATTGCATTTGGATCCAAGGAGTCGTCAAATAGTAAGTAAATAGAGGGGTTTATAGTCAACCTTTATAATTGTCTGAAAGTGAGAGTAAACTTTTTTCGTTCTGTTCAGGGCGATTCTCGTGTACATTTACCACTGGTTATTCTGTTGTCTTTTTTTTACACTTTTTAGTTGGTGTCTACTCTGTTTGAACTTAGTTTTTTTTCTTTTAGGATATTTGTGATCATACTTAGATTTTTCAAATATTTTGCTTGTGTCATGTAATGCCTTATGCTTTCCTTGACAGGTACGTAACACAACAGCGCTGGACTGGTGCATCGATGATTACTTCACTTAAGTGCGGACAGTTCAATATCTGCGGGACCTGACGCACTACCAGATCCTGAATGTATACAGCCGAGATTTGATAGCGAATCTACGCGGCACTTTACAAATGTTACGTGACTTTGTTGGTGTTTTTGTTACAGTGAATTTGTCGAATTAGCAACAGGAGATCTCTATTCTACTCTATTCTAAACAATCTCGGACTAGCAATTGCCAAGCTTCATACCCATAGTGGTAAGATAAAATTGAATTAAGATTAATTTCAACATGAACGTTTGAGTTTGAAAATCATGCCTCATGAGTGGTTAGGAACAAAAGTGAATAAACCATTTTATACTGAAATCTTATCAAACAGTTTCTAAAAAGATGCAAACGTTTAAGAATATTATTTTATTTGACTTATAGGACAATTCAATGTTCTCGCCATAGCTTGTGTGGTATGTCTACATAAAGAGAACTCGTCGTCACTGATTCTTTTTTATGCTAGTGATTGTTCGTTTGTAGGAAACCTCCCACTGAATCGTAATAAGGTGTCATTTATGATTAATTATAAGTTACCAAATATTCGCACTTTTGGTGGGTTGGGTGGAGGGGACGGGAGTTACATCCCAATTAAGCCTTCTGGGAAAAAGATTCCGTCTTTTCGTTGACTCTCTCTCTTCATTATTTATCGCCCTTCATTAAGCCTCCTTGAGTGCATTTGTTCTTCGTTTTTCATCGGTCTAGAGCCCACTGGGTGACAATCAAATAACAGCCCGCATGTTATTGTCTGTTAATGCGCGATACGCTCTATTTGAGTTTGGCCCCTAATGATATTCTGCGTATGTTAAGTTGTGACAACTCTGATTATCGAAAACGTCGTAACAGAAAAACAAAAGTCATCAAAAATAGCATCTAAAAATAGCTTCTGACAAGAATTCAATGTGTATAATCCAATAGTTGATAAATAAAGTGTCAAAGCTCGATTGGAACTTTAATTAATTAAAATTTGCATCCAAACTTACAATTTCTTTATCTTTTAAACTGAATCATCAAGGTATTCTTTAGCCTTCCCAAAAAAAAAAAAAAAAAATGACAAGTAAAGTATTTTAGCAACATTTACATAACAACATTTGGAACGCTCAACGGTCATTTTCAAGTTGAAGAATAAAATTTTTATCAAGCGCTAATATAATCAATTGAGACAATACTAATGAGATACCGACTAGAACTCTTAAATATTTACATAGAAGCAATACGAGAAAACTGAGGCAAGAATGACAAAAAACGCTTGGACAAAAGAAACTATTAAAACCCTTCCTCTTTTGAAATGACAGGAAAAATTTGCGTTTATATTGTGTATAAAGATATATGTCAACAAACTTTATCTCAACATTACAGCACCTTTCTCTTTCAGAAAAGTTTCTATTGCATTGAAGCCAGTGTTAATCTTCAAAATTCTATATCTGCTTTTCTTTGCTTTTGTAGGTAGGTGATGAATCTAACGGATTTCTACAAGAATGAAATCTTTTCGTGTTTACTTTGTAATTGCCTCGCTGCTTCTCCTCGTAACAGCTTTGTTATTCTGCATCAATCTGTACCCTCGTCCATCCCTCGATGTTTTTTCTAACGTCCTTCCCCAACCTAATGGTAAGTAAACTCCTATGGTGAATCTTTGTGAACTATTACAAGTTGTAGAGAGGTTTCTTTAACTGAACAGATAATCCGGCATTGCTGTTTCATCTTTATATTTTCAAAATTAGAATCTATTTAACTATTGGTATCCAATGATTTCAGAGAATCCAAAGAAAAGGCTCAACTGCAAAGCAAAACCTGCAAGAATCACCTCATTTAAGGCATAAATTTTAACTATTCCGTAAACACTCCATGACAACTGAGCTATAAGTGAGAGCGGGATTGACACAAGTTGAATCTTGAAATCATTCCATTCTCGCCAAGAGGTTTTGAAAGCCTTAGTTCATGAATAGTCTTGGGTTTTTACACGAAGGACGACTGCACAGAATCGAAAAGTTATATACATGTGAAAAGACCTTGATTTGATTGTACTTAAATGAAATTCATTTATGTTGAATGTGCCTTGTCATGTTGTTCGCTCTTTAATAACAGATTCCTAAAATCTAAATGAAGAATATCTCTGTTATTGCTTTTCACCGTATTTTGTCTATGAATACAGTTTTATCTTGTATTTTGCGCGAAGTTATTTAAAAATTCAGCTCTTCGAATTGTTAATTTTCTATCTATTGCCTTGAAAACTATTTACCTTTGCCATGAGGATACTTCTACTCACTAGGACAATTCTCTGGAGGACATCTAGAGCTACGGCTCAAAGCATTTTACAATGGTGTCGAAACTTTTGTTTTATTCCATGAATAAAACAAAAGTTTCGACGCTCGAAGTGATCTTAGTCTCATCGGGGCAGTCTTGGATGCTCACCTAGAGATTATCAATAACAACGAAAAGTTATTATCACAGGAATACTCAACTTTCGAATCGACAAATTTTTAGAAACGGATTTTAGGACGAGCATGGAAAGGATCCTGAGATCATCGAAAGAAATTTCAAGATTTTGAAGAAATGTCAGAGTAAAATGGACTGTTTGATCATTAAAATGTTTTTTATGTGCGTACTCAGACCAAAACTGAACAAACAGAGTCTGTGATTCGATCCGTGCAAAAGTATTTACCCAATCGATTCACTTTTTATATTGTTTCTTTCGCCTTAAAAAGTTTTTTTGTCATTCTTGCCGCAATATTCTCGTATTGTTTTCATATAAATATGTCAAAGTTTTAGTCTGTATCTCATTAGCATTTTTACAATTGATTATATGAGAGCATAATAAAAATTTTATCCTTCAATTTGAGAATGGCCGTCGAACGGTTGTAACGTCGTTGCTTTTTCACATCAATTTTTATCGTAGAATCTGTTTCTAAAAAATTGTTGATTCGAAAGTTAAGTATTCCCATGAAAATAACTTTTCGTCGTTATTGTTTGTATCAAGCTGTCTGCATATAATCATTAGTTCTTAGAGATTAATACTCAAACTGAATAATCATATTCAATTATTTCAAAATAAAAAGGCACAGTCAGTGTTAGGATATTTCCTGTGTAAGCCAATCACCGATTGCTTAGCAGCTTCTTAACTTAATAAGCGAGCATTTCACCGAAGAAGCATTTAACGTGTGTAGATCATGTACACGACCGGCTATTAATGATTGATTTGTGCCTGTCTACACAATTATCCCTCGTGTCAAATCGTACGAATTTCACCGGCCTCTGTGGGTGGAAAAGGCTCAAATTTAGTCTCGTTTGTATTGGCTTGGAGACGGTAGTTCTTTTGTGTGGCAATTGGCCTCGTGTTTCACCCAAGTTTGAGCGAAAGACCCGTAGTCACAATCTAGGTGCGAATTTTAAAAAAAGCGTACATGGGAAAGTAAATCCTAAGTAGAAAAGCATTCACCAGTGCACAGTTAATGACGGATGAAGAGGAAGAACGATGGAAAAAAACAAGGCAAAAAAACAGAATATCGAGAATTATACCAAAACCGTTTTTTTTTTCTTAGTCAAGTGAAAAACCATTTTGATAGTCCCTTCCCTTAATCTTATTTACTTCCGTAAATTAATCGTCTTTTTTTCAGGACACTCTCTTTGTCTTAATTAAGTCACTGGATCGCCTTTTTTCTTCTTCTTCTTTCAAGGAGAACTGGAGCGTGAGCTGACTTTTTTGTTATGTTACTTTGTCGGTGTTTCTTGTTACAGTGAATTTGTCGAATTAGCAACAACATCTCTATTCCAAATCATCTCGGACTAGGTATTTGGTAGAATGGAGTAACGAACTGAAAGAGAAAGTCATGAAAGAAATCCAGAAATATAGCTTTTTGAAATCTTTATTATCGTTTGACAGTGATTAGTGTCACCACTAGACTTTGACGCTTATCTCAGACACGGTCTGAGGTATGTTTGCGTCGCTCATTTGGACCTAAGATGAAATACTTTGCAAAGAGCACTGCTCTCTTCCATACAGAGTATGAACGCTTGAAGCTTCATCAATAGCTATGCTTTAAAGGAAACTTTACAATTCCTTATAATCATCATTAAAAGAAAAACATAGCAGAAACGCGAACTTGCTTATCTCGTTCATAGTTCTTGTCTTCTGTTTTGAAGTCTACTCGACCGTCCGTCTCGTCAACGACTTGTACTATTCAGGACACTCATTGCTTGTGAACTCAATTTGTTGTCTGACTCCACAAGTATGACTCTCTGTATGAAATCCAAACACGTGCAATAAGGATCTTTACGAGGAAATTTTGTTTTCCTATGCATCAAGTTCGAGCAATTATTCTAAACGTAGCTTATAATCAATCCTATTCGATGAAAATCTTCTTCAATGGTCATCTGGACTCCATGGAATATCCAATGCCCCCCCTCGTCCTTCTCCAGCCCTCTTGCATCTGCTAATACACCTATTCTAACTAACCCCCTTCTATACCTTTACTCTTTCTTTAGATAGATTAGATAGATTCTTTATTGAAATACATCGCAGCTCGTAGAGCTGAATTACGCATTTTCATTACAATTCTAATTGAATGTACAAACTTACAAACTGAATAATACCTAAGAGCTAATAGTAGTAATATCTAAAAGATTTAAAAACTATAAACATCTTTTTGAAATCATATTTTTTAAAGTCTAATAATTTAAACAGCATTCACTAGGGCGCATGAAGCCATAATAAAACTATTCGTAAATCTGTTTGTTTTACAGCGCGGTATGCTGAAGGATCGCGCGTGCCTAAGATTGTACTTGCCCCCATGTAGGGGTGACAGTAATTTCCTGAGTTTATGGCCGCTGTCATTGAAGATACTTTCAAACGTACGCTCGCAAATATCACTGTGATTCTCCACTACAGATGGTAGGTTCGTTAGCGCTAACGCGTGCTGATATTGCATGCTAAGGCAGATGATTCGCATTGCCCTTTTCTGAATGCGCCCTAGTTCTTGCATTAAGTAGGCAGGCAGAGCATAATAAAACACAGTTCCAGCATAATCGATCACGGAGCGCACACATGTGATGTAAAAAAGACAAAGATCTTTCTGAGAAGCCCGGGCTCTTTTAAGCTGGATGAGAAAATAGAGCCTCTTAGCTGCCTTTCTTATCACTTCTGTGATATGCGCGTTACAGGATGGGTCACTTGAAATAGTCACGACAAAGAGTTTTGCATCAGTAACAATCTTTATGCACTCTCCTCCGATAACTACAGGAGGGAAATCATGACTTATTGAAGCAAAAGAAATGCGAAGTTCCTTACATTTGTCAGTATTAGTTTGACTCTATTTCTGTTGGATCAATCCGCTACCTCATCTGTTATAGTTTCCATATTGTTCATTTATCCTTTCCTAATTACATCAGACGTCGTTGTGTCGTCTACGTATTTCCAAAGTGATGCATTACTACTTGCTAAGTCATTAAGGGGTGTAAAATGATGAAATTACAATGAAATTAAAAGTCAGTACGAATAAAATGGTTTGGGTTTTTGTGTTGATGAAAGACAGCTGTAGGAGTAAAGAGCCAGGGTGTCCTTGTGAAGACCTTGTCATTCAAGGAAGATTGGCTGGAAACCTGTTTTGCATAATCGCCATGATATAGTCTGAGTGCGCCAAGTCCTTCTTAGTCACTGATACCTGCTAAAAAGGTAAACCCAAATGGCACATCTGAAATTCCACCGGCCCAGTAGCAGCCAAGCGTTACACCAATTCCCCAACCAAAGTTGACGGAGAAGAAAGTTCCAAACTTCCCCTTACTGAGAACCATCTGCGCCACTGATCCAATTCCAATAGTCTGTAGAATAGAATTCTGTTATTTCCAAAAGCAGTTATCAATCAAGACTACCAACAGTATAAAAATTTTGTGAGTGGCTGAGTAGAGGGAAAACATTAGCCTCCTTTTCAGAACGCTGGCTTTATTGAAATAACAGATATAGTTGAAATGGTATGATCTTTCACTATATTTGCTTCATAAAAGACTCACCAGTAAGATGAAGGTAGCAGCGAACTCAGCTGCAGCTTCTCTCATCAAGGATGGAAAACGAAAGCGAAACGTCATAACTTCCTAAGGGAGATCACCCCGCGACCTAATTTCGAAAACATTAAGATATTGTAAATATTGACTAAAAGTTACTTCATATTGTCACATGAGGGAGACAAAATACGAAAAATTCAATCCATGATACTAGATTGGGGTTTGTTCCTGTCTTGCCACAGTTGTACGATGTTATGCTAAATTCCTCTTGACAACTCATAAAAAATGCGGCATGGTATTTTATAATAATTTCCAATTATATTGAAAATAAGTTTGTACAGCTGCTGCCAAGACAAACTAGCACTACCAGCTCCTGGCTTTTATCTATCAGAGTTTTGCTTTAACAAAGATTAGCAGCTACTGTATGGTATAGAAATTTGAATGAAAGTGATCTTCGCAGTAATGTGCACTACTAGAGCAGTAGTGAAAATAAGGCCTGAAAAAAATTCAGGCCTGTGCGGGATTTGAACCTATGACCTCTGCGATACCGGTGCAGAAATGGACCTCTATTTTAAGTGGATCTGAACTAAGAACTGCTCATAAGTAAAGTCAAAGAACCATTGAACAGATCTTTAGCCAAAGCTTGCTGCATTTTGGATTTGATAGACTTAATTCATGGAGAGAAATACATCGTATTCCGGGATACTCTCGTTTACTCCTCCAAACATCTAAAAGATGCAGAAGCCTGAAATTCAATTTCTCACCATTTCTATAGTCAAAAAAAGAGTATGTCATTTACTGTTTGAGTATTTTATTCTATACATTTTAACTGAAAAGTGCCACACTTTGAAACGCAAGAGCGAATTCTTTAAAGATTTCGTGAATCAAATATTTTAACATTGGGCAATGGAAATTACAGGAGGTACCTTAAGGTTAATGGATCCTCTTGGCGGTCACGAGTTGTCGATAATCACCTTGGGCGATTGTGCTGCATTCCGCTAACAGATATTATGGTTTTACATTTTCTGAGGGACATAGTTGTTGAATAAAACGGAATAGTAAACCTGTACGAGGTGTGGGTGGAAAAGATGTCGTCACAGCACCAGTACTGTGACGAAAGTGACTAGATGAGTACTCATCTCGTCACTTTCGCTTTCATTTTCCTTGTTTTGTTTACACAACACCGTAACTCGATATTAACACTGGATTTATTGTCAACGTTGGCGTCCTTCTAGTAGCCTTAATCTCGAGCTCTGTCTTTCATCTCCGTTAGACTTCCTAATAAGAGACGTCTGATAGTCATTTCTCCAAGTGGGCAATCAATAGAGGTTAATGTTAACTTATTTGATGTCCTGTATACAGCCTGATACAAGAGACAAGGGTCAACTAGTCACCTTTGCGTGTTTTTGTCTTACAATTTTTGTGTTTAAAAAAATCCTTTTTTTCGACAGTTCAAAGGCCAGGAGGAGAGAAATGCTCAGTCGAGCAAAATATATTTGCCTTAGTGACAATTTCAAGTGAAAATCTTATTTAAAAACGAACTTTTGCCTAACGTGGTATTTAAAGACGTGATACCTGCGTACCTTTCCAACGCCTGATCCAAGAAGCAAAATATTCCAAGCTCAACATGACCGGGCGGCCACATATCTTACGCAGAATCCAAGCACATATACTGTAGTTTCATTTCAATTTACCACAAACTCAGTCTTCTTCGTCAAGCCGACGCTAAGCCGCAGTTTGCTTCAAAAGTTTCCAGTTTAGACGTCGCTAACAGCCCTCGTTCACTTTCACACGTCACACAACCGTTGAAAACCAGCTTGGTAACCCTGCCTCCTTTGCAAACTGTGGCTCGCCGGGGACCACACCGTCACTTAGCACCCGTGGTTCTTGGTTCTAAAAACAATTTGTTGATGCCAGTACCGGTGTGGTCCCTGGCGAAGTACATGACGAAACCATGACTCTTATTTCGGGAAGGAGTTTTTTCTCTTTGTCGCGTGCAGTAAAGAAACTAGAATATGTTGCGTAATTAGATACAATTAGGTAAACAATTAACCACGACCGAAACATTGTTGAATTTTGGTTGCCAATATTTAGTTAATAGCGAATTAAGATCAGGTAATCGTAAAAGGGATGGCAAACGAAGCTAATACTTTGAAAGCCAAAATTATGCTATTATTCACAAAAACAGACTCATCTCATTAAATCTGTTCAAGCTAAAATCTTCTACAAGAAAATTTTCCGCTTACGAGAATGTAAAACCGGCTATAGAAAAGATAACCTTAGATGGAAGCATACCTTGTCAAGTAATCTGGCGATTGTGATCCCTGGAATATTGAAAACAGGTCTGAAATTGGAATTAAGACTGTGTGATTGTTTCAGAGCCTCTGGTGATCAGTGTTCTTCGAGTTGCGTGTAGATTCATATGTGCAAACAAAACTACGTGTTATTCATTTTGAAAAACAAATATTGTGACATCCGCACTTTGACACAAACATTTGTTTCAAAAAATCGCGTGGGTTTGGACCGACGACAGAAATGCAGTTACGAGGCAAAGGTAGAGGAGACCTTAGCTTGTTTCAGACGCCGGTTCAGTTTGTAAAACGAAGCTCGACATTAACTCACGTGTGACAGACACTGAAGAGCAGAAGAAAGAAGAAACTCATACCCAAGCCCCCCTCACTTTTTCTCTCCACCGCTACTATAGCACTATTTAGCAGTTCTCTCCGTTTTATCCACTGAACGTCTGTAACAGCGCAACACAAACCTTTGATTTGAAATATTTCCAATGAGAAGAGAAAAACAAACAAAAAACAACAACAACAAAGAAAAAAAGGAAAAACCAAAATATTTCCCTTTTCCTTGAACGAGTGCGGAATCCGCAAGCCTGGGGATCGGTTCCTCGTAGGGACTCGGAACTTTTTTTCGTTATTCCACGCTCGAGACAAGACAGATAATGAACAAATATTCTCAATACCGAACTATAACTCTTTAGCTCAGTTCTCAGTTACCAGAGGATCCCTGCGACCGCAAAATCATGTTTGACGCTCAGCGCTCTTACTGAGGACAAACAAGCTTTCATTTCCGACATTTATGATTACGGTTCAGTATCCTCCTCATAACACAGCTCTACTGCACCAAGAAATTCCTTCATTGTCAGTTTATTACTCGAACTAGCTTTATAGGCAGAAGGAAATTTCAATCTAATTTGTTAAAATTTCAGTTCCAAGATTTATATGAAAACATGTTGTTGCATAAATTACTTTATAACTAGTCACCATCGGTGTAACATGTTTGTTTTGGTTCATTTTCCATTCTTCCATTCTTTCTTACGTGATAAACAGTTGTTAATACAAAAGAAGTCTCTATTTTCAAAGTTCAAACCCTCTGTTGCCTTTTTTTTTTATTCTATTTTTCCTGTTTATTTCCTATCAAGTTTTTTAAGGATGGTAATTTTGTAACCTAAATGAATTTGTTTTTTGGCTCGAAACAAACAAGCAAACAAACAAAAAGATGTAGAAATTTTTAGATTTTTTAATTTTCAAATGAATATGATTGAAGAAATGAATGATTTTTAATCGACATCTGAACTCTGTTTAGTTGTTTTTCAGTCCACGTAAAGAACTGGCGAGTTTGAGAGGGGACGGGGTTCACAATTGAAGCGCAGTCCTCTAAGTATTTCTTGGTGCACGTAATTTCCAAGAAGTCACAAATTTTCATGAGAGTTTCACGCGGGTTTTTCATCAAATCCATGCTGTGCACATCGAGTACACGACCTGGAAAGTTCTTCTTGACTTGCGAACTTCCCCTCACTTGGGTACTGTATTCCACTATGGAATCATCGAGCTCCTCGAGACAATCACACTGCAATTACCCAATGAACATAGACATGGAAGCACGTTATCAAGAAAACCATAACAAAAGAAATGCATCAGCATATACACATAAACAAACAAAGGAAAAATTCATCATAAAAAAAGAGAAAAAGCTCAATAGAACAGACAAGCAAAAAAAGCAAAATAATGCCAGGGTGCCTGCCTAGGGGAGTAAGAATATCACGTTGCTTCAATAAACCCATTTTTAAAAATGGTTGGCATTACTATTACTAACTCTTTTGTGAGCGAGAAATCTACCTTCTTGATAAACGACAGGCAAGTCAAGGCATTTCTGAACCTCGATGGCGAATAAAGACGCTCAAAACCCAGGGTAAGACTTTTCGTCGTCAGCAGGTCGACGTTATTTCCACCTCCACCCACCAAGTTTTAGTCTCCCCCCCCCCTCCCCCCCATCGCAAAATAACTATAATACCATAGCGTATTGTAAGGTAGATTTAAATGTCTCCGACCACCCACCAACCTCAAGGTTGTCTAGGACTTTGTTTTTCTTGACTTTCGCCTTGCGAAGCGCTGAAGTTGCAATATTATCGAAAGGATTACGTACAACGTGAATGAATTTAAGCTCTCTGCCAAGTTCACGCCCTAAATCTCGGAGATGCTGTCTTCCTTCACTTTGGAGCAAAATTTTTGAAGCCTGAGCTGCTTTCTTATCTCCAGTCACCTGCGTGAAGAGCACTAATAATAATAATAGGCTTTATTTAGAGAGGGTAAAAACTCTTAACAGTAGCCCTAAGACACTGATGACTCTGATGACTCTGCACTGGATGTTAAACATTTATTAGATAAGGTTGAATTATCAAACCAAGGTCTGAGATAACACAGGCACGAGGTATGATAATTCATAATACCATGCAAAATCCAAATTAAAGAATTATATTTTATCATTCGTATTTTTTTTTTAAAAGGGAGCCATTTCTTTCTCACTTTGGAAAAGTTTGACTTACAAGCGTTAATCAAATATGTGCATAAACCACAAACTAACCGTGTTCTACGACTTAATAAACCACTATGCTGCCATGCCTTGGCTACCATGCCTTGAGTTGGTTTATATTAACTATTGATTGTAGGACGAGTTTTACCGGCTTAGTAAGAATCGTAAATCCGGTGATCTTTGCCTCTTGTTAAATAGTTCCGAGAGATGGAGTGCTTGCAACTTGAATAATAACGTCGTGTTCTGGCGATGAATTTAGCAACAAACCACCAATTGGTTTGTCGCTACGATTTTCTTGAAATAGAAAAAAATGCCAACTAATCCTTCTCGGCGAGTAGTTTGGTAATTTCTGAAGGTCTGTCTCTTTTTTCGCGCAGCGAAAAATGAAGGCTGTAAAGGGAACAATCAGTTAGTTGAACTGAATTTTAAAAGAGATTTGAAACGTTTGAAATGTGGAATGATTCAGACACCTTGTTCCGACTGTAACGACCAAAAGTTATTTTCATAGAAATACTTAACTTTCATTGCCATCTTTTCTTTTACGGCTGGAGAATATTTTGATGACTCAGTTTAAAAAGAAAAACAGACCTTTGTCAATTTAGATGCAACATTTTAGTTAATTTAAGTTTCAACCGAGCTATTACACTTCATTTATCAACTATTGGATTATAGACATTGAAAGTTTGTCCAGTGAAAAGTTTGTTCAAGAGGAGAAACTATTGCAGACTATGTCGGCTTCACGAGCCGACACTTACATTAACGTTTGGAGGAACACAAGCGATCAACAATCGGCAATCAATTAAAGGACGAGCATGGAAAGGATTCTGAGACCAGAGAAATAATTTTCAAGATTTTGGAGAAATATCCGAGTAAACGGGACTGTTTGATCTTTGAAATGCTTTTTATTCGCGAACTTAGAGCAAAACTGAACAAACAGAGTGATTCTATTCGTGCAAAAGTATTTACCTGATCGATTCACTTTTAATATTGTTTCTTTCGCCTCAGCGTTTTTTATCATTCTTGTCTCAATTTTCTCGTATTGTTTCTATGTAAATATTTAAGAGTTTTAGTAAGATCTCATTGGCATTTTTTCTATTGGTTATATAAGCGCATGATAAAAATTTTATTTAAATTTTTTTTATATAAATGTTGAGTCGTCAATAAGCTGCCTCTTTCTCTTAAATCCTAAATAAATTCAATGAATATGGAAAAAAAAAAAGAAAGAAAAAAACGTTTTAGTATCAGAAAGGCGTTATGACAATTTGCTTGAAGCGACAATTTACTTGAAGCAAAAATTTGCCAACTTTTAGTAGTTTGGGTAATTCTAGTCGAGAAGTTCTGACGGTCTGTCTCTTTTTTCGTGCAGCGAAAAATTAAGGCTTAAAAGGGAGCAATCCGTAAGTGGAACTAAATACTATAAAAGAGATTTGATAATGTTTGAAAAAAAAAATATCTATTTAGTTGGCGTTCAAAGCGTCCTCCTCCTTTCCTCCAAACCGAAGTCCTTCACCAAAATTAAAATCTGGAAATTTTCCCCTTCTGGCGCATCTTACCCGATGGGAAGATATTTCAGTTTTCTATAGATATACTGGTAACTTTCCAATGCTTTTTGACCAATTAGAGCGCACGTTTTGTCCAAATTATTTCATAAAGGTAAATGAAAACTATACCTGTACACTCTTATTGATCTGTCCTTGCCACTGACCCTTCACGTTGTAATGATACTGTACTGGGCTCCCGTTTACCAACCGAGAGCGAACGCCATACATCACATCATAACGTGATTTGGCGTAAATTAGCTCATAGATAAAATATTTTTTCCTGTCAAATATTTCAGGCATGGTAATCCACTGCTTTAAGATGTTAAAGTCATTGGCAACAACGACATGTGAATGAGTATCTAACAAAGCAGCAAGTAGGGTGTGCCTGCTTCTGTTGTATCCAATGAACAACAAAAAAATCCTGACGTTGTCGTAAATTCTGGCATCAAATGTTGATGGATTTGAACGGTGTAGCTCTCAAAATAAAGGGTTAATCAAAATAATGAGACTGAAAGCAAAACCAATGAAAGTATGCTCTGAATCGTTACCGCGTACTGTTAAAATCTATACCTAGAGAGATCAATAGGAAAATGTAGCTCCGTCGTATCAATCAAAACAGGTCATTGTGTTCCAAAGACGTGCATAGATGGCAATACCAATGATTAAAATTGTTACTTTTACAACTTGGTGAGACATTCTGGATTTTGTATCCTAAAAGTGAAAAAGTATGACGTGCGCACACCATTAGCAACTGTCAAGATGATATGAAAAGTGCCTCTTTGTTATTTATAGATAGGCATCAATGCGGAAAACTCAAGCCAACCGCGTTCAAATCTATTTGATTGACTTGTAAGTTAAATCAAAAATAATTTTGTCTTTGCCTGGCAATTGGTGGAAAATTTTGTGTTGTAGCGGCGTCTAAAGGACTATGATCTTGAAATTAAGAGTTAGAGAAAAACATTACACACCTTGAAACCCGTCTTCGCGTGAACGTGCCGTTTTTTAAATTGAAAAAAAAAAAGGCAGCTCACAACGGAACGTTGTTAGGCAATACTACATGTTCATGACCTACTTATACGTATGTTTTATTTTCATTACCTCTGCAGAGCCCTTCACCCTGTTGGCTGTGCCATCAAAACAATGAAAAATGCTAAGTGTATCTAATTTATAATTTTTTTCTTTAATATGCTAAAAGTGTCTCTTAAACATTTGACTGAAGAATTACAATAAGCGTGAAAAAAAACAAACAAACAAACAAACAAACGGACGACTTAAAGGGAAAAACTTTTTTGGTTCAGTTTTTTTTTTCGAATAATGATTTCTTGTAGGTTTTTTTTGTTTGCTCAGTGCGTAATAGAGTCAAACTCTGCAAGAGGGTCTCAATTGGGTCAAACTCTGCAATTGGGTTAAACTCTGTAAGAGGGTCTCAATTGGATCAAACTCTACAAGAGGGTCTCAATCGGGTTAACCGTTAGCCGTAAAATGGCAAAAAACGTTTAGCAGTTAGGCACAAAAATTTACGTTTTGGGAATTTAAACAATTTTACGTAAAAAAAACTTTCGGTAAAATATATGTTTTCATGGTTACGGAAATAATAAGGCATCACCCTACAGAGACAGACCCGCAAGGAATGGGTGAGCTGGGGGAATTTCTCGCTCGTGTCGAGGAGGTATGGGTTTTTGAGCCCATCAATTTCTCGTTATAGGTCTCAAGAGAGTTACGCGAGTTCGAAAAGCTGAATTTCAAGTTTGAGAACGGGCATAGAAAATGACGTGGTTTGGTTAAGATATAGGGTATTTTAATTTTGGAGAAACAAAGAGTTTGTATGGGAATATTTACCATCGCTTCAAGGAATAAAAAAATACATCATATTCTCAATAAAAATACCTCACCTTACTTCCACAGTGTATCGCTTGCGATCTGACCGCTTACTTTGATGAAAAGAGCCCATTTTAGCAAGTTGTCCATTTCGAGGTTTTCAACTTTCATAAGAAAAGGCTTTGATGATCATATCACAGCTGGAGCTTGGGCCCTTCCTTCATTGTCAGTTCATTACTCGAACTAGTTTTATAGGCAGAAGGAACTGAATTGTTATCTAATTTGTTAAAATTTTAGTTCTAAGATTTATATGAAAACATGCTGTTGCATAAATTGCTTTCTAACTAATCACCATCGGTGCTACACGTTAGTTTGGTTCATTTTCTTTATTTCCTATCAAGTTTTTTAAGGATGGTAATTTTTTAACCTAAATAAAGTTGTTTTTTTGGCTCGAAACAAACAAAAAAAAAAAGTGTAGACATTTTGAAGATCTTTTAATTTTCAAATGAATATGATTGAAGAGATGAATGATTTTTAATCAACATCTGGACTCGGTTTAGTTGTTTTTCAGTCCACTTAACGAACTGGCGAGTTTGAAAGGGGACGGATGGGGTTGGAAAAAAAAGAATAACTGGCGAGTTTGAGAGGGGACGGACGGGGGTTCGACTGATTATGATAACCAGCTGATCATAATTTTCATACGAACCCCGTCCGTCCCCTCTCAAACTCGCCAGTTCGTTACGTGGACTGAATAACAACTAAACAACTAATTTTTCGTGTTTCGTTTGGCCGGTAGACCATCGTCATGTCTACGGTAAAAAGAATTCTACGCTTTCCTGCGGTTCAAAAAGACAAGTTTAACCTCTTTCCTATCAAATCTGTCTGTCTCTGTGCATAAACCACAAACTAGTCGTTTTCTATGACTTATTAAACCACCATGCTGCCATGCCTTGAGTCGGTTTATATTAACTTTTGATTGCTGGACGAGTTTTACCGACCCTGTAAAAAGCGTAAATCCGGTGATCTGTGCCTCCGAGAGATAGAGTGCTTGCAACTTGAATAACAACGTCGTATTCTGGCGATACTAGCAACAAACCACCAGTTGGTTTGTCGCTACAATTTTCTTGAGGCAGAAAAAAATGCCAGCTAATCCTTCTCGGCGAGTAGTTTGATAATTTTTGAAGGTCTGTCTCTTTTCGCGCAACGAAGAATTAAGGCTTAAAAGGGAACAATCAGTTAATTGAACTGGATTTTAAAAAGAGATAGGAAACGTTTGAAATGTGAAATGTTTGCTTAAGTGGAGAAGCTGTTAAGCAATCAATGATCGGCGCCCAAAGTAAGAACAAAGAACTTACGAGTACATTCACAGCTTGATACAGACACCTTTTTCTGACTGTAACGACTAAAAATTGTATCCTTAATACTTAACTTTCACTGTCATCTTTTTTTAAGGCTGGAGAATACTTTGATGACTCAGTTTAAAAGAGAAACAGACCTTTGTGAATTCATGCAAATTTGAGTTAAGTTAAGTTTCAACCGAGCTATTACACTTCATTTATCAACTATTGCATGATACACATTGAAGTTTTGTCCGGTGAAAAGTTTGTTCAAATAAGAAACTGCCGATTAATAGATGATCGGAACACAGCAGACTAAATCACAGACTGACTTGGCTTCCTCTTTTCGAGCGATTTGTTCCGATTTGGGTACCAATCTCTAAGGACTTACGAGTATGTGCACACAGCTTGATACAAAACCTTTTGTATAAGTAGAGACAAATAGTTATTACTCGGGCTTCCGTAGGAAAACCCGAGTCTTAAAATGCAAGCCGTTCTTAAGCGCCAAAAGGGGGGTCATGGTTCCAGGCGTTCCTTGCGTAAACCGCGGAAACTGGGGGTGAGAGTCCAGCAACTTGTGTTATCATGTGCTCGTTCTTCGTAAACAACATAAATTTACGGAATGCTGAACTTTATGGAGTCCGCTTGGCAAAGATTCCTGTCTTATGCGCTCATCTCACATACAAATGCACACGCTGTTCGTGGTAGGCCCACACTAAATAATGTCGAGCGTTTTCGGAGTGGGCCGCTTCACGAACTCTCTAGCTTGAAAGCTAGCCAAATGTGCAAAGTTCACACTAGTTCTCACGAGATAACAAATGAGCCATATGTGAGTTCAAACTTCGAAAATACTGGCAAAACTGTGACAGCCGATTTAACAACAAGCTATGATACTGAAATGAACACCACACTTGCTGAAAAAAACAAGAATGTTCTTGAACACAACTTCGAAGGTGGCGCTAACGACAGCGAATTGGATAAGGATACTGACATAAGCAACTTGAATAGTTAGGTCGAATATCTAAGCTTAGCTCTTCCGTTAAATATCCTGTTTCTGTTATTGGTTTTTATTGGGTTCAATACTAGTAAAGTACGATTTGGTATTTCTTACACAATCACCATTATTATTCTACAAGCGATCGTGAACGTTGGTTTGCTCTCCGCATGGAGTTGTATGTTCTTTGTGCAAGACATGATGAATACTCTTGATGACTGTGATCTACTATAAAAAGTTGTCAATATGACTAATTTGCATGTACATAATGATATTACAGTGTCAATAAAAGTACATTAATTCAGATCTTGTGCAAAGTCTGTATATTATAATCGTACTCGTGTTGTGTGTGAATGCCATACCAGTGAGGATGTTAAAACGTCTCTGCAGAGTTATGTACGGGGCTGTTTAAGTAAAAACTTACCAAAGTCAGCGAAATTCCATGACCTTATTAAAATAATGCAACATGAAAAAAAGGTACATATAAAACAAGAATCAGGTTTGTACAAAAAATGAGAAGGAAACCGATTTTTAGAACAAGAAACGTTAACTCTTCAATGATATATGTCTACAATTCAAGTAGAGATAAACATGGAAAGAAATATCTCAAATACTTAAGGTTCTTTTTGTGTAATTTCCCATATAGCGAGTACAAGGGTGTAATTCACAGAGGCAATTGTACAAAGAACAAGCTCTATTTAACAAATAAATTCCAAGTTGTCGTTTGTCTGTTCAGTAATCGATCACAGATGACGTCAAAATGTGGTAAGAACAAAAAAGTGGCACATGAGGCGCAGCCGAGTGTGTCACTGAATGTGTTGCAATGATTTTATGTGCATTGATATACCACAATATGAAAGGAATAGGCAATCCCGATGAATTGAAACAAATGATGCATATTGGAAGTGAACTATATAGCAGCTTGTCACAATTATCAAGACAATCATTTTTACTGCTAGCAGATTTACCATCCATGCTGACAGTACTAGAGGAACATTATCAGCTAGAATACAGTGAAAGTTACACTGGTAATGTCCATGGGGGAGCCTACCATTGAGGGATATCAATACTGTATGGGCCTGAAAAGAGCTTTTGAGTCATTGATATCAGATGATATAGGTCATATAAGTGTACACGTTAATGAAGTAAGTAACGGAGAATTAAGTAATTTAACTAAAAGCAGAATATCTTTAGAAACCTTGATTTTGAGGAACCACACTGGGAAAAAAGGATTTTTAATGTGGATTTGAAGTTATTGTATAGCTTTTATTTATCGACAAAATACAAAAGTAAAGCAATTTTTTCTCTTCTGACATATGAAGACAGTCATTCACCTGCAATGAAATAGACAACACACATTCGTGGTGTGGATAATCTAGTAGAGGAAATTAATGTTATTAAAAAAAAAAAAAACAGGAATGTCAGACTATGGAATATGAAATACAATTTCTTTGCTGTTCATGTAAAATTACTGAAATCGAAAGGAAAGACATCTTGAGAAAACACAGAAAAAAACATATGTATGACAGCATGGAACCAGTTGCCAATTGGTGTATTCAGTATTGTTGTCTGTATTGCTAGCTATTCAATCTGTTTTAGCCCAGTTGCTTGGCAAAGCAGTGGTCCTAACAATAATCATTGGAAAGTTTATCTTAACTTGAGTATCCCATGAACAAGAGAGACATTTTTCATACATTTGTACAAGGCCATACAGATCGATTAGTGGGATAACATTGTGATCATTAATAATTGAAAAAAATAGACAAGTCAAAATAGACAAGACAAAATAGACAAGTTTCTTAAGTTTATCTTAACTTGAGTATCCCATGAACAAGAGAGACATTTTTCATACATTTGTACAAGGCCATACAGATCGATTAGTGGGATAACATTATGATCATTAATGATTGAAAAAAATAGACAAGTTTCTGGCCGAAACAAATTTTGGCAGTTGTGTTAATGTGTATGTACTGATGCCTTCAATGTTAATTATTTTGCAAATAAAGAAAGTTACCTAAAGTATCAAACTTCAACAAAGTATTCTTTTGGTAGAGAGGCCTGTGGTTCTGAACAGAGGATTTCTGTAAGTATTTACTCTTTGTGGATAATCTAGTGCAGGAAATTAATAATATCATTCAAAATAAACAGGAATGTCAGACTATGGAATATTATATACAATTTATCTGCTGTTCATGTAATATTACTGAAATTGAAAGGAAGCATATCATGAGAAAACGCAGGAAAATACATTTGTATGACAGCATGGAACCTGTTGCCAAAAAGGGTTTCTAGAAGACATTAAAAGAAAATATTTAACCATGGATGCTAGAAAGAAGAAAGAATTACTTTCCCAACCCGATGAGAAATTAGTGAAAGCCAAATCGGTTGAATTGTGTATTAACCAGTTCAAGAGGAAAATAAGAGAGGGCCCTTACTTTATATGTATTGTCTGTAATTGAATACTTTATAAGAAATCAGTAATAACATGCATAAACGAGAAGTACCCTTGCTAAACATATTTCAATATTCAACAGTCATTTGATGGAAAACTGTGTATTTGCAATACATGCCATTCTAAGGTCATAAAAGGAAAATTACCATTTCGGGCTGTAGTGAATAATATGTATGTGGATGAAATACCCACAGAACTATCCTCATTAGAAAAACTAGAACAAATACGAATAGCTCAACGAATAATATTTGAGAAGATTGTGGTCATGCATAAAGGACAACGGAGAAAAATTAAGGGTGCAATATGCAATGTATCTGTAGAATGTGATCAGACATGTAAGCAACTCTCTCATCCACCTGATAGACCTTGTATAATAATACTTAAGCTTAAAAGAAAGTTACAATCTAGAGGACATGTTTATTTTCAAGCATCACGACCAGAGTTAATACAGCAAGTTCTTAACTGGCTCAAAGTACATAATCCATTTTACAATTTGTAGATAAACTAGTTGATATTAACAATATTGATAGCAATCTCACAACTTTACAAAATGATGCAGACGATAATGATACACATCAACAAGCTACATCAAACAATGTAGCAACAGATAGTGATCCTGCTTTGGAGTTTAATGCAAGAGAAAACGATAAATTAAATAGTAACGAAGAAGAAAATGATGACCCCTTAAATGAATTTAGAGCCCCAGTATGCGAGACATGCTTAGAGTCAATTATCCCAAACTATCCAGTGGTGAATGCTCAAGTAAAACGCTCGATACGAAGCCCGAGTGAACGCTCCTCGAGCGTCTCAGAGTTTCCATAAAAATACTAACTTAGCATTTTTTCTACAGGATGGATAGTGCCTCGGTGATTTAGTGTATATAAATATTGAGTCGTGAATAAGCTGCCTGTTTCCCTTTAACCCGAAATAAACTCTCTAAATATGAAAAAGAAAAAAAAACCGGTTTAGTATCAGACAGGCGTTAAAAGACCTACACCAATATAAATTGAATGAAATATCATTGAGGGAGACGGATCCTGAAGTCTTGTCCAAAAGCAACATACATATATCAAGGCAAGATGATAAGCTCCTGTGATGAACTGCACAAAAGTGATTTAACTGATTTGGAAATTCGCAAAATCTTCAGTTCACGAGTGATGAACAATTATATATGTGTATAAGCAAATATTTGTTATAAGTTAGGGGCCGAACAGTTTTCCAAAACCGCAAATAAATGAAATCATCAGTGACTATAATAAAGATGTGGTCAGAGGACGCTCTCCATCTATCTTTTCTTTTGTTGATGGGAATTGGCATTGGTAATGGAATTTTTTCACGTCGCTTTTGATAATCAAAGTTGTCACTATTCACACATACAGAACATCGTTGGGAGCCAAAGTCAGGTAAACCGTGTCGCGCATGAACAGGCTATAACATGTAAGCAGTTGTTTGCTGGTCACCCACTGAGCTCTAGACCAATAATGACAATTTTCTTGAGGCAAAAATTTGCCAACATTTAGTTGTTTGGGAAATTCTAGTCGAGAATTTCTGACGGTCTGTCTCTTTTACAGTTTTCTATGGATTTACAAGTAAATATCCAATTATTTTTTACCAATTAGAGCGCACGTTGTGTCCAAGTTATGTCTTAAAGGTAAATGAAAACTATACCTGCACACTCTCATTGATCTGTCCTTGCCACTGACCCTTCACGTTGTAATGATATTGTACTAGGCCCTCGTTTACCAACCGAGAGCGAACGCCGTACATCACATCATAACGTGATTTGGCGTAAATCAGCTCATAGATAAAATAATTTTTCCTGTCAAATATTTCAGGCATGGTGATCCACTGCTTTAAGATATTACAGTCATTCGCAACAACGACATGTGGATGAGCATCTAACAAAGCAGCAAGTAAGGTGGGCCTGCTTCTGTCGTAGCCAAATGAACAAAAAAAAATCCTGACGTTGTCGTAAATTCTGGCATAAAGTGTTGATGGATTTGAACGGTGTAGCTCTTAACAAAAAAAAAAAGGTTTATCATAATAATGAGACTACTAGCAAAATTAATGAACCACGTACTGTCAAAATCTATATTTAGAGAAATCAACGAGAAAATGTAGCTCTAACTGAAAGTCTCAGAGGTGTTTTTATTAGCTGGTCACAGGCCTTTCTTCCAAAAGGAAGGCTGCTTTGGTGCTTTTTTAGTTGCGTTAATATGCCTATTAGAATGTCGTTACCCTCTCGATACAATATTGCAATTAACATGAAAAAAAAAAAACCACATCTCCCAACGGAACGTTGTTAGGCAATATTAATGCTATTTAATCATGAACTATTTATACGTATGTTTCATTTTCATTACCTCTACAGAGTCCTTCATCCTATTGGCCGTGCCGTCAAAACAATGAAAATGCTACGTATACCTAATTTACAGATTTTTTCTTTTAATATGTTAATACTATCTCTTAAACATTTGACAACTTTAAGACTAAATGGTACCCCTACGGGAGGTGCGATGGATAAAGGAATATTTGTCAAGTTTAAAGAAAAACTACGCTGCACATCTTTTTCAATAGCAACCAATACCCTAGCAGCCAATGTATATTACCATAAATAGATCATTTGCACATGACATGAAAGTAGAATTGTAGATATTATATTTTTGATCGACTGATGGCTGCTAGTAAGTGAATGAAAACCTATGGAAATGATTTATATTGTGTATAAAGATATATGTCAACAAGTTTATCTCAACATTACAGCACCCTTCTCTTTCAGAAAAGTTTCTATTGCATTGAAGCTGGTGTTAATCTCCAAAATTTTTTTCCTGCTTTTCTTCGTTTTTTTTTTAGGTAGCTGATGAATTTAACAGATTTCTACAGGAATGAAATCTTTTCGTGTTTGCGTTGTAATTGCCTCGCTGCTTCTCTTCGTAACAGCTTTGTTATTCCGCACCAATCTGTATCCTAGTCCATCCCTCGATGTTTTTTCTAACGTCCTCCCTCAGCCTAATGGTAAGTAAACTCCTATGGTGAATCTTTGTGAACTATTACAAGTTTTAGGGAGGTTTCTTGACTAGTTGTTAATCTAGTTGTTAATCCTTAGCTTTCAGTTTTTTTTTAAATGTATTTGTAAAATTAAAATCTATTTAACTATTGGTATCCAATGATTTCAGAGAATCTTAAGATAAACCTCAATTCCAAAGCAAAACCTGCAATAAACACTTTCATTTAAAGCAGAAATTGTAACTATTCCGAAAACACTCCATGACATGGCCTAGTTTTAAGCTTCACGTGAGAGCGGGATTGACACGAGTTGAATCTTGAAATCACTCCATTCTCCCCAAGAGATTGTGAAAGCCTTAGTTCATAAATAGTCTTGGGTTTTTACACGAAGGACGACTGCACAGGCTTGAAAAGTTATATACATGTAAAAAGACCTTGATTTGATTGTACTTAAATGCAATTCATTTATGTTGAATGTGCTTTGTCATTTTGTTCGCGTTTTTATAACAGATTCCTAACCTCTAAATGAAGAATGTCTCTGTTATTGATTTTCACGGTATTTTGTCTATGAATTCAATTTTATCTTTTATTTTGTGCGAAGTTAATTGAAAATTCAGCTCCTCGAATTCTTAATTATCTATCTAATGCTTTGAAAACTACTTGCCTTTGCCATAAGGGTACTTCTACTCAATTTACATGCTTCTATTTGATTGAATTAACTCCTTAAATCCATTAAAATTTCACTAGGACAATTCTCTGGAGGACATCTAGAGCCACGGCTCAACACGTTATACGATGGTGTCGAAACTTTTGTTTTATTCATTGGCCACGCTCGTAGTGGTCATAGTCTCATCGGGGCCATTTTGGATGCTCACCCAGAGATTATCATTCCTCACGAATATAATTTGATAGAAAAGTGGAGTAAATTTAAACTGGAAAGCAACAGTGGGCTAAAGACCCGTGTCCTTTTTGCCCTCCACGCCTTGTCACGGTTTCAAGCAATGTTTAGAAACCGTGCAGCATCACACCGTAGCAGTGTTGGGTATAGTTACTCTGTACCTGGACAGTGGCAAGGAACGTATAAAGAAAGAGTAAAGGTATAGATTGGGGTTAGTTATAATAGGTGTATTAGCAAATGCGAGAAGGGTGGAGAAGGGGGAGAGGGGCATTGGGTATTCCATCGAGTCCAGATAACCATGGAAGAAGAATTTCACTGAATAGAATTGATTTAAAGCTACGTTTAGAATAATTGCTCAAATTTGAAGCATAGAAAAACAAATTTCCCTTGTAAACATCCTTATTGCAGGTGATTGAAGAACTGAAATACCATCAGTAAACTGGATTTAAGGAATGAATTCTAAGCGGATACTACGTATCCATACTTTTTCAGCACCTAACTTTATTTGCATTTCTTTTTTATTAGTGCCCAGGGCTCGTTTGTCAGTGTAGAATGTATGCAGTACTTAAATGTTTCGACTTGCACACGTCACTGTTTCAGATTTGTGACGTTGTTGACTGCAGCAGCTATTCATTGTTCAGCTAAAAAGATCATATTCAGGAAAATACACCCATTTGTGCGTAACTTTTCAACCTTCTTTTATTAATAGGTCATTGGAGACAAAAAGGGAACAGCAACAAGCCGTTTGTTAAAAAATCCAAAAAATTTTGATATTCTGGAGGATATAAGCAGAACTCTTGCCCTAAAACTTAAATTCATTCACGTGATCAGCAACCCGTTTGACAATATTGCCACTCAATTGCTGAGAGAACTCGAGTTCAGGGACATGGCTAAAAGCAACACATTTAAAGTAAGTTTCTTGTAACTTTCGAAAAACTCATAGTTAGCTAGTTTTGTCCGGTAGTCTTAGATCCCATTCACACCAAAACTTAAACATGTATTAAAGCTGTCTTGTTAAAGTCTGTTATATTTTTTCCTTATTCATATAGGCTGCTTAAAGCGAAGTTAGTTGACTTCCAAAGTGACACATTGAAAATACAAGTTAACGATTATTTTAATTTTATGGAACATTCCGTGAAACTAAGCATGTTTTGCTGGGGTGAATGTGATTTAGACTTTATGTATCTTCTTTCTAAAAATTATTCCACCTTCGAAGGGGTGAGACTATCTGTCATATAAAGTTTACATGTATTTCAAGACCTTTAACCTTTCCTCTTTTGAAAATGACGGGAATGGCAATTTTGGCAATTTTGTCAGTGCAACTAAAATTAAGTAGTATTAAAATTTGTTTGGAAAAAATGTCTTGCTTGTTTTGTTTCGCAGGCAAACAATGTAACCTTGTTGGATCAAATTATCAACAACTTTTTCGCCAGAGTAAAGTCTGCTGAGAGACTGAAACGATATGGGAAGTTCGAAGTATTAGATGTCTACAGTCATGAAGTTATTTCCAAACCCCGTGAAAGTCTGCAAAACCTATGCAACTTTCTAAAAGTAACCTGTTATCCAGACTTTGTCGAATCTGCCTCAAGACTATTGTACGCTAAGCCGTCGTTGACGAGACATGCGGTTGCGTGGACTTCAAAACAGGAGGCAAGAGTTATGAACGAGATAAACAAGTACTCTTTTCTGGAACGTTTTTCTTTTGATAGTGATTATAAATAATTATAAATTTTCTTTTAATGGATAAATGTTGATAAAGCTTAAAGCGTTCATACTCTGTGTAGAAGAGAACAGTACTGGTGACACTAATTAAAAGGCTGTATTTCTGGATTTCCTTCACGACTTTCTCTTTGCGTTCCTTACGCCATTCTATCAAAAACCTAGTCCGAGATGATTTGGAATAGAGATCTCTTGTTGCTAATTCGACATATTCACTGTAACAATAAACGCCAACAAAGTCACACACCATTTGTAAAGTATGTTGTGGATTTGCTATCAGATCTCGGCTGTTTACATTGAGAATCTGATAGTGCCTAATTTAACGAAGATATTGAACTGTCTGTACTTTGATGAAATATTTTTCGATGCAGAAGTCGAGGGTGGTTGCATTCCGTACCCTATTAGAAAATCATAAGGTTTAAGATTGTGATTCAATGACAAATTATAATTACTTTATCAAAACAGTTTATGTGAATATATGTGACGCAAACAAAACATTAAATCACAACTATCCTAACAGAACTAATGATAATAATAAGACAAAGAAAAACATGAACGATATATAGTGGATATTGCACGGGGACAAGAAGTTATGAATTCTATGTACGAGTGGCAAGTACAATAAAGCGGCCCCGATCCCGGATGTAGCGATCGTATTGATTCTTTTCCTGGTGAAACACTCCAGTCCATATAGCAAAATCAAATATTATCATGAAAAATAAAAGTTTTACTTTGATAAGAACCAGTGAGAAATAATGGAAAACAAACTCTTATATTTGCTTACTATTTGAAGACTTCCAGGATCCACATCCAATTTTCTTCTAAATATAGTGGCACTGTTATGAAATGGGTTTCTTATGACGTTGATCAGTGCAATTTCAACAGTAATGGTCATCTAAGTACCGACCTTCACGTGTTTAATGAAAGGCAAAGTAACTAGTAAAATATAATAGTTGGAAAAACAAAAACATTAACTACTGTGGCTTTTCTATATTTTTGGAAATACAAGAGCGAAAGAACTTGAGTAATCGAAAATATATATCATGAAAAGTTTATATTTTGATATGTTCCAAACAAACTCAAAATTTTCGTAAATGATTGGTCATCACCAGCCCGATTTGAGCACTAATAGGACAGTGTACGTAAAATGCTTGTAATTGGACAGTGTAAAAAGAGGGTTGAAACATCATGCCTGTGTATTTGGACAATGCGCATCGTGTACTCGAGCTGTTGCTCTTTTTTAATGAAAACGTATAACACATGTCTAGTTTCGTTCTGAAATTTTGTCATACCTTTGAACAATTGGTAATTATACTCGTAATTAAAAAATCCCATGGCGCGGTTGTCCGATTTTTTTCATCACTCGTATTACATGGTTTTCTGGGGGAATGAAGGGGGGATCTGTTGTCGCCAGGATAACTGAAAGGGGTACTGTAGGAAATTGACTGCCAAGTAGAAAATTAGTTGGACTCCTTTTGGAAGCATTGATAACCTTTCTGTTATGAGTATGCGAGCATCGATTTCTATTTTAATTTTCCTGAATAGCCGCTGGTCAGTAAGCAGACTGTTTCATCCTTGTTGTAGGTTTATAAGACTTAATTTGCTTGCTAATAAAGACCAGAATAAAGGAATCCCCTGAGAAATTGAAGTCTGGACTTCCTAATCCGGTTCTTTTCATATCATGGGCCCTTTCAAATATCTCGTACCCTAAGTTTACTTTTGCAATCACCTTGCCAGCTTCCTTTGATGTTGTAGCAGTAGGATACGGAGCTGTTGCAAATTGACGAACGACTTCCAAACATGGCCTGTCGACGCGAGCGAGCATGTATGTTACAGAATACCTCAGCTTACGCTCGTCGTTTGTTTGGCTAGGAGCCATAAAGAAACTGTCAAACTTATAAAGCAGTTTAAACTAATACGAAATAATTATTTCTGGATGGGAATCTAAAATGGCAGCCACCAAACTATGACCACTTCTTGGATGTCCAGCGAAAAGCACAAAAGTTACATTGCGATATAAAAATGTCAGTTCACGGTCCAGTTCTCCTTGAAAGAAGAAGATGAAAAAGAAGGCGATTCATTTACTTAATTGAGACAAATAGAGCGTCCTGAAAAAAAAAATAAATGAATAAATAAAAACGATTAACTCACGGAAGTACCTAAGATTAAGGGGAGGGTCTATCAAAATGGTTTGTCCTGCTGTATGAACTAAGACGCATGAATTTTTTCTCCTACGCTTTTTTTAAAATTCGCACCTTGATTGTAATTACGGGTCTTTTAACTCAAACTTGGGTGAGATACGAGACTAAGAGCCACACAAATGAATTGCCATCCCCAAGCCAATACAAACAGAGCCAAATCTGAGTCTTTCCCAACCAAAGAGCCCGCTGAAATTCGTTCGATTTGCATTACGACTTCAACACGGACAAAGTGTGTAATTCATTAAGGATTCTGGTTTTAATCGACACATGCGCAATGAGGCGCTAGAATTACCCGGGGACACTGGACACCACTAAGTATCCTAGGGACCGAATGCAGATTCATCAATTAACCATTAGTTCATACGTCAGCGTGCGTTCATCGAGATATGAAGCACGCGGGAAGTTTGGAGAGCACCAAAGATGCGTACGAAAAACGCTCCACTCCTAGCTCTGTGAGGAAGAATTTCATGATGGTGTAAGAAAATTCTCGACTCAAAATGCGCATACTTTTTCTTGTAAAAGGTGCGATGAATTTTGAACAAATTTTTTTTATTTTCAACTCATAGATCCACGAAAGGAAATTTATCTGAGAATGTGAAAGTGCTATAACTTAATGGAGAACTCATAATAACATATGATATAGTTGTATCTTTTTTACTCCGCCCTTTGACTCGAATCTTAAAATTGATAACATAAATCAATATTGCAAAGTGTTCTTTTAGATGTTTAGATAGTAAAGTAAATGGCAGGCTTAAGTATGGTAAGAAAATGACATCTTCCTGTCAAAAAATGAAAGGCTTCAGTGCAGGAAGTTGCGTGGCACAAGTTTCAAACTTTTTTAACTGCAGTAAGACTTCCGAGTGAAAAAAGATTGTATGGCACAGGAAAAATGATAATTTTACTTGTATATTGTCTTGATTATTCCTAGTGTAGTCACAACACTCTTAGGATTTCCTCCGTGTTCCTCAGGGATCAACGATAGTCGTTTTAGTGACATTGAAAAAAATAAATATACATTCTGCTTGAGTTGAAGAAGAAGCTAGAGTTGCTCTCCGCCTCGAGCTACGCCTCGAGCAACTCTTACGCATCGTTTGTGCTCTCCGAACTTCCCGCGTGCTTCATATCTCGATGAATGCACAGCTGACGTATGGACCAATTATAACATTTTCAACCAGATGGAAAATTTTTTTTTTCGAAGGATTTGTTTGCGACGTCATGATCGTGCACAATAGGAATATGAAGCACGCTCGCGCAATTGAATTTGATTAGACAAATTTACTAGCTATGTTATAAAACAAGTCGACCGGCTTTATCGATCGCAAACCTGTTTTGATCACATGAGCTAAACGCACGGTTGACTAAAAACGTGATGGCACTCCCACATACTGTGGGCTTCAAAGCTGAAGCAGTCGATGAAGGAGTTTGGTGTGCGTGCACTGTTGAAGAAGTAGACGATGATTACGTGATCGTTTCCTTTGACGGCTGGAATGGGGAGTGGAATTGCCGCGTCTGTGATCCACGAGAGATCAGGGATCGAACATTGCCTGATCGGAAAAGAAAGCGAAGAAACTTTTCTCTTCAGTGAAAAATGTCTTCGCTTTAAGAAGACCGACTTTTACTTTTAAATATCACCCAAACTTATGTAAACAAAAAGCTCAAATACGGTTCGCTTCAATTTCAGGCGTAAATTTGCATAATCTTCCATGGACGAAATCTTTTTGAATTACAAAGATCAAAACCATTTTCTAAACTACATCTGCTTTATCCACTAAGCAAACAAAGCTTTCCAAATTACATTCAAAACACCAGACGTAGTTCACTTCGAATTTCTCGATCTATCCTAGTTTCTCAGACTGCATCCAAACAGATTTTACAATACGGCTTCCATCTAAGACTCCCAATGGAACGTGACGTAAAATACGTCATGTGTTACTAGGTAACAGTGCTCATGCATATGCGCGAATCCCACTCAAGTGGGGTTCGCAGAACTACATACTTTGTTCGCGTTGTAGTCGTCATGACATTAGGGATAATTGTCTAGACAGGCACAAATCAATCATTTATAGCCGGTAGTTTACAGGATCTACACACGTTGAATGCTTCTTCGGTGACATGCTTGCTTAAGTTGAGAGGCTGCTAAGCAATCAATGATCGGCACACATAGCCGGGAAATGACCAACACTGACTGTGCCTTTGTATTTTGAAATAATTGATTATAGTTATTCAGTTTGAGTTGTAATCTCTAAGAACTTACGAGTATATGCAGACAGTTTGGCAATGAAAATAGCAACGAAAAGTTATTTTCATAGGGATACTCAACTTTCGAATCGACAAATTTCTAAAAAAGGACTTTAGATCAACAATCGGTAATCGCCTAAAAGACAAGCATGGGAAGGGTTCTTAGACCGTCGAAAGAAATTTCAAGATTTTGAAGAAATGTCAGAGTAAACTGGTCTGTTTTTTATGCGCGTAGCAAAATTTAACAGACTCTGTGATTCGATCCGTGCATAAGTATTTACCCAATCGATTCACTTTTTATATTGTTTCTTTGGCCTTAACGTTTTTATCATTCTTGTCGCAATATTCCCGTATTGTTTCTATGTATATATTATAGAGTTTTAGTCAGTATCTCATTAGTATTTTTACAATTGATTGTATAAGCGCATGATTTTATCCATCAATTTGAAAATTACCGTTGAGCGGTTGTAACGCCGTTGCTTTTTTAACGTTAGTTTTTATCGTAGAATCCGTTTCTAAAAAATTGTTGACTCGAAAGTTAAGTATTCCCATGAAAAAAACTTTTCGTCGTTATTGTTCCTCGAGATTCATACTCAAACTGAATATCACAATCAATAACTTCAAAATACAAAGGCACAGTCAGTGATTGGATGATTCCTGTGTAAGCCAATCATCGATTGCTTAGCAGCCTCTGAACTTAAGCAAGCATTTCACCGAAGAAGTATTTAACGTGTGTAGATTATGTATACGACCGGCTATAAATGATTGATTTGTGCCTGTCTAGACAATTGCCCCTGATGTCATAACGACTTCAACACGGACAAAGTATGTAATTCTGCGTATATAATACAAAGGCACAGTCAGTGATTGGATATTTCCCTGTCTGAGCCGGTCATCGATTGCTTAGCAGCCTCTTAACTTAAGCAAGCATTTTACCGAAGAATCATTTAACCTGTGCAGATTATGTATACGACCGGCTATAAATGACTGATTTGTACCTGTCTAGAAAATTATTATCCCTGATGTCAAATAGAACGAATTTCAACGGCCTCTGTGGGCGGAAAAGGCTCAAATTTCGTCCCGTTTGTATTGGCTTGGGGATGGTAGCTCTTTTGTGCTGCACTTGGTCTTGTGTTTCACCCAAGTTTAAGCTTAAGACCCGAAATTACAATCTAGGTGCGAATTTAAAAAAGAAGCGTACATGGTTAAAGTTAAAGTTAAAGTAAAATCCTGAGTAGAAAAGCATTCACCAGTGCACAGTTAATGACGGATGAAGAGGAAGAACGATGGAAAGAACCAAGGCAGAAAAACAGAATATCGAGAATTATACCAAAACCGTGTTTTTTTTAGTTAAGTGAAAAACCATTTTTGATAGTCCCTTCCTTTAATCTTATTTACTTCCGTGAATTAATCGTCTTTTTTTCAGGACACTCTCTTTGTCTTAATTAAGTAACTGAATCGCCTTTTTTTCTTTTTTTTTTCTTTCAAGGAGAACTGGAGCGTGAGCTGACATTTTTATATCGCAATGTTGAAACTTTTTTGCTTGTCGTCGGACATCCAAGAAGCGGTCATAGTTTGGTGGCTGCCATTTTAGATTCCCATCCAGAAATAATTATTTCGGATGAGTTTAAACTTTTTTATAAGTTTGACAGTTTCTTTAAAGATCCTAGCCAAACAGACGATGAGCGCAAGCTGAGGATACTCCATGACATACATGCTCGTTCCCGCCAACAGGCCATGTTTGGAAGTCGTTCGTCAATTTGCAACAGCTCCGTATCCTACTGCTACAACATCAAAGGAAGCTGGCAAGGTGATTGCAAAAGTAAACTTAAGGTACGAGATATTTGAAAGGGCCCATGTTATGAAAAGAACCAGATTAGGAAGTCTAAACTTCACTCTCTCGGGGGTATTCTTTATGCTGGTGTTTATGAGCAAACAAATTAATTCTTACAAATCTACAACAAGGATAAAACAGTCTGCATACAGGGGCTAATTAGAAAAATCGAAATAGGAATCGATGCTTGCATACTCATAACAGAAAAGTTAGCGATGCTTTCAAAAGGAGTCCATTTTTAATTGGCAGTCAATTTCCTACAGTACCCCTTCAAGCGTTGTTGACGACAACAGATCCCCCTCCATTCCCCCAGAAAACAATGTAATACGAGTGATGAGAAAAATCGGACAACCGCGCAGTTGGGTTCTTTCATTATGAATATGATTACAGACAGAATTGGATGACACGTAGTCCAGCTAGCAACTACTATAAACTATGACAAAATATGAGAACGAAACTAAACATCTGTTATACGTTTTCATTAATAAAAAATAAAAACTGGTTAACCCGGCGAATAATTAGCAACGGTGCGAGCACACGATGTGCACTGTCCAAATACACAGGCATGACGTTACCACTCTCTTTTTACACTGTCCAATGACGAGCATTTCGTGTACACTATCCTATTAGTGTTCAAATAGGGCTGGTGATGACCAATCACTTTCGAAAATTTTGTTGTAATTTTGTTTATACTTATATGCCTCCTTTATTGGGGTCTTGTAGTGTTCCTTTACTCCCATTCGATGCATTTTTCCTTGGAAGTGAACGATAAATCAGCTTAACGTGACATACTTATTGCAGTTAGCATTACTTTTATAATCATTTCCTGGGGGGAAATTTTGTAAATTTACATCAGTATATGATGGCTGGAACCACAAGTTTAATGGATTTAATGTGATAAAATTTATTATTTACAAATATTGATTAATGCTAAGAAATTAGAACTTTCCTCTGGGCTCTACTTAGAGGGATACATTGCATAACGCTAAATCTTATGGGACTTATTTCCTTTTTTTATGAAGCTCGAGCAAATTATTGCCCCTAGCAATGGTCGCTTATTCACAATCGCGCGAGTAAAACTGACTATAATATAAGATTCCACGTATGTTTTCCTCAGGTAATTGGAGACACTACTGCGCGTTTGCATCACGAAAAAGGGCTTCACGATTTGCGAAAACTGGAGGAAGCGCTGGGAATTCCAATCAAACTGATTAGCGTCATCAGAAATCCATTTGATAACATTGCTACTATATGTAGAAGAAGACTAGGTGTGAATCCTGGAAGTCATCAAATAGTAAGTAAATATAGGGTTACATCATCTATCGTTTCTCATTGGTTCTTATAAAAGTAAACCTTTTTTTAATGGACTGGAGAGTCTTATCACGACCTAAAACACAGGCAGATTCAATACGATCGCTACATATCCGGGATCAGAGTCGCGTATTTCAATCGCTCACTGCCCTCACTCGTGAGATATTGTACTTGCCACACTTACATAACATGTACATCTTCTTGTCCTCGTGCTATAACCACTATGTATCATTCAACGTTTTCTTTATTATATTGTCATCATTATTTCTGTTTGAATACCTGTGATTAACTGTTTTGTTTGCGCTATATATATCGATCCACATAAACTGTTTTAATAAAATAGTGGCAAGTTTTTGTTGAGTCGCAGTCTAAAACCCTATGATTTTCTCACCAGGTGCAGCATACAAACAACCTCGACTTCTGGATCGAAAATTATTTTATCAAAGTACAGACAACTTAATATCTTCATGACCTGAGGCACTATCGGATTCTTAATGTATACAGCCGTGATCTTGATATTTCGCTTATGTCATATAAAAACCTTTTTTTTTTTTCTTCACAGGTACGCAACACAAAAGCGCTGGACTTTTGCATTGATTTTTACTTCACCAAAGTGCGGATAATTCAATATCTGCGTGATCTGAGGCACTACCAGATCCTGAATATATACATCCGAGATTTGCTGACAAATCCACCACGCACTTTACAAATGTTATGTGACTTTGTTGGTGTTTCTTGTTACAGTAAATTTGTCGAATTAGCAACAAGAGATCTCTATTCCAAAGCATCTCGGTCTAGGTATTTGATAGAATGGAGTAACGAACAGAAAGAGAAAGTCATGGAAGAAATCCAGAAATATAGCTTTTTGAAATCTTTATTTTCGTTTGACAGTGATTAGTGTCACCATTAGACTTTGACGCTTATTTGTCAACTTTATCATGTTACTGGCTTTCCTTGTAATTGCATACATGTTTCTGTTACTGTTGTTTGTTTTGTCCAATCAGCGTTTTGTTCTACAGTTTTAATTCAACTTTGTACTTTGTAAAATCAGAACTGCCAAAACATGGCTTTAAAAAGTGTCGTTTAATTTCTTAACTCCGTAACATATCTACTGCTGTCCAGATCATTTGCTACCTTGACATGAAAATAAAATCCTAAGAAAAGACCTGTGTCCTTTTTGCCCTGCATGCCTTGTCACGATTTCAAGCGCTGTTTGGAAACTTTGCAGCATCACCCCATGCCGGTGGTGGGTATAGTTGCTCTGTACCTGGACAGTGGTAGGGAACGTATAAAGAAAGAGTAAAGGTATAGAATGGAATTAGTTACAATAGGCGTATTAGCAAATGCGAATGGGGTGGAGAAGGGGGAAGGGGGGGCATTGGATATTCTATCAAGTCCAGATGACCATTGAAAAAGATTTTCGCCGAATAGAAATGATCGTAAGCTACGTTTAGAATAATTGCTCGAACTTGAAGCATAGAAAAACAAAACTCCCTCGTAAAGATCCTTATTGCAGGTGTTTGGATTTCGGATATTCTGAGAAATGAGCCGTTGAGAACTCGATAGGGAGTCATACTTGTGGAGTCAGACAACAAATTGAGTTCACAAGCAATTAGTGTCCGGCATAGTGCATGGATCAGCAAGTCGGAACTGAAAAACTCATAGTTAGCTACCTTTGTCCGGTAGTGTTATATCCCGTTCACACCAAAACTTATATATGTTTTAAAGCTGTTTTGTTAAACTCTATTTTATTTTTCTCGTACTCATATAGGCTGCATAAAGTGACGTTTGTTGACTTCCAAAGTGACACATTGAAAATACAAGTTAACGATTACTTGAAGTTTAAGGAACATTCTGTTAAGTTAGACATGTTTTGCTGGGAAGATTTCTAGATATTATAATCAACAATGACACCCATTTTCCTGTCACAAGTGTTTACAGTAAGGAAACCTTCACGGGCTTTCTGACCAATCATTTTAGCTCTATACCTTATCCTTATAAACTGGGTCTCATTCGCACTCTTCTTGGTAGAGCTTACAAGATCAACAACACATGGTTGGGATTCCACGAGGATATCAAGAAAGTCACTGAAATCCTAAAAAAGAATCTTTTTCCAGCACATCTACTTGAAAGGGGTTGTCAATCGATACCTCACGCTGACCTGTAGTGAGTGCAATCTCCCGGTCTCCGTTTCGGACACTGCGCTCACCTTTTATTTCAAATTACCTTACATTGGCCCTCTTTCTAATGTCACGCAAAAAAAGGGTTCGCCACCAAGCGTTATTTTAACAAAATAGACATTAAGTTGGTTTTTCATCTTTTAAAATAGGTTATATGTTTGGTGTAAAAGACTCTATCCCTCCTGGGCTCCGTACGTCTGTGGTTTACAAGTTTTTATGTGCGGGTCGTAATGCCTGCTTTGTCGGCGAAACTTCCCGGCATTTATCCACACGTGTGCATGAGCACTTGGTCAGTGATAGGACCTCTCACATTTTCAAATATTTACATAATGTCGCACTCTATGTTCTGATAAGTGTTTTAATAGCATCTTAGGTCAAGCTTCCATAACTTTCCAACTTAAAATCAAAGAAGCTATCCACATGCAATGGGGGCAACCTACACTTAATCATCAACTCTATCATGTTAATGTAAAACTTTCCTTGTAATTGCATACATTTTTCTGTTACTGTTGTTTGTTTTGTCCAATCAGCATTTTTTTATACAGTTTACATTCAACTTTGTACTTTGTAAAATCAGAACTGAAGATGACAGAAGAACTGCCGAAACATGCTTTTAAAAAAGTGTCGTTTATTTTCTTAAATTCGTAGCGAATGATCTATTTACGATAATATGTATTAGCTGCTAAGGTATCCGTTACTATTGAATAAAAAATTGTGCTGTGTAGCTTTTCTTTAAACTTGAAAAATATTCCTCTCTCCATTGCACCTCCCGTAGGGGTATCATTTAATCTTAAAGTTGTAAAATGTGTAAGAGATATTTGACATTTTAAAGAAAAAAAAATTAGGTACACATAGTATTTTTTTCGTTTTAACACCACGGCCAACAGGATAAAGGGCTCTGCAGAGGCAGTGAAAATGAAACATACGTAAAGGTAGGTCATGATTAAATAGCATTGCCTAACAACGTTCCGTTGTTAGTTGCCGTTTTTAATTTAAAAAACGGTATGTTCACGAGAAGACTGGTTTCAAGGTATATAATGTTTTTTTCCTAATTCTTAAAGTCAACAACATAGTCCTTTTAACGCCTCTATGGCACAATATTTTCATCCAATCGCCAGGCAAAAACGAAAATATTTTCGATTGAAATTACAAGTCAATCGAATAGATTTGAACACGGTCAGCCGGAGTTTCTCGCATTGATGCCTATCTATGAATAACATAGAGGCACTTTTCAAATCATCTTGAGGGTTGTTTATTGTGTGTGCACGTCTTACTTTTTCACTTTTAGGATACAAAATCCGGAATGTGTCACCAAGTTTTAAAAGTCGCAATGTTAATCATTGGTATTGCCATCTATGCACTTCTTTGGAACACGATGACCCGTTTTGATGATACGACGGTAACTGAATCGATGAACTTCTCCTTGTTTGACTTTCATTTCCTCGAAGTTCTCATATCAAATTAATGTTAAAAACATTTCTTCCTCTCTTGCCTTTCTTTTCTTCACAACAAGTGACATATTTCATGTTAATACCAATATTGTATCGAGAAGGCAACTATTTTCTAATAGGCATATTAACAAAGCTAAGAAAGCACCAAAGCAGCCTTCCTTTTGGAAAGAAAGGCCTGTGACCAGCTGATAAAAATGCATCTGAGACTTGCAGCCAGAGCTATATTTACCCTTGATTTCTCTAGATATTGATTTTTTACAGAGCCAGCTAACGTTTCAGAGAATTCCTTCCTTAATTTACTAGTGCTATCATCATTTTGATTAACCCTATTTCTTTTTAAGAGCCACACCGTTCAAATCCATCAACACTTCACTGTAAAATTAAAAGAGTTGATTTGGCCCCAAAAATGGGGCCAAAACGAGTGAGTCCAGTTTGGCACTCGCTTAGGGTCAATTCGGCCCCATTGAAATGGGGCTGTTTTTGGCACCAATTTTGGGGCTGGATTGACCCCGTTATGGGGGCCAAATTGGACCATGTGAAGGGTGAATTTGAAAAATACAGGGGCCACTTTGAAATTTATAGGGGCCAAAACAGCCCCTGAAATTTCAGCCCTCTCACAAATGGCCCCTTTAAAAAGAGCCAATTCAGCTCCAATGTGGGCCACTTCAGAAGTAGAGGGCTCTTTCCTCTCCATGCTGATTTTTCCCCTTACATTCAAATAACGAAAATACACCACATACTTTATCTTTCAAACACTCATTTATTAGGTTCTAGATATTGTTTATGTAAAAACCTTTTATGCTACCTGATTTTACAGTTATTTAGAATCTTAATTGTGGTATAAAACATACAAACTTTGAAACATCATGTGAAAGAATATAACATACATACATATTTAACATTAATTCAACCATTTTCTAATAGATCTCTTCCCTAAATCAGTATACTTATTAACAGTGCAAGCACTGCAAGAAATTACACCCAAGAGACACTTGTGAGTAAAGCTTCCCTTTTCAATGACTTAGCAAATGTGGTAATGTAAAGCAGCTTATAATTAAGACTGATTTAAAGTACAGAAAATTATCAAAATAAGACAGAGGCAACAAATGGTCCAGTTCCTGCACAAGAATATAGATCTTGTTTGATTTGTGCATATGAAAAACAAAGAGCCTTAGAGCAGCAAAGAGTATTCTTCCAGTGGATGTGAGAATACATACACTCATATTGCTACTTTAGATATTATCAAAATATAA
This sequence comes from Pocillopora damicornis, assembly GCF_964200805.1. Taxonomy (NCBI): domain Eukaryota; kingdom Metazoa; phylum Cnidaria; class Anthozoa; order Scleractinia; family Pocilloporidae; genus Pocillopora; species Pocillopora damicornis. The sequence continues at coordinate 23,011,867 of NC_142672.1, forward strand.
ACTATCAGCAAGGACTACCGCAGGCATTTGCCAAGTCATTGAAAATAGAGGAAACAGTGACAAGAGTCTGCCTGTGCCCAATTTCAAGTAATGCTTGCTCTAAAAAAAAGTCAAAATTGCCTTTGACCGATTGTAAGAAAATATAAATGAGCCAAGTAACCCAATGAGAGCATCAAGAATCTTTTCATGTGAGAAGTGACAAATTACACTTCCCTCTGTTACTATATTCAGGTGATTGATGTATTGAAGATCTCCAACAATTAAAATTTGTGCTGGACATAATCTCTGATTGCTGAATCAACATCAGCTACTCTATGCAATAAAAACAACCACATTAAAATCAAGCCAAAGTGCAAAAAGTGCCTGTAGCCAGAAAAAAAAGAATATATATATACACACTTAAGTTAAAGAATTAAAGAGGATGCATCAATTCTCTGTGACTGAGTTTTGTGCCTAAGTGCTTTTCAGACAGAAAAGTTCTGTCTGACAAGCGCTTAGGTGCGAAATTCAGAGTCACAGAGAATTGATGTGTCCTCTTTAATTCTTTAACTTATGTATACTTAGCTCTGCTACCACAGCATTGAGCACTTTATGCCAAGGTAGACTCTACCCCTACATTTACATATATATATTGTTTTTCTAAAACTATAAGTTAAAAACACCAGAAATGGAAGTGGAAGTTAAGCTCAATGTGTGTAATTTGTCTCCCATTCAAGACTTGAAAAACTAATGTATGACTCCCTAAATATCTGAAAAAAATCAGCTATTCTATGTCCAATATTTATCTAATGGTTTGACAACAGGAATATTTTGAAAAATTGCAAAATCAAAAAAAATAAACAAAAAGGCAAAATTAATACAACCCCAAAGTACTTGAACCTCTGTATCTGGACTTCATTGGCAAAATTAATAGGCTCAGAAATTTTAGCTGTTCATCTTAGTACCAAAGTAGCAGTTTTTTGGACTTGTACCTCCAAAATGGTCACAACTTCATTAAATGCATGTGATGACAAACACACAAGAACAAAGGTTATGAATTTAAAAGGTGTGAGTGATTATTTTGCAACTTTTTAGTTTAAGGCAAGAGATTCAGCACCACAAAATTGTCTCTCTTCACTGCAAGCAGAAGAGGTGAAGCAATAGATTTTTATACCATACCAATTCATTCAGTTTCCAAGTCAACTTAGTCTAGTATCCTGCTAACCATACAAGGATACTCTGCAATAATTTTTTTTTTTTGCAATCCACTGTTGCTCAGAGTACTTTAGGCTGCTGATGAGATATCCCTTCTGGGTATCCAACTCTACTGAGGCAGAGAACTGTACAAAAAAACAAACAAATGAGCAAATTAATTTGTTGTTGGAGAACAGTAAATTTTTGCAACTACAAAGTTGCAAAATATTTGTAAGCAAACTGTGCATAAGAAGTAAAAACACAATAATGGTGATCATCAATGATGTATTTTCACCAAACTGTATATGTACTTATCAAGAAAAGAAATCATACCTCTATGCACTTCAGTTTTAGTTCAGTATTCATGAATAAATAAGGATTGCTTGTAGACTTAAAAAACAAAACAAAGAAAAGTTTCTTACCCTCGATGGTAGTTGGAATTTTGAAAGCCATTCAGGAGGAACCTGTAGGTAAATATTTGTTTTCAAAAAAATTAAACTGTCTGATAACATCCTATCAATTCACTAATTTTTTAATTTACCAGATTTAAAAATTGGGTTTACTTTGTTTTATGCATGGTGCAAGTAAATACATATCTAATATATTTCAATAAAAATAAAGCAAATCTCGCCATTTTTGTAGGTGCAATCCCCGTGATTTGTCATCTTTAACTGACCAACTGGCACCTTGTGTGTTTTCCTTTAGGATATAATCGAAAGAAAGTAATCGATAATGTACTCTTCACCATCCTGCTAAGTTTAATATACAAGAACTTACTTAGACAGTGCTCAGTTCTGTCGCCTCGGCCGTAAAACAGAGATCCTTGGGCGATTTACCCTTTTCTTTCGGTGCCAATTTCACCTCTAAATTTTCATAATCGCTGATGTTATCTGAATCATCAATCGACGTTTGAACCGTCTTACTCGAAGGACTTGATTCTGCACGCTGAAAGAGTGAGAGCCAAAAAATCAGCTTAAGTGGATGCAAACAGAGACATAGACATAAAAATATCAGTTCATCTTTTCAAGAAAAAGATTAAGAATTCAGAGTGAGAGATCCTAAAATCAGAGAATCTTGAAATAAGTTAAATCCATCTTGTGTAAATGCAGTGTTCGAACTGTAACCGTCTCTATCTCTCGTCGTCAAATTTTGATCACGTGACTTTAGTTGCGAAACCGCTGAGACTCAACAAGACTCGGGAGAAGAGGCGAACCATTCATGCGTCAAATTTTCTGGTGGGAAAATTAATTATCGTACCGACGAAGAACTCGTGTCATCTCTAGGTTCAACGTTCATTGCGATCAATTTCTTGAGCTTTAGACACTCTTTTATAATAGGGATGTAGTGCCTTGGTACGTCTGCATCTTGGGCGATGGCAAGGAGATCTTGGCCATCGCAACCGTCTTTTTCTGCAAGATAAGATACGAACAAAGATCAATGGAGCGGTCAAGTTTGTGAATGTAAAGTTACAGTAAAATACGTTGTTAAGAAATTTCTTTTGCCTACCTTTCCTTTCTTAAGTCTCATTCCATGCGACTGTAGCCAAGAAACAGCCTCTTCAGTGACGAATTCGCTGCTATAATCATGATTATTGTTTCCGACGCACGTGGTCTAGGTTCGACTAATGCCATCACAGGCAGCTCACGCTCACGTCTCGAGAAAAAGCCAAAGATTAATTCGTTGTGTGACTCGGTGTTCAGTTACGAGAGGAACCGTTGAAAATTTGAACACTTTATAAGGAATAGTATAGGGAACGAAATATGGTCGAAAAAAGAAAATTATTTTTATATTTTCTTTTTTTTTTTCAAAAATTGCACCTCGTTGGGGCCAAATTGGTCAATCCTACTTGGCTCTTGGAAGGGCCAAATTGAGAAAAAGTTCCAAAGTAGAATTCATAGGGGCCAATTCAGATTTTGGAGGGGTCGAAATGGTACCTGTTCGGCCCGTTTTGGCTTAAATAGTCCAAAACGAACCTTGATGAGCCAAACTGGCCCTCGAGAAATTGGGGCCAATTTGGCTTTTGGGGTCAATTTGGCTCTTTTCATTTTACAGTGTTGATGCCAGAATTTACGACAAAGTCAGGATTTTTTTCTTGTTCATTGGATACAACAGAAGTAGGCACACCCTTCTTGCTGCTTTGTTCAATGCTCATCTACATGTTGTTGTTGCCAAGATAGATGAAGACTGTCTCCTGACCACATCCTGATTAGCTACTGTCTTGCAGATCATTTATTTACGGTTTTGGAAAAACTGTTCGGCCACCAGCTTATAGCAGACTCGAAAGTAGTTGTTCATCACTCTTGAACTGAGGATTTTGTGAATTTCAAAAGTTCAATCAGTTTTGTGCAGTTCATTACAAGGGGGCATATCATCTTGCCTTGATAAATGTACGGTGATTTTGGACAAGCCTCCAGGAGGAAGCTTTTGGAGGAGCCTCCACCAGGATTCGCGGTCTATCTCAGTGATATTTGTTTCAATTCATATTGGTCTAGGTCTTTTCACGCCTTTCTGGTACTAAACCGGTGTTTTCTTTTTTTTTTTTTAATTTACTATTATTTTTAATTTATTGAGTTTATTTAGGGTTCAATTAAGAGAAACAAGCAGCTTATTCACGACTTAGCATATCAAAGGATGGCACAAAGATATTCCAGTAGGATATCATCAACAACAGACGGAACTCCCTTGAGAGATAATTGTAAAAGTAAATTTGACAGTTTTTCTTTTTTTTAACACTAAATCACCAAGGTACTATCCATCCTTAAGGAAAATTTTCATGTATTTTTACGGGAATAACTGTTTATATTTACTGTTCAGTCTGTTGTGTTCCGATCATCTAATGCTAAGCAGTTTCTCCTCTTAAACAAACTTTTCATCGGGCAAGCATTCAATGTATATAATGCAATAGTTAATAAATAAAGCGCAATAGCTCAGTTGGAACTTGAGTCAACTAGAATTTACATCTAAATTGACAAAGGTCTGTTTGTACGGCACTTGGTCTCGTATATCGCTCAAATTTGAGCTAAAGAACCCTAGTCATAATCTAGGTGCGAATTTTAAAAAATTCTTAATCTTATTTACTTCCTTGAATTAATCGTTTTTTCAGGACACTCTCTTTTTCTACATTTAGTGACTGAATCGCCTTTTTTTCTTTATTCTTTCAAGGAGAACTGGATCGTGAGCTGACATTTTTGTATCACAATGTTGAAACTTTTCTCCTTTTCGTTGGACATCCAAGAAGCGGTCATAGTTTGGTGGCTGCCATTTTAGATTCCCATTCAGAAATCATTGTTTCGGATGAGTTTAATCTGCTTTATGAGTTTAACAGTTTCCTTATGGATCCTAGCCAGACAGACGATGAGTGCAAGCTGAGGATATTCTTTGAGCTACATGCTCGCTCACATCGACAGGCCAGGTCTGGAAATCGTTCACCAAACTGCTCTAGTTCATACTGCTACAATATTAATGGAAGTTGGCAAGGAAACTCAAGGTGATTTTTTTCTATTTTTTATTTATTCAAGGTTTGCTTAATATTTCATTCTATGAATACACATTAGCATAATCGAGAATTGGAGCCACAGGTGTAGCGGTTTCAGTTTGAGACATCGAAAAAACGTGGCCTCTATTCAAACTCTCTCTTAAGGGAAAACATTGCACAACACCAAATCTAAGGGAATAATTCCCTCTATCCAACAAGTGCCCGAGTAAATTACTGTCCAATACGTGTGACCCCCCCGTTACTGAATATTTGCCACGAAAAAAATATTGCGAAGGATATTTTACTCAGGTAATTAGAGACAAAAAGACAGCTATAACTACTGGACTTCTCAAGAATAGTAAAGGGCTTTATGATTTGCGAATGCTAGAGAGAATAGTAGATATTCCTCTCAGGCTAATTCACGTCATCAGAAATCCTTTCGATAACATCGCTACCATATGTCGGAGAGAATTGCATGTGGATCCAAGGAATCGTCAAATACTAAGTAAATAGAAGGGGGTTTACAGTCAACCTTTTTAATTGTCTGAAAGTCAAAGGAAACTTTTTTCTTTCTGTTCAGGGCGACTCTCGTGTACATTTACCGCTGGTTATTCTGTTGTCTTTTTTTTTACACTTTTTAGTTAGTGTCTACCCTGTTTGTTCTTAGTTTTTTTATTTTAGGAAATTTGTGATCATACTTGGATTTTTCAAATATTTTGCTTGTGTCATGTAATGCCTTATGTTTTCCTTGACAGGTACCTAACACAACGCTGGACTTGTGCATCGATGATTACTTCACTTAGGTGCGGACAGTTCAATATCTGCGGAACCTGACGCACTACCAGATCCTGAATGTATACAGCCGAGATTTGATAGCGAATCCACGTGGCACTTTACAAATGTTATGTGACTTTGTTGGTGTTTCTTGTTACAGGGAATTTGTGGAATTAGCAACAAGAGATCTCTATTCTAAACCATCTCGGACTAGCAATTGCCAAGCTTCAGAAAAGCTTCCCAAAGTGGTAAGATAAAATTGAATTAAGATTAATTTTAACATGAACGTTTGAGTTTGAAAATCATGCCTCATGAGTGGTTAGGAATAAACCATTTTATACTGAAATCTTATCAACAGTTTCTAAAAAGTGTTTTAGAATATTATTTTATTTGACTTATAGGACAATTTAATGTTCTCGCCATAGCTTGAGTGGTATGTCTACATAAAGAGAACTCGTCGTCACTGATTCTTTTTTATGCTAGCGATTGTTCGTTTTTAGGAAACCTCTCACTGAATCGTAATAAGGTATCATTTACGATTAATTATATGTTGCCAAATATTCGCACTTTTGGTGGGTTGGGTGGAGGGGACGGGCATTGAGTTACATCCCAATTAAGCCTTCTGGGAGAAAAGATTCCGTCGTTTCGTTGACTCTCTCTCTTCATTATTTATTGCCCTTCATTAAGCCTCCTTGAGTGCATTTGTTCTCTGTTTTTCATCGGTCTAGAGCCCACTGGGTGACAATCAAATAACTGCCCGCATGTTATTGTCTGTTAATGCGCGATACGCTCTATTTGAGTTTGGCCCCTAATGATACTCTGCGTATGTTAAGTTGTGACAACTCTGAGTATCGAAAACGTCGTAACAGAAAAACAAAAGTCATCAAAAATATTCCCGTCAAAGAAAGACAAGCATTCAATGTGTATAATCCAATAGTTGATAAATAAAGTGTCAAAGCTCGATTGGAACTTTAATTAATTAAAAATTGCGTCTAAACTGACAATTTTTTTATCGTTTAAACTGAATCATCAAGGTATTCTTTAGCCTTCCAAAAAAAAATGACAAGTAAAGTATTTTAGAGCAACAACATTTGGAACGCTCAACGGTCATTTTCAAGTTGAAGAATAAAATTTTTATCAAGCGCTAATATAATCAATTGAGACAATACTAATGAGATACCGATTAGAACTCTTAAATATTTACATAGAAGCAATACGAGAAAACTGAGGCAAGAATGACAAAAAACGCTTGGACAAAAGAAACCGATTAAAACCCTTGAAGAATAAAATTTTTATCAAGCGCTAATATAATCAATTGAGACAATACTAATGAGATACCGATTAGAACTCTTAAATATTTACATAGAAGCAATACGAGAAAACTGAGGCAAGAATGACAAAAAACGCTTGGACAAAAGAAACTGATTAAAACCCTTCCTCTTTTGAAATGACAGGAAAAAATTTGCGTTTATGTGCCATATCGAAGAAAAATTGGAAAACTAAAACAAGATGCCTGCTTTCTATAAGCGCTATGTAGATGACACCTTTAGCAAAATGCTCGATGTTTCATCTGCCTCCGTTTTCTTGTCAACACTGAATGAAATCCACCCTTCACTCAGTTTTACAATTGAACTCGAGAACAACGGCAAACGGCTCTCTTGGAATGATGATTATCAGAAATAGTCCCAGAAAAGACACGGAGGTCTATGTGAAACAAACTGCTACTGGACTTTTATTGCATTACCAAAGCCATGTTGACGAAAAGTACAAACATTCTCTGATGAAAACAAGGTGAAAACGTATATTTAAACTCTCCTCAAGCTGGATGTTTTTCCATCAAGAATGTGAACTTCTGAAAAAAAGGTTTTTCTCGCCTGCATTATCCTGAAACTCTCGTAGAGAATACCATCAGACATTTTATTGAAATGAAAGTCACTGAGGATGTACGTACTAAACAACAAGTGTTCGATGAACATGATGCTCTTATCAGAATTGTCTTACCGGTCAAAGCCCACAAATCAGCAAATGTGGTAAGACACCAACTCGGTGATCTCAGCCGAAAGATTGATGTCGATGTCCAGCCAGTTTACACAAGTCAGAAGATCAAAGGACAATTCAAGCCGAAAGAACACTAAGTTCCAATTGTTAATCAACAAAAACGTTGTTTATTATTTTAAGTGTGGACTGCGTGTTGCAGACTATGTCGGCTTCACGAGCCGACCCTTTCATTAACGTGTGGAGGAACACAAGCGATCAACAATTGGCAACCACGTAAAGACGTAAAGGACGAGCAGGGAAAGGATCCTGATACCAGAGAAATAATTTTCAAGATTTTGGAGAAATGTCTGAGTAAACTGGACTGTTTGATCTTTGAAATGCTTTTTATTCTCGAACTTAAACCAAAACTGAACAAACAGATTGATTCGATCCGTGCAAAAGTATTTACCTGATCGATTCACTTTTAATATTGTTTCTTTCTCCCCAGCGTTTTTTATCATTCTTGCCTCAATTTTCTCGTATTGTTTCTATGTAAATATTTAAGAGTCTTAGGCAGAACTCATTGGCATTTTTCTATTGATTATATAAACGCATGACAAAAATTTTCATCCTTTAACTTGAAAATGATTTTTGAGCGGTCGAAACGTGGTTGCTTTTTAACGTTATTTTTTATAGTAGAATACTTAACTTGTTATCTTTTTTTTCGAAGGCTGAAGAATACCTTGATGATTCAGTTGAAAAGAGAAAAAATTGTCAATTTGGATGCAAATTTTAGTTAATTCAAGTTCCAATCGAGCTGTAACACTTTATTTATCAACTATTGGATTTTATATAATAAGCTCAGTTATGCACGCATTCTGATTGGTTCTCACTTATGATCTATTGGAGGACAGACGCATAGATGACGTCATGGTTACAACTTTTTTTAATTCTTTATTATATAAAAACAAGTAGATTCCAAGTTGCCGTGAACAGACGCACGGCAATTTGGAATCTATTTGTTAAATACACAGTGAATGCTTGTCTTTCGTTGACGGGAATATTTTTAATGACTTTTGCTTTTCTGTTACGACGTTTTCGATAATCAGAGTTGTCACAACTTAACATAAGCAGAATACCATTAGGGGCCAAACTCAAATAGAGCGTATCGTGCATGAAAAAGCCATAACATGCAGGCAGTTATTTGATGGTCACCTAGTGGGCTCTAGACCGATGAAAAACAAAGAACAAATGCACTCAAGGAGTCTTCATGATGGACGATAAATAATGAAGAGAGAGAGAGTCAACAAAAAAAGGCATAATCTTTTCTCAAGAAGGCTTAATTGGGATGCAACTCAATGCCCGTCCCCTCCACCCAACCCATCAAATGTGCCAATATCTGGCAAATTATAATTAATCATAAATGATACCTTATTAAGATTCAGTGGGAGGTTTCTTACACACCAACAATCGCTAGCATAGAAGAGATTCAGTGACGACGAGTTTTCTTTATGTAGAAATACCAAACGAGCTATGCCGAGAACATTGATTTGTCCTATAAGTCAAACAAAATAATATTCTAAACGTTTGCACCTTTTTAGAAACTGTTTGATAAGATTTCAATATAGAATGGTTTTGTTCCTAGCTACTCAAGAGGCATGATTTTAGTGTCTTTACTTTGCAGTTTTGAACCCAATCATTTCTCATTTGAATTTGTTATGCAATATTAACTTTTGAGTTTCAACCTCTAACGTTCATGTTAAAGTTAATCTTTATTCAGTATTATCTTACTACTATGGGAAGCTTTTCTGAAGCTTGGCAACAATATGTTCATACTATCTCTTAAACATTTGACATCTTTAAGATTAAATGATACCCCTATGGAAGGTGCGATGGATAAAGGAATATTTGTCAAGTTTGAAGAAAAACTACGCATCGCATTTTTTTTTATTGCAACAAATGCCCTGGCAGAAAATATTTATTATCATAAATAGATAATTTGCTACCTTTGCAGGAAAGTAAAATTCTATCTATTATATTTTCGATCGACTGATTGCTACTAGTAAGTGAATAAAAACCTATTGAAATGATTAATAGTGTATTAATAGTATAAAGATATATGTCAACAAACTTTATCTCAATATTACAGCACCTTTCTCTTTCAGAAAAGTTTCTATTGCATTGAAGCCAGTGTTAATCTTCAAAATTCTGTATCTGCTTTTCTTTGCTTTTGTAGGTAGGTGATGAATCTAACGGATTTCTACAAGAATGAAATCTTTTCGTGTTTACTTTGTAATTGCCTCGCTGCTTCTCCTCGTAACAGCTTTGTTATTCTGCATCAATCTGTACCCTCGTCCATCCCTCGATGTTTTTTCTAACGTCCTTCCTCAACCTAATGGTAAGTAAACTCCTATGGTGAATCTTTGTGAACTATTACAAGTTGTAGAGAGGTTTCTTTAACGAAAACTGAACAGATTATCCGGCATTGCTGTTCATCTTTAGCTTTCAGTTTTTTTAAAAATATATTTTCAAAATTAAAATCTATTTAACTATTGGTATCCAATGATTTCAGAGAATCCAAAGATAAAGCTCAACTCCAAAGCAAAACCTGCAAGAATCACCTCATTTAAGGCATAAATTTTAACTATTCCGTAAACACTCCATGACAACTGAGCTATAAGTGAGAGCGGGATTGACACAAGTTGAATCTTGAAATCATTCCATTCTCGCCAAGAGGTTTTGAAAGCCTTAGTTCATGAATAGTCTTGGGTTTTTACACGAAGGACGACTGCACAGAATCGAAAAGTTATATACGTATGAAAAGACCTTGATTTGATTGTACTTAAATGAAATTCATTTATGTTGAATGTGCTTTGTCATGTTGTTCGCGTTTTAATAATAGATTCCTAAAATCTAAATGAAGAATATCTCTGTAATTGCTTTTGACCGTATTTTGTCTATGAATACAGTTTTATCTTGTATTTTGCGCGAAGTCATTTAAAAATTCAGCTCTTCGAATTGTTAATTTTCTATCTATTGCCTTGAAAACTATTTACCTTTGCCATGAGGATACTTCTACTCAATTAACATGCTTCTATTTGATTGAATTAACTCCTTAAATCCAATTAAAATTTCACTAGGACAATTCTCTGGAGGACATCTAGAGCTACGGCTCAACGCATTTTACAATGGTGTCGAAACTTTTTCGACGCTTGAAGTGATCTTAGTCTCATCGGGGCAGTCTTGGATGCTCACCTAGAGATTCAATAACAACGAAAAGTTATTATCACAGGAATACTCAACTTTCGAATGGACAAATTTTTAGAAACGGATTTTATATCAATAATCGGCAATCACGTAAAGGACGAGCGTGGAAAGGATCCTGAGACCATCGAAAGAAATTTCAAGATTTTGAAGAAACGTCTGAGTAAAATGGACTGTTTGATCATTAAAATGTTTTTTATGTGCGTACTCAGACCAAAACTGAACAAACAGAGTCTATGATTCGATCCATGCAAAAGTATTTACCCAATCGATCCACTTTTTATATTGTTTCTTCCGCCTTAAAACGTTTTTTTCATTCTTGCCGCAATATTCTTGTATTGTTTTAATGTAAATATTTCAAAGTTTTAGTCTGTATCTCATTAGCATTTTTACAATTGGTTATATGAGAGCATGATAAAAATTTTATCATTCAATTTGAAAATGGCTGTCGAGCGGTTGTAACGTCGTTGCTTTTTCACATCAATTTTTATCGTAGAATCCGTTTCTAAAAAATTGTTGATTCGAAATTTAAGTATTCCCATGAAAATAACTTTTCGTCGTTATTGTTTGTATCAAGCTGTCTGCATATACTCGTTAGTTCTTAGAGATTAATACTCAAACTGAATAATCATATTCAATTATTTCAAAATAAAAAGGCACAGTCAGTGTTAGGATATTTCCTGTGTAAGCCAATCACCGATTGCTTAGCAGCTTCCTAACTTAATAAACGAGCATTTCACCGAAGAAGCATTTAACGTGTGTAGATTATGTACACGACCGGCTATAAATGATTGATTTGTGCCTGTCTACACAATTATCCCTGATGTCAAATCGTACGAATTTCAGCGGCCTCTGTGGGTGGAAAAGGCTCAAATTTGGTCTCGTTTGTATTAGCTTGGGGATGGTAGTTCTTTTGTGCGGCAATTGGCATCGTGTTTCACCCAAGTTTGAGCGAAGGACCCGTAGTCACAATCTAGGTGCGAATTTTAAAAAAAGCGTACATGGGAAGGTAAATCCTGAGTAGAAAAGCATTCATCAGTGCACAGTTAATGACGGATGAAGAGGAAGAACGATGGACAAAGCCAAGGCAAAAAAACAGAATATCGAGAATTATACCAAAACCGTTTTTTTTTTCTTAGTTAAGTGAAAAACCATTTTGATAGTCCCTTCCCTTAATCTTATTTACTTCCGTGAATTAATCGTCTTTTTTTCAGGACACTCTCTTTGTCTTAATTAAGTCACTGAATCGCCTTTTTTCTTCTTCTTCTTTCAAGGAGAACTGGAGCGTGAGCTGACATATTTATATCGCAATGTTGAATCTTTTGTGCTCTTCGTTGGACATCCAAGAAGCAGTCATAGTTTGGTGGCTGCCGTTTCAGATTCCCATCCAGAAATAATTATTTCGGATGAGTTTAATCTGCTTTATAAGTTTGACAGTTTCTTTAAAGATCTTAGCCAAACAGACGATGAGCGCAAGCTGAGGATATTCTATGACTTACATACTCGCTCGCGCCGACAGGCCATGTTTGGAAGTCGTTCGTCAATTTGCGACAGCTCCGTATCCTACTGCTACAACATTAAAGGAGGCTGGCAAGGTTATTGCAAAAGTAAACTTAAGGTACGAGATATTTGAAAGGGCCCATGTCATGAAAAGAACTGGATTAGGAAGTCCTGACTTCAGTCACTCGGGGTTTCTTGTAGTGTTCCTTTACTTCAGTTCGATTCACTTTTCCTTGGAAGTGAATGATAAATCAGCCGCACGCGATATACGTATTGCAGTAAGCATTACTTTTATTATCATTTCCAGGGGGCGATTTCTAAATTTTGTAAATATGCATTAGTATATGATGTCTGGAACCACAAGTTTAATGGATTCAATTTAATAAAATTGATTACTTACAAATATTGATTAATGGTAAGACATTGAAGCTTTCCTATGTGGTCTACTTATAGGGATACATTGCATAACGCTAAGTCTTATGGGACTTATTTCCTTTGTTTACGAAGCACGAGTAAATTATTGCCCCAAGCAATGGTCGCTTATTCACAATCGTGCGAGTAAAACTGACTATGATATAGGATTCCATGTATATTTTCCTCAGGTAATTGGAGACAAAAACGCATCTGTGACTACTGCACGTTTGCATCACGAAAAAGGGCGTCACGATTTGCGAAAACTGGAGAAAGTGCTAGGAATTCCAATCAAACTGATTAACGTCATCAGAAATCCATTTGATAACATTGCCACTATTTGTAGGAGGCTGGATGTGAATCCTGGAAGTCATCAAATAGTAAGTAAATATAGGGGTATATCATCTAGCGTTTCTCATTGGTTCTTATTTTTCATGGTGATTCTTGATTTTTTTTAATGGACTGGAGAGTTTTATCACGACGTAAAACACTGGCAGGATCAATACGATCACCACATATCCGGAATCAGAGCCGCGTATCTCAATCGCTCGCTGCCCTCAATCGTGAGATATTTACTTGCCACTCGTACATAACATTTACAACTTCTTGTTCTCGTGCAGTAACCACTATGTATCGTTCAACATTTTCTTTGTTATATTGTCATCATTATTTCTGTTAGAATACCTGTGATTAACTGTTTTGTTTGCGCTATATATATATATCGATCCACATAAACTGTTTTAATAAAACAGCAGCAAGTTTTTGTTGAGTCGCAATCTAAAACCTTATGATTTTCTTACTAAGTGCGGAATGGAACCAACCTCGACCTCTAGATCGAAAATTATTTCATCGAAGTACAGACAATTAAATATCTTCATGACCTGAGGCACTACCGGATTCTCAGTGTATACAGCCGAGATCTGAATATTTCGCTTGTGTCATGTAAAACCTTCTGTTTTTTTTTTCTTGACAGGTACGCAACACAACAGCGTCGGACTTTTGCATTGATTTTTACTTCACCAAATCACCATTAAAAGAAAAACATTCAAGAAAGGCGAGCTTGTTTATCTCGTTCCTAATTATTGTCTTCTGTTTTGAAGTCTACTCCACCGTCCGTCTCGTCAACGACGGCTTAGCATTCAGTGGTTTGGGGGCAGATTCGACAAAGTTGCAAGAATAGCAAGTTACATGTCAGTTGTACAGACAAAATTGCCATTTTTCCGGTCCTTTTCAAAAGAGGAAAGATTAAAAGTCTTGAAATAAATGTAATTTGTATATGAAGGATGGTCTCACCTTTAAAAGGTGCAATAATTTTTAGAAAGTAGATACAAGAAGTCTAAATCACATTCAGCCCAGCGAGACATGTCTAGTTTAACAGAATGTTCTTAAACTTCAAGTAATCGTTAACTTGTATTTTCAATGTGTCACTTTGGAAGTCAACAAACGTCACTTTATGCAGCCTATATGAATACAAGAAAAATAAAATAGAGTTGAAGAAAGCAGCTTCAAAACATGTTTAAGTTTTGGTGTGAACGGGATCTAACACTACCGCACAAAGGTAGCTAACTATGAGTTTTTCAGTTCAGAAATTGCTGATCTTTGCACTATGCAGGACACTCATTGCTTGTGAACTTAATTTGTTGTCTGACCCCACAACTTTGACTCCCTATCGAGTTCTCAACGGCTCATTTCTCAGAATATATCGAAATCCAAACACCTGCAATAAGGATCTTTACGACGAAATTTTGTTTTGCTATGCATCAAGTTCGAGCAATTATTCTAAAGGAAGCATATGATCAATTCTATTCGGTGAAAATCTTCTTCGATGGTCATCTGGACTCCATGGAATATCCAATGCTCCCCCCCTCTAAAGGGGGGGGCACCTTTACTCCTTCTTTCGATAAAAAAGATAGATTCTTTATTGAAATACATCGCAGCTCGCAGAGCTGAATTACGCATTTTCGTTAAAATTTCAATTGAATGTACAAGCTTACAAATTGAATAATACCTAAGAGCTAATGATAGTGAAGAAATGTAAAATGGTTTCCGTGTTTACATAGCCTGATGTAAACACGCGGGAGGCTGGGAGAACACGATATAAGCGTAAGAAACCACGACGCGAAGCGGAGTGGTTTCCAGCTTATCGACCTCCCAAGTGTTTACATCAGGCTATGTAAACACGGAAAACATTTTATATTTCTTTTAGAAAATAACTAATGAAAGAGGAACGAAAACCGTGTTTACATACGCTCATGTAAAATGGTTTTATGGCCAGTCAGAGCGCGCGTACTATTTGAATTATTTTGTAATAATATCTAAAAGGTTTAAAAACTATAAACATCTTGTTGAAATCATATTTTTTAAAGTCTAATAATTTAAACAGTATTCACTAGGGCGCATGAAGCCATAATAAGACTATTCTTAAATCTGTTTGTTTTACGGTGCAGTATGCTGAAGGATCGCGCATGCCTAAGATTGTACTTGCTCTCATGTAGAGGTGCTACATGTATGGCCGCTGTCATTGAAAATACTTTCAAACGTGCGCTCGCAAATGTCACTGTGATGCTCCCCTACGGATGGTAGGTTCGTTAGCGCCAACGCGTGCTGATATTCCATTTGCCAAGGCAAATGATTCGCATTGACCTTTTCTGAACGCGCCCTAGTTCTTGCATTAAGTAGGCAGGCAGAGCATAATGAAACACAGGTACAGCATAATCGATAACGGAGCGCACAGATGTGATGTAAAAAAAAACAAAGATCTCTCTGAGAAGCGCGGACTTTTTTAAGCTGGATGAGACAATAGAGCCTCTTAGCTGCCTTTTTTATCACTTCTGTGATGTGCGCGTTCCAAGATGGGTCAGTTAAAATAGTTACGCCAAAGAGTTTAGCATCAGTAACAACCTTTATGCACTCTCCTCCGATAACTACAGGAGGGAAATCATGACTGTCATCTTCAGTTCTGATTTTACAGAGTACAAAGTTGAATTTAAACTGTATAACAAAATGCTGATTGGACAAAACAAACGACAGTAACAGAACAATGTATGCAATTACAAGGAAAGTTTTAAATTGACATGATAGAGTTGATGATTAAGTATAGGTTGTGTATATTTCTGTCGCTCCAATACCCTACATAATTCCACCCCCTTTTATTTCTGTGTTAATTTGAACTGACAAGAATGCAATTGCCAAGCTTCTGAAAAGCTTCTCATAGTAATAGGATACAATTGAATTCAAATTAATTTTAACACGAACGTTATAATTTGAAACAATACGAGAAAATTGAGGCAAGAATGATAAAAAACGCCGAGGCGAAAGAAACAATATTAAAAGTGAATCGATTAGGTAACTACTTTTGCACGGATCGAATCACTCTGTTTTTTCAGTTGTGCTTTAAGTTCGAGAATAAAAAGCATTTCAAAGATCAAACAGTCCGGTTTACTCAGACATTTCTCCAAAATCTTTAAAATTATTTCTCTGGTCTCAGGATCCTTTACATGCTCGTCCTTTACGTGATTGCCGATTGTTGATAGCTTGTGTTCCTCCACACGTCAATATAACGGTCGGCTCGTGAAGCCGACATAGTCTACAACACACAGACAACACTTATAATAATAAACAACGTTTTGTTGATTAACAATTGGAGCTTATTGTTCTTTCGGCTTAAATTGTCCTTTGATCTTCTGACTTGTGTAAACAACTGGACATCGACATCAATCTTTCGGCTGAGATCACCGAGTTGGTGTCTTACAACATTTGCTGATTTCTGGGCTTTGACCGGTAAGACAATTCTGATAAGAGCATCATGTTCATCGGATACTTGTTGTTTAGCACGTACATCCTCGGTGACTTTTAATTCATTAAAATGTCTGATAGTATTCTCTACGAGAGTTTCAGGATAATGCAGGCGAGAAAAACCTTTTTTTCAGAAGTTCACATTCTTGATGGAAAAACATCCAGCTCGAGGAGAGTTTAAAAGTACGTTTTCACCTTGTTTTCATCAGAGAATGTTTGTACTTTTCGTCCACATGGCTTTGGTAATGCAATAAAAGTCCAGTATCAGTTTTTTTCACGTAGACCTCCGTGTCTTTTCTGGGACTATATCTGATAATCATCATTCCAAGAGAGCCGTTTGCTGTTGTTCTCGAGTTCCATTGTAAAACTGAGTGAAGGGTGGATTTCATTCAGTGTTGACAAGAAAACGGAGGCAGATGAAACATCGGGCATGTTGCTAAGGGTGTCATCGACCTTCTATGTAAATATTTTTAATTAGAAATTTAGTTAGTATCCTATTGACATTTTTTCTATGGCTTATATAAGCACATGATAACAATTTTATCCTTTAAATAGAAAATAACCACTGAGCGGTCGAGACGTCGTCCCTTTTTAACGTTAATTTTTATAGTATAATACTTAACATGTTATCTTCTTTTGGAGGGCTGAAGAATACCTGGATGATTCAGTTTAAAAGATAAAAAAATTGTCAATTTAGATGCAAATTTTAGTTAATTCAAGTTCCAATCGAGCTTTTACACATTATTTATCAACTATTAGATTCTACACATTGAATGCTTGTTTTTCGTTCTTCAACATTTGACAACTTTAAGATTAAATGATCGGTGGATAAAGGAATATTTGTCAAGTTTGAAGAAAAACTACGCAGAGCATTCTTTTTATTTGCAACGAATACCCTGGAAGCCAATAAATATTATCATAAATAGATCATTTGCTACCTTGGCAGGAAAGTGAAATTCTAAATATTATGATTTCGATCGACTGATGGCTACTAGTAAGTGAATAAAAACCTATTGAAATGATTAATACTGTGTATAAAGATATATGTCAACAAACTTTATCTCAACATTGCAGCACCTTTCTCTTTCAGAAAAGTTTCTATTGCTTTGAAACCGGTATTAGTCTTTTTTTGTCTATGAATACAAATTTATCTTGTATTTTGCACGAAGTTATTTGAGAATTCAGCTCTTCGAATTATTAATTTTCTATCTACTGCCTCGAATAACGAGAACTGGATCATTAAAAAATCAAGAGAAAACGTGTTCTAATTACTAGAAGGAATATGTCGCAAAAATCCACTTCAGACGACATCTTGGCGTCGGGAAGCTTGACAGAATTTTATTGTTCGCATTTACAGTCATTACATGTCCTGGGTTTTTAAATTTTCCACGCACGCAAACCCGCCTGGATGTAACAATTAATGATTAATGCACAAGCGAGAGAAACACGCGCGGCGGAAATAATGTATTGAAAAAGGTACACCAGGTAAGATTTAATAGGTTATACCGTGATGTCTTACTAAGTTTTTTGGTTTTTTATATCTTTTGACAAAGATAAATATGAATATATGGCAGATGAGTTGTTGCGTGCAGTCCTTCAGAGACTTTATTACCTCAAAAGACACGTAGGCGTCAATTTACCAGTTCATCCCTGCTGATAATCTAGTTTCACCTGTCAAATTGGCTTATCCTGTTGATAGTGGCTATTGAGTAATACCTACATTTGCATCATAAAACACGTTTTTCGTCTGCCCTTTTTCACATGATAAACTCAGCTGATCACACACATCCCGTCTCTGTCTATGACATGAAGGGGTATATAGGTTAGCTTTTATTCCCAGGTAAGACATGAAAGGATTCTTCGCTTTGCTAACCAGGCATGAAAGCGCTTTTTTTGCTACGGATTAAAACCTTTCCAAAGAAAGCTTTCACTTGTATTTAATTTCGGTCTTGGATCTCTGATAAGGTGCACTCTCTGGTTTTCAGATTCTCGTGGAAGAATAAAACTGGCAACGATATGCCTGCTCAAGTTTTAGAAATATCATTAATCCGACCTCTTTCGGAGTTTCTTTAGTTTTTGGCTTCGTTGCTTTTTCTGATTTCAATTTTGTTTACTTTTTCAGTTTTTTTTTCTACGTATTTTGTTTTTCCCTTTTGGTGTTCCTCTTCTCGAAATAAATCAATTTTTCTACATTGCAAGAAGTGCAGCCTTAACCGCCTTCATATGCGAAATGTCATTATGCTATGATACAAAAACAATAATAATGAATATTATGATTAGAGTAATAATAACAATAATACTTATAAAAGTGATCATAATAAAACTTGAAGAACAAAAAAATTTCATGGTACTCGGTAAAAAGGATTTAACGAAAGATTTGATGGCAACTCTTGTTTGGTTTGGGATGGAAATAAAGAAATATACTGATGTGCTAAGTTATATATTTTTTTAATATCTAACTTATGCTCTTGAGGGACGCCGGAGGAAAACCATACCTTTCTTTTTTAAATGTTGAGAAGTTGCGTTGCACTTTCAAAGTAGCAACTATCATTTGATGTCAATTCTGCAGAATCCTTGCAGTCAGTCAGTGGGGATTGCTCAACCAAATACACAAAATAAGTGGTGTCTCATCTGCCTTTATTTTACTTTTTCTTTGTTTCTCTAATTTTGCATCATAATTTATTTGTATATTTGTTGAGAGAAAATAATAAAATTCTTTCGCATATAACATCTAGAACTTCACTTTGCTATAAAAAGTTTTTTCTTCGTGTGCACCTTATCTTTCAACTCTTTACCTTTCAAAACCAGGCACATTAGCAGTAGGATATTATTTAGGAAGTCTTCTCATGAATATTGTTATGTATAGCGTAGTTACCGTAGATAAACATTAGCCAAATTTGTATTTTATCTCATTTTCGTTTAAATTTTTTTTGTTTGTTATTTAATCATTTAAGCAGAATCCCTTTAACAACAGTACTTGGGTAATAAGGGGGTATCCTATATAAGTGTTCTCTTTTGTTATTCCTGTTATTAATATTATTATTGTTGTTGTTGTTTCTATTGTCATATCCGTTCGAGGGCAGTAAGGAAAGGCAGGAGTTTCTTTTAATGTAAATCATGTCCTGTGTTTCCTCTTTGTGAACCTTTTTTCTTTCTTTGTATCTCGTTCTGCGACGCCATGGCCATTCGTAAATCAGAACATTCCAAAGCCCTGCATTAAGAGCTCTTAGCTTTTCTGAACTGGAAAGGAAAGCAAATATAACGTGAGTGAACGAAAGAAGAGATTATAATATCTTGACGAAAATTGTTTTTCACATACAAATTTAAATGACACCATCATGTACTTTTACTAAGGAGCCGTCAATTTGTCACGGAATACTGTTGTCGTTGATTTTTTTTTCTTTTCTTACTTTCAATTTAAAATTGTTCCTCCCACCCAAATCAACGTCGTAAAAAGATGAAAAAAACTTGGTACATTTACATTTAGACGGTTTCATCATCAAAACATAATCGCACATAATTGTTTGAGTAATCCAGGATGGGTCAGTGCAAAAAATTGTCCAAACGTAACACTCCAAATAATTTGATTTTTTCCTAAAAAGCCCTTTAGTTTAAAAAGATAAAGAGAGAGACAAGAACAGAAAAACTTTAAAAAATGTAGGTAATTTAGTGTTAACAACTGGGTTGAAAACGTAAATTAGCCACCGTAAAGGGTAAAAAAGCTGACGTTTCGAGCGTTAGCCCTTCGTCAGAGCGATGGATGTAGCCTTTGTGTATGTAGCCTTTGTGTATGTAGCCTTTCTTTAATAATCTAACCTTGTAGATATCCAGTCCTCGTTTTCCTCCTGGAATGATATTGCCCAAGCTTTCACCTTCGGAGGCCAGCATCACTAATAGAAACACGACACAGATGACTTTTCCTACAACGTTACTCTTCATCTTTTTGACTCTTTGGTATCTATTACCGCCTCTCTCCTCTTCTTGTTCACTCTGAGTCGTAGATCTAAGCCCTCTTATTTTATAGGCCTAAGGAGACAAACTATTGCGAAAGATCTCTTAAAAAAGCATCATAAATGTTAAGAATAAAGCAGATGTAAAGTAAATCTTGGCTTTCACAATTGCCAGTGAAATGCGAGAGCAGTCCTGAATCATCTTTAAGTAAGGAAATAGGAAAAATAAAATTTATTCCTCTTTAATTGGTCGTTATGAATATATATTGACTAGAATGAGTCATGGAAATGCATCTTAATCCCAAAGATCTAGCTTTGGCGAAGACACATTTGCGGGCAGGTGGTCGATCTAGAGAGAGCTTATGCTACTTATCCATTTGTTTTCACAATGTAAAGATATACGATGCACAATTTTGAAAGCCTTTAAAGGTTGATCGATTAACTTGAGATGTCTCACATTCAAAGGTAAGTTATCCGATAGGGTTTACTAAAGAACAAGAGGATCATAATTAGAGTTGATCATAAGTAGAGTTCAAGAAAATTGCGGTATCAAACTCTTTTTTATTGAAAAGGCGGCCTTTGCCTAGAAACATCTTGTGAATAAATCAAGCGCTAACATCGTTAAAGTTCTTGGTTATTCATCACTGTACTGGTAAATTATAATGATGATAACGAGCCTTGATAGATGGCGGTGAGGTTAGAACGCTTGATAGTTTGACTTTGGCGTAAATCTTCCCATTTTGTAATTTATCTTGGAAGTTTGGAACAAGATAAATTAACTTTAAACATAATTTCCACCCTCTGACGAGGATATCGACGTCACCGCAACAAAGGAAGAAAACAAGGGTTACATCGTGATTGAATGAGAGCACTATTGTATTAACTGTTTATTTTCAGATAAAACTATATGCAGAAAATCTTTCTTAAGCGCTGTTTGTTACTTAGTGCACGTACCTGGGTGTACAGTATGTTCTATTTTTAATCAATACTATTGCTGTCTAGTTTCTCTTTACGAAAGTCAAGTAAAGTTTGAAGTTACTACCGCGTAATCGTAGCTTAACGACCACGTTGCACGCGAACACGACAGACACTCGAATGATGATAAAACTATAAGTTTTTCAACCATGGCACTCAATTGAGTGTGGTTTTCAGATCGCATCATTTTCTCAGCAGCCAGAATGATGATAAGGCTCAAATCATAATGGTTTAAAAAAAGAAATTAAAAAAAAAAAAAAGAAGTGAAAGAGAAGAAACAGTATTGCTTCCTACACGTGAGCGTCGTCATTTTATTATTATTTTTATTATTCTATTTTTAATAGAGCCTCTTAGCTGCCTTTTTTATCACTTCTGTGATGTGCGCGTTCCAAGATGGGTCAGTTAAAATAGTTACGCCAAAGAGTTTAGCATCAGTAACAACCTTTATGCACTCTCCTCCGATAACTACAGGAGGGAAATCATGACTGTCATCTTCAGTTCTGATTTTACAGAGTACAAAGTTGAATTTAAACTGTATAACAAAATGCTGATTGGACAAAACAAACGACAGTAACAGAACAATGTATGCAATTACAAGGAAAGTTTTAAATTGACATGATAGAGTTGATGATTAAGTATAGGTTGTGTATATTTCTGTCGCTCCAATACCCTACATAATTCCACCCCCTTTTCTTTCTGTGTTAATTTGAACTGACAAGAATGCAATTGCCAAGCTTCTGAAAAGCTTCTCATAGTAATAGGATACAATTGAATTCAAATTAATTTTAACACGAACGTTATAATTTGAAACAATACGAGAAAATTGAGGCAAGAATGATAAAAAACGCCGAGGCGAAAGAAACAATATTAAAAGTGAATCGATTAGGTAACTACTTTTGCACGGATCGAATCACTCTGTTTTTTCAGTTGTGCTTTAAGTTCGAGAATAAAAAGCATTTCAAAGATCAAACAGTCCGGTTTACTCAGACATTTCTCCAAAATCTTTAAAATTATTTCTCTGGTCTCAGGATCCTTTACATGCTCGTCCTTTACGTGATTGCCGATTGTTGATCGCTTGTGTTCCTCCACACGTCAATGTAACGGTCGGCTCGTGAAGCCGACATAGTCTACAACACACAGACAACACTTATAATAATAAACAACGTTTTGTTGATTAACAATTGGAGCTTATTGTTCTTTCGGCTTAAATTGTCCTTTGATCTTCTGACTTGTGTAAACAACTGGACATCGACATCAATCTTTCGGCTGAGATCACCGAGTTGGTGTCTTACAACATTTGCTGATTTCTGGGCTTTGACCGGTAAGACAATTCTGATAAGAGCATCATGTTCATCGGATACTTGTTATTTAGCACGTACATCCTCGGTGACTTTTAATTCATTAAAACGTCTGATAGTATTCTCTACGAGAATTTCAGGATAATGCAGGCGAGAAAAACCTTTTTTTCAGAAGTTCACATTCTTGATGGAAAAACATCCAGCTCGAGGAGAGTTTAAAAGTACGTTTTCACCTTGTTTTCATCAGAGAATGTTTGTACTTTTCGTCCACATGGCTTTGGTAATGCAATAAAAGTCCAGTATCAGTTTTTTTCACGTAGACCTCCGTGTCTTTTCTGGGACTATATCTGATAATCATCATTCCAAGAGAGCCGTTTGCTGTTGTTCTCGAGTTCCATTGTAAAACTGAGTGAAGGGTGGATTTCATTCAGTGTTGACAAGAAAACGGAGGCAGATGAAACATCGGGCATGTTGCTAAGGGTGTCATCGACCTTCTATGTAAATATTTTAATTAGAAATTTAGTTAGTATCCTATTGACATTTTTTCTATGGATTATATCAGCACAATTTTATCCTTTAAATAGAAAATAACCACTGAGCGGTCGAGACGTCGTCCCTTTTTAACGTAAATTTTTATAGTAAAATACTTAACATGTCATCTTCTTTTGGAGGGCTGAAGAATACCTGGATGATTCAGTTTAAAAGATAAAAAAATTGTCAATTTAGATTCAAATATTAGTTAATTCAAGTTCCAATCGAGCTTTTACACATTATTTATCAACTATTAGATTATACACATTGAATGCTTGTTTTTCGTTCTTCAACATTTGACAACTTTAAGATTAAATGATACCCCTACGGATGGTGCGGTGGATAAAGGAATATTTGTCAAGTTTGAAGAAAAACTACGCAGCGCATTCTTTTTATTTGCAACGAATACCCTGGAAGCCAATAAATATTATCATAAATAGATCATTTGCTACCTTGGCAAAAAATTAAAAACTATTGAAATGATTAATATTGTGTATAAAGATATATGTCAACAAATTGTATCTCAACATTACAGCACCTTTCTCTTTCAGAAAAGTTTCTATTGCTTTGAAACCGGTATTAGTCTTTTTTTTGTCTATGAATACAAATTTATCGTGTGTTTTGCACGAAGTTATTTGAGAATTCAGCTCTTCGAATTTTTAATTTTCTATCTATTGCCTTGAAAACTACTTACCTTTGCCATGAGGGTACTTCTCCTTAATTCACATGCTTCTATTTGATTTAATTAACTCCTTAAATCCATTTAAAATTTCCTAAGGACAATTCTCAGGAGAACGTCTAGAGCTACGGCTGAACACGTTATACGACGGTTATATAAGCGCATGATAAAAATTATATCCTTCAAATTGAAAATAACCACTGAGCGGTTCAGATGTAGTCCCTTTTTAACGTTAATTTTTATAATAAAATACTTAACATGTCATCGTTTTTTGGAGGACTGAAGAATACCTGGATGATTCAGTTTAAAAGAAAAAAAATTGTCAATTTAGATGCAAATTTTAGTCCATTCAAGTTCTAATCGAGCTTTTATGCATTATTTATCATTTATTGGATTATACATATCGAATGTTTGTCTTTCGTTGACGGGAATATTTCTGATGACTTTTGTTTTTCTCTTACGACGTTTTCGATGATCACAGTTGACACACTTTAACATTCACAGAATATCATCAGGAGCCAAACTCAAATAAAGTGTATAGCGCATGAACAAACAATAACACGCAGGCAGTTATTTGATGGTCACCTAGTGGGCTCTAGACCGATGAAAAACAAAGAGCTAATGCACTCAAGGAGTCTTCATGAAGGACGATAAATAATGGGTTATAAAGAAGGCTTAATTGGGATGCAACTCAATGCCTGTCTCCTCCACCAAACCCATCAAATGTGCGAATATTTGGTAAATTATAATTAATCATAAATGATAGCTTATTACGATTCAGTGGGAGGTTTCTTACACACCAACAATCGCTAGCATAGAAAAAATTCAGTGACGACGAGGTCTCTTTATGTAGACATACCACACGAGCTATGGCGAGAACATTGAATTGTCCTATAAGTCAAATAAAATGATATTCTAAAACGTTTGCACCTTTTTAGAAACTGTTTGATAAGATTTCAGTATAAGATGGTTTATTCACTTTTGTTCCTAGCCGCTCAAGAGGTATGATTTTAGTGTCTTTACTTTGCAGTTTTGAACCCAATCATTTCTCATTTGAATTTGCTATATAATATTAACTTTTGAGTTTCATTTCTAACGTTCATGTTAAAGTTAATCTTTATTCAATATTATCTTACTACTATGGGAAGCTTTTCTGAAGCTTGGCAATAATATGTTCATACTATCTCTTAAACATTTGACAACTTTAAGATTAAGTGATACCCCTACGGGAGGTGCAGTGGATAAAGGAATATTTGTCAAGTTTGAAGAAAAACTACGCAGCACATTTTTTTTATTTGCAACGAATACCCTGGCAGCAAATATATATTATCATAAATAGATCATAAAGTAAAATTCTAAATATTATGATTTCGACCGACTGATGGCTACTAGTAAGTGAATGAAAACCTATTGAAATGATTAATATTGTGTATAAAGATATATGTCAACAAACTTTATCTCAACATTACAGCACACTTCTTCTCAAAAAGTTTCTATTGCATTGAAGCCAGTGTTAATCTTCAAAATTTTGTATCTGCTTTTCTTTACTTTTGTAGGTAGGTGATGAATCTAACGGATTTCTAAAAGAATGAAATATTTTCGTGTTTACGTTGTAATTGCCTCGCTGCTTCTCCTCGTAACAGCTTCGTTATTCTGCATCAATCTGTATCCTCGTCCATCCCTCGATGTTTTTCCCAACGTCCTTCCTCAGCCTAATGGTAAGTAAACTCCTATGGTGAATCTTTCTATACTATTAGAATTTTTAGGGAGGTTTCTTTAACGAAACTGACTAGATTATGCGGCATTGCCGTTTATCTTTAGCTTCAGTTTTTTTAAAATATATTTTGAAAATTGATATTTATTTATCTATTTGTATCCAATGATTTCAGAGAATCTAAAGATAAGGCTCAACTCCAAAGCAAAACCTGTAAGAAACACCTTCATTTAAGGCATTAATTTTAACTATTCTGTAAACACTCCATGACAACTGAACTATAAGTGAGAGCGGGATTGACACAAGTTGAATCTTGAAATCACTCCATTCTCGCCAAGAGGTAATGAAAGGCTTAGTTCATGAATAGTCTTGGGTTTTTACACGAAGGACTACTGCACAGGCTCGAAAAGTTATATACATGTGAAAAGACCTTGGTTTGATTGTACTTAAATGAAATTCGTTTATATTGAATGTGCTTTGTCATGTTGTTCGCGTTTTAATAACAGATTACTAACCTCTAAATGAAGAATATCTTTGTTATTGCTTTTCACTGTATTTTGTCTATGAATACAATTTTATCTTGAATTTTGCACAAAAGTTTTTTGAGAATTCAGCTCTTCGAATTCTTAATTTTCTATCTATTGCCTTGAAAACTACTTACCTTTGCCATGAGGGTACTTCTACTTAATTCACATGCCTCTATTTGATTTAATTAACTCCTTAAATCTATTTAAAATTTTACTTGGACAATTCTCTGGAGGACATCTAGAGCTACGGCTGAACACGTTATACGATGGTGTCGAAACTTTTGTTTTATTTATGGGCCACGCTTGAAGTGGTCTTAGTCTCATCGGGGCAATTTTGGATGCTCACCTAGAGATTATCAATAGAAACGAAAAGTTATTATCATAAGAATACTCAACTTTCGAATCGACAAATTTTTAGAAACGGATTTTATATCAATAATCGGCAATCACGTAAAGAACGAGCATGGAAAGGATCCAGAGACCAACGGAAGAAATTTCAAGATTTTGAAGAAACGTCTGAGTAAAATGGACTGTTTGATCATTAAAATGTTTTTTATGTGCGTACTCAGACCAAAACTGAACAAACAGAGTCTATGATTCGATCCGTGTAAAAGTATTTACCCAATCGATTCACTTTTTATATTGTTTCTTTCGCCTTAAAACGTTTTTTGTCATTCTTGCCGTAATATTCTTGTATTGTTTTAATGTAAATATTTCAAAGTTTTAGTCTGTATCTCATTAGTATTTTCACAGTTGATTATATGAGAGCATGAAAAAAATTTTATCATTCAATTTTAAAATGGTCGTTGAGCGGTCGTAACGTCGTTGCTTTTTCACATTAATTTTTATCGTAGAATCCGTTTCTAAAAAAACCAAGGCAAAAAAACCGAATATCGAGAATTATACCAAACCGTTTTTTTTTCTTAGTTAAGTGATAAACCATTTTTGATAGTCTCTACCCTTAATCTTATTTACTTCCGTGAATTAATCGTCTTTTTTTCGGGACACTCTCTTTGTCTTAATTAAGTCACTGAATCGCCTTTTTTCTTCTTCTTTCAAGGAAAACTGGAGCGTGAGCTGACATTTTTATATCGCAATGTTGAATCTTTTGTGCTCTTCGTTGGACATCCAAGAAGCGGTCATAGTTTGGTGGCTGCCATTTTAGATTCCCATCCAGAAATAATTATTTCGAATGAGTTTAATCTGCTTTATAAGTTTGACAGTTTCTTTAAAAATCCCAGCCAAACAGACGATGAGCGCAAGCTGAGGATATTCTATGACTTACATACTCGCTCGCGCCGACAGGCCATGTTTGGAAGTCGTTCGTCAATTTGCGACAGCTCCGTATCCTACTGCTACAACATTAAAGGAGGCTGGCAAGGTGATTGCAAAAGTAAACTTAAGGTACGAGATATTTGAAAGGGCCCATGTCATTAAAAGAACTGGATTAGGAAGTCCTGACTTCAGTCTCTCTGAGGTTTTCTTTATTTTGATGTTTATTAGCAAGCTAATTAAGTGTTAATTAAATCTCCAACAAGGATGAAACAGTCTGCTTACTGACCAGCGGCTATTCAGAAAAATCAAAATAGAAATCTATGCTCGCATACTCATAACAGAAAGGTTATCAATGCTTTTAAAAGGAGTCCAACTAATTTTCTAATTAGCAGTCAATTTTTCAGTACCCCTTCAAGCTTTGTTGACGACAATAGATTCCCCTCCATTCCCACTGAAAACCATGTACTACGAGTGATGAAAAAAATCGGCCAACCGCTCAGTTGGGTTCTTTCATTACGAATATGATTACAGACAGAATTGGATGACACATAGTCTGGCTAACAATTAATATAAACTATGACAAAATTTGAGAACGAAACTAAAGATCTGTTATACGTTTTTATCAATAAAAAATAAAAACTAGTAAACACAACAAATAAGAGGTAACGTCGCGCGCACACGATGCGTACTGTCTAAATACACAGGCATGACGTTACCACTCTCTTTTTACACTGTCCAATGACGATCATTTCGTCTACTCTGTCCTATTAGTGCTCAAATGGGGCTGGTGATGACCAATCACTTTCGAAAATTTTGTTGTAATTTTATTTATACTTATATACCTCCTTTATTAGGGTCTTGTAGTGTTCCTTTACTTCCATCCATTTTTCCTTGGAAGTGAATGATAAATAAGCCTCACGTGATATACGTATTGCAGTAAGCATTACTTTTATTATCATTTCTAGGGGTGCTTTCTAAATTTTGTAAATATGCATTAGTATATGATGTCTGGAACCACAAGTTTAATGGATTCAATTTGATAACATTGATTATTTACAAATATTGATTAATGGTAGGAAATTAAATCTCTCCTATGTTATCTGCTTAAAGGTATACATTGCATAACGCTAAATCTTATGGGACTTATTTCCTTTGTTTACGAAGCACGAGTAAATTATTGTCCCAAGCAATGGTCGCTTATTCACAATCGCGCGAGTAAAACTGACTTTTACATAAGATTCCACGTATATTTTCCTCAGGTAATTGGAGACAAAAAAGCATCTGTAACTACCGCACGTTTGCATCACGAAAAAGGGCTTCATGATTTGCGAAAACTGGAGAAAGTGGTGGGAATTCCAATCAAACTGATTAACGTCATCAGAAATCCATTTGATAACATTGCCACTATATGTAGAAGGAGACTAGGTGTTAACCCTAGAAGTCATCAAATAGTAAGTAAATATAGGGGTATATCATCTATCGTTTCTCATTGGTTTTTATCAAAGTAAACCTTTTATTTTCTATGGTGATGCTGGATTTTTTTTTATGGACTGGAGAGTTTTATCACGACGTAAAACACTGGCAGAATCAATACCATAGCTACATATCCGGGATTAGAGCCTCGTATCTCAATCGCTCGCTGCCCTCCATCGACCTCGACCTCTGGATCGAAAATTATTTCATCAAAGTTCAGACAATTCAATATCTTCATGACTTGAGGCACTATCGGATTCTCAATGTATACAGCCGAGGTCTGAATATTTCGCTTGTGTCATGTAAAACCTTATGTTTTTTTTTTCTTGACAGGTACGCAACACAACAGCGTTGGACTTTTGCATCGATGTTTACTTCAACAAAGTGTGGACAGTTCAATATCTGCGTGATCTGAGTCACTACCAGATCCTGAATGTATGCAGCCGAGATTTGCTGACAAATCCACGACGCACTTTACAAATTTTATGTGACTTTGTCGGTGTTTCTTGTTACAGTGAATTTGTCGAATTAGCTACAAGAGATCTCTATTCCAAGTCATCTCGGTCTAGGTATTTGATAGAATGGAGTAACGAACAGAAAGAGAAAGTCATGAAAGAAATCCAGAAATATAGCTTTTTGAAATCTTTATTTTCGTTTGACAGTGATTAGTGTCACCATTAAACTTTGACGCTCATCTCAGACACGGTCTGAGGTATGTTTGCATCGCTTATTTGGACCTAAGTAATAAATACGAGAAAAATAAAAAAGAGTTTAACAAAACAACTTTAAAACATGTTTAAGTTTTGGTGTGAACGGGATCTAACACTGCCGGACAAAGGTAGCTAACTATAAGTTTTTCAGTTCCGAAATTGGTGATCCTTGCACTATGCAGGACACTCATTGCTTGTGAACTCAATTTGTTGTCTGACTCCACAAGTATGACTTCCATATATATCGAGTTCTCAACGGCTCGTTTCTCAGAATATATTGAAATCCAAACACCTGCAATAAGGATCTTTACGAGGAAATGCTATGCATTAAGTTCGAGCAATTATTCTAAATGAAGCTTATGATCAATTCTATTCGGTGAAAGTCTTCTTCAATATGGTGATCTGGACTCCATGGAATATCCAATTCCCCCCCTCTTCCTTCTCCACCCCTCTTGCATCTGCTAATACAACTATTGTAACTAACCCTTATACCTTTACTTCTTCTTTCGATAGCTTAGATTCTTTATTGAAATACATCGT